>NC_092862.1:85063838-85237691 GCF_032062135.1 Pyxicephalus adspersus | reverse complement strand
TTACCAATCCCAAGTGCCCAGCACTTACCGCCTGTTACCAATCTCAGGTGCCCAGCTCTTACCGCCGGTTACCAATCCTGGGTGCCTAGAATTTACCGCCTGTTACCAATCCTAGGTGCCCAGCACTTATGGCCTGTTACCAATCCTAGGTGCCCAGCACTTATGGCCTGTTCCTAATCCTAGGTGCCTAGCAGTTGCCAGAAATCACTCAGAATGGGTAAATGTTTTTTGCTCCTAATATGAGCTAAGCCTAACTTGTTACAGCACATTTATTATACTATTACACTACTACAAAGGATTACACTCTTAAAACTTAGAAAGTTACTTACAAAGTTGTAACAAATAATAGGGAGAAGGTAGAACACTGAAACTATAAGAGGTTACTGGATACCCATGGCATAAACAACTGGGAGCACTAAATTTGCCGTGTTTTGCCACACCCCCTTTTTTACCACCCGGCTACAGCTTCCTACCACCAGGCTGAAAAAAATTTCTGGGGATAACACTGAGCGTAGCTTTCATGGGCAGCATCTGATGGGATCAGGTGACCGTTGCTATGCCCGTTTTCTGTTAATCATGTATGCAAATTCAGGGCTCTCTGCAGGTTGGTTCCAGAGCAGGTTCAATGTGCAGCCAATCACACCCCTGTCCAAGCCATGCCCCCAACTTCCCCTCATTTAAGCCCACAATTAATAAGTATCCACCTTACAAATCTCTCACCACTCCTATTTCTTGAAATATATTATGTTTGGCTACAAAAAAAGGAAACTCTACAATGCTTTTTATTTTAGCTGTATAAAACGTAGGATTACTTTTGTGTAAAAAGATGGGGTAGACCTTCTAGTGAAATGGATCTCTGGTAAAGCAATAATATTTACAAACTGTAGAATTGAAAAGCTTTTACTAGGGGACTTAAATCTCTGCATATTGTGTGAAATCAGAGTAATACTTTATCAATAGAAATACCATTGAACTAAATTTTCTTTAATTACCTGTTCCACTTCTGTATACCTTATATCATGCCAATTCCATTGAAGTGAAACAATAATGACCAAAAAATGAATCCTAAAAAGGAAGACTTAATAAAGAAAAAAAAACAAAAAAATAATTTGCACCTGCACATTCCTTACAACAGAACCTACACATATTTGTTGCTTATGTATAAGCTGCAAACACATTTTTACTGTTAAATTTTATGTAGTTTATCTACTGTTTATTATTTTCTGGGAGTTGTTTCGAATTACTGTATTAAAGTGTACTTATGTTTGTTTTATTTTCAACAGGCATTTAATACATTTATTGATGATATATTTGCCTTTATAATAACCATGCCAACATCGCACAGACTTGCATGTTTTAGAGATGATGTGGTATTTCTAATTTATTTATACCAAAGATGGTAAGTTACTTTGTTTTTATGTACTTAATTTGTTTCAGACCCTTTTTCATTTGCACTAACAGTTCATACTTAGGGGTTTGTTGCAAGTGAACTGATACTGCTGAAATTACAAAATTACCCTTTCTGGTACAAGAGTTTTTTCTAAAGAAATATACAGAGGGGGAAATGGGAAAGAAAGCTTCAATGAACAAAAATAACAATGGGGAGATCTAAAGGAATTCTAAAACATATGACATTTGGAAATATCTGAAACATAGTAAAACGCACTCAGGACAGATGTAGACAGTAAAGACCAGACCTTAATACGATATAGGTGAGAAGAGCCAAAATATAATTCATATAATAAATCAATAATTCTATTTTATTTATTAACAACATATATGCATGAAAGTAATACCCATATCATAAAACAGGGAATGTTCTCCAATAAGACTTGTCAGTATCCCAAAGCATGGGTTCACATTTCATAACAAATATAAAGAACTAATGTAGGATAAAAAATTCACGTTTATCTAAAAACCATGGTAAAACATTAGAAAATGGGTGGAGAGAAAAACATAAAAACAAGAAGGGTAGGGGGTAACATTGCTTGACATTCTCGAGTAACTTATCAGTTTGGTGGTAAGCTTAGGAAGACCGGAAGCCAATTTATTAGGTAGGGCCTCTAGAACTTCAGATTACCTCCTATGTCTCTTCTTTGCAGACAGAAGGGCAGAGGGATGATCTGAAATTTAGCCTGGCGTGTGTGGATCCCTAGATGAGATTCTCTCAAAAGAGATAATAACTGGGGGAATTTTGTGATTTTTAGTTCTCACAAAATTGTGTATTTACCATTGCTGTTGAAATATCTCTGACTCCCTTATGAGTATTTTGAAAATAGCTAGCTGAGATGGAAAGAAGAAGAGTAGATATTGGTAAAGCTGTTCTGTCTCCAAGCCATAGACTCTATTACCTAAATCCTTCCCTGGGGGGGGGGGGGGGGGATGATGCACTTAGATTAAGTAGTGGGAGATGTGGTTAGGTTAAGTCTCCTGAAATCGTAAGGAATGCAAGAGGGAAAGACTACGGCTAGGTACACACGTGCAATAGTTCTCGTCGGATAATCGGCTCAGGGCAGATGTGCTTGTGTAAAGCGCTCCTTGTCCATAATCCAAACGACCATTCTGGCGGATCCACGGACGATGGATGACAAATGATCCTAATGGAACTGAAGGGGGAGAAAGCACAGTGGGGTGCCGCTCCGTCATTCTCCCCCTCTCCTCTCCATAGAGCAGAACGGTGCTGTATGTACAGCACTTGTTCATGCATCGTGCAGTCGTTAGAAAGGATCATAAAAGATTCTTTCCAACGACAATAATTGCACGTGTGTACATAGCCTAAGTCCAGATGGTCCACAGTGAAGTGGTTGCCACAGTAGACTGAATCACAAGTCACAAGGTCGAATAGAGCCCTAATATTAGAATTGAGCAGTGCTAACCATTGTATAGCGAGAATGCCGTTCAACATTCCCACTGCAAGGGTAGTTTTGTCATTTCCATAGAGCTAGGCTTTAGGCATGTTTTGTTTTTTATATTATAAAATTGTGATTTCACCATTATCAAAGCTGCACTTTTACATTGTTATCTAAATTGTGTGGATCTAGCTTTTGTTTTTTCACTGCAGTCTATTCATCTTATATAAACTCCATACTCCTTATAGAATAATTAAGCCATATACTATAGAGCTGTGTACTAGTCAAACTTAGTACTAAAATCAATATAAATGCTTTAAAAAACAGCTGTTGACTATCTTTAAAATTCCTCTTTTAGTTAAGTTTACTATGTATTTTTTTTTTCATCAGGCTATATCCTGTGGATAAGACTAGAGTGAATGAATATGGTGAATCCTATGAAGAGAAACCAAAACGAAAGCCTCATATGAACTAGTTTTTAATCTTGTGATTTCTGTGATGTCTCTTATTTGAAACATGCAGTGTGCAAATAAGGAACCAGGAAAATCATCAACGAGTATTTTTATTGCTTCAATGAACTTTTCTGTACTATATATAGTCTACCTTGCCAAAATCCTGAAATGTGTTCCCTTTTTGCTGGGACTTAACTCCAGCATCAGTTCTTATATACAGTGCAGATATCTCCACAATACTGTAAATGTATGTTGTTTTTTCTTTTTGAGATTGTATATATCAAATTTGGTATTTCTTAGCAAGAACTGCTGTTTATGCAGAGACTGCATTGCATTATTAAAACAACAAACATTCCATACAATTAGCGTAAGGTAGTAAGCTAAGTTTCCAGCATTCTTATGAGTGACATGTTAAACATTTATCATGGAAATCAAAAAATAACTAATGATACCAGAACTCATGAGCTAATAATTCACTTGATATCATACTCTGTCATTTTTAAAAAATAAAAGCTTGAATGGACAAATGCTCCCCTGATCCTGTCATCCTAAATTATTTTATTTATTTGTAATAACAAAATGAGTTACTGTGTGAATAAACTCAAGCTTATTTTTTTTTTGGTTAGATCCAGAGATTCTATTTCAATAGATACTCTTTATCCCAAAGTTAAACTACTAAAAAGTGTCCCTTGTATATACCACCTCTACATCTTTTTGTTTCTTTTCTTTTTTTTTTTAAGGTAAAACTTTGTTGTTGGCTAATAAAAGCCTTATTACACAAACCGGTTGAAACCTTTTGAGTCTGTGTTTGTATGTTCAAATTTTAAGAATTGTATATCCTTAAATTATTTATTATTGTTGGGTAAATAGATCTGTCTGCATGTAATTTATATATTTTACCTATGTTGGCAAGGGGTTTCTATCAAAACTATACCGATACAGTTTTGTTTTGTTTTGTTTTGTGAACAGACAATTGAAATTTGTTTTTTTCTTTTGAAGGGATATTTCAAAGTAAGAATGAAAATGAAATGCATTTGCCATGTACCCTTTAGTAGATGTGGTTGCTGCTCATATCTGTTTGTATTGCTGAATTCCAGTGTTGATAATTTGCTTACGTAAAATATCACTGGCAGAGTAGCTTAGGGTGACAAAATTGCTTTTGCATAAATATGGTGAGAGTTGTCATTCTAGAACAAGAGGTATGTTACTAGCAGAAAAAAAAAACATCAAAAAAGGAAACTAATGCACCCACTACATCTAAAGACTACAATATGTTAATGGATATGGTAAACTATTATATATTAAGGCTGGGTCTACATAAATGATTTTAAAAACGCATATAAACGTTCCTACCACGTTTATATGCGTTTTTATGCACTTTTACAAGGGTTTTAAAGCTTAACTTTAAAACGCTAAAAAACTTTTATAAACTCCTATGACACGTTTTACTTTTAACCCTTTCAGGGAATGAGTACAGGGGTACATAAAACCCCTTACTCATTCCCTGAAAGGGTTAAAATGTGTAAAGAAATTGGACAAGGCTTTAATGTTAAACTATTTTATTAAATGCATCATCAGCTCAAGCATCATCAGGATTTCCCTTTTCTTAGCCAATCAGGGAGCAGAGCAGTCAGCGGAGCTCTGCTATGCTGACAGCTCCGCTCCCCTGATCACTCCCGCAGCCCTAGAGGAGCTGTGACATGTGTTCTGTATCTGTAATACATGTCACAGCTCCTCAGCCAATCAGAGCAGTCAGCGGAGCTTCACTATGAGGAAAGGGAAATCCTGATGATGCTTGAGCTGTCATTAGGGTTTCCTATTTCTCAGCCAATCACAGAGCACTAGAGATGAATGGGCACAAGTCTCCCCATTCATGTCTAGTGCTGAATGGCTGAGAAACGTAAAACCTCAGCCAATCACAGAGCACTAGGGGTGAATGGAGAGGCTTGTCCTCATTTAACCCCTAGTGCCCTGCGATCCCTCACTGTCGGAGGATTTCCAGGGCTGTGCTCAGCTCATTGCAACCCTGGAAATCATCCTGTCATTGAGATAACCTGTAAAAAAAAAGTTTAATTACACAAACACACACATTTAATAAAATAATTAAACATTAAAGCCTCGTCCAATTTTTTTTACACATATTTTAACCCTTTCAGGGAATGAGTAAGGGGTTTTATGTACCCCTCTACTCATTCCCCAGGGTGGGGTGGTGGAGATTTGGCAGTCTCATCATTAAAGGGGGCTTCCGGAGTCCAAAGTCCTGGAAGCGTTTCCATGCGTTTTCCCACGTTTATCCAGCGTTTTAATTTTTTAAACTTTGCTAGCAACGTTTGATAACGCTCAAAAACGTGCCTGAAGGAAACGTCCTGGTATAGATTAGCTCAATGGAATGCATGGGGACCTCAAACATGGGCTTTAAAAGCCTCAGGTTAAGCACTGGGGAAACAGTCCGTGTAGACTAAGCCTTAGTTGCTATTTTTGGTTTAGCCTTTAAGCTAAGAAACCTCCAGTGTATACATCGTGTACATACATGTTCTTTAACTGTCTTGTACAAAGACTATTGTGTCAAAAAAATGAAACTTCTGCAGGTATAAATGTTGGCACCTTAAGATGCATACATATATACTACGCCAGTACAAAAAAAAAAAAAAAAAAGGGTTAATGTAGCTTTAGTTGCCTTGAGAGGTTCTTTGCCTATGCCCCTATAGGATGGTGAGGTAGCCTATGAGAGTTCGGATGTGGAGGACCTTAGCAGAAAGCTTTTCTCTTTCCTGAAGTTCAACATGGGGTGATTACAGAGCACTTGCCCCTTCTTTTCCCTTTGATAAAACATGTTTTTACATGTGGTATTTCTTGATGAAAAATCCCACATTCATGTCTAATTAACATCTGACAACTTTAACCTGACTTTATTCTTCACCGTCATAGCAGTTTTTTTTGTGGTGCAACTTCTCTATTTTTCAATTTGCCTTTAATTTTTAATTCAGTGTATTAGAGTAACATGATTAAGAAAATGTAATTTTTAACCACAAAATTTGACCCCAAGAATGTTATATGTTGGTATATAATAGAGTGTGTGTGTGGGTGTCTGCCTTATTACCAGTTAATAATTTAGGTCCTATAAATAAGCTTTAGGCCGATACAAAATCTGCTATATTGGAACTTTAGGGCTCTATTTATAAGACAGGGAATCTGACTTTCCTCAAACATTCTCTGGTAGCACATTGAGATATTGCATAAGTGTGGACTAGACTAAGCTCTGGATTTCGGACAAACATCATCCCCACTATACTTTCAGCACTGCAATCCTGATCTTTTATGCACTGAAGCACCTTCTCTTCCTAGCCAATCATAGACCACTTTTTTTTCTGTGAGTGACCAATAATAATTATTGAAGGATAGAAGTACAAATACCAGTGGGTCTCAGTGTATGAGAGCAGCGGTGCCTGTCGCAGCACGAGAAGTATGATAGTACTTTACTGTTTGCTGAGGATAATCTATGTCTCTTTCTTCATATGCACGGCAAAAAGAACAATGGGTGAGGTCTGATTTGCACCAGAAAGAAGAAAAAAGTGTTTATGGTTTTAGAGATGATGATTTTTTTTATTATTGTTTTAGATAGGGGTAGAGAATGGTTAAGATCGATCATGCCTTTCCTACTTTTTCAGGTTTGTCAGATTGAATTCCTGTCCGATGAAAATTAGGAAATCTTTTCAATGCCTAGAAAAGCCAGTTTTAGGACCTATTCATAATTGCTCTATGAAGCAAAATGCATGCTAAAAGCTGGGGTGGTTGGCACATTCTGGCTTCCCTTGCAGTTGCCAGGACAAGAGTTACGTCATTCTGGCCCAGCTAATCAAGATGACCGGAGATATCAGCAAGAAAGAAGATGGTGCTGCCTTGGAACAGGGACAGGCAAGTATAGGGTTTAGTTCCTCTTTATTGATGGCAGCAATTATATCCAAGCTATAGGCTTTTATTTTATTTAAGCTTGCTTAATGATCATGTGATTAAGAACCACTCCTTCCTGATTCCATCTGGAATTAAGATCCACCAGTGTAGCGCTTATATACAAATTGTGGCTGGGAGGGGACTAAAACTTCAAGGTGAGTTAGCAAGAATACTTACAAACTCTGTTAGGAAATTGTAAAATTGACAATTTGACAAATGCTTTGTCATGCAATTGCTATGACTTTTTAAAGTCATCCTATAGATCTTATAGATCCTTGGCAAGACATGTAAACCCCACTGGTCCACATAAATTTTGCCCATTTGGTAACTCTTACATATTGCAGCTAGCATCAAATTTATGACATTTATAATGTATAAATGAGGCCACAGAAGGCATGCAGAAAATCATGTATTTTTAAAGATAAGAAGAAAAAAGAGCTACAAAAGCAGTAGCAATATTGAATACTGTAACTTCGGACATTACACTGTAGACTGTAATCACATTAATTAAGCAAAACAGAACTGAAACATAGGAGGTTGGAGCCTTCAGTGAGTCATATTTCTTAAAGTGTAGTGTTCCTCCAGGAATAAGATTTCTCATTCTCTCAAAGAAAACTCTGAAAAAAAAACAAGGTAAAATATGTATATCTGTGGGTAGTTAAATGTTCCATATTTACAATGCTAATATTAGTCTATATGCAATTAGCATGTTTATCATATTAAACAAAAACAAAACAGAGAAAACAATAGAACAGGCATATATAAATTGCACTACAGTGCAACAAAGGCGTAAAATGCATATAGGGTCAGGCAATAAATCCCTATTTTAGAAGTTTTCTAGAATTTTGAGTTTGCAATAAATAAAAGAAAAACAAACTAAAAGTAATACTACCACTTACAGTGCCCTTAGAATGTATTGCGATCCCCTTCACTTTTTTTAATTTTGATATGTGGCAGCCTGATGCTACAATCTACAATTCCTTTTTTTCCTACTAATCTACACTCAATACCCATAATGACAATCCAAAAACATAATTTTATTCAGATTGGTAACTTTATGAAAAAGAAAAAAGTGAAATATAACATTCACATAAATATTTAGACCCTCTACTTTGTTGAAGCACCTTTGGCAGTAGTCACCGCCTTAAGTATTTTTGTATATGGCTTAAGAAACTTTGCAAACCTGGATTGGGGGACAACAGCATACCTGGAGTCAGCTCCAAGTTACTCCAGGACATTCACAAAGTTGTCCCTAAGCCACTCCTCTTGGCTGTGTGTTGTGATGATGGAAGGTGACCCTTCTGAGGTCCTGAGCACTGTGGAACAGGTTTTCCATGAGGATATCGCTGTACTTTGCATCATTGAGTTTGCCTAATAGGAGGCCTGGTTGTGCCAAACTTCTTTGATTTGAGAATTATGGAGACCACTGTGCTCTTGGAAACCTTCAGTGCAGCAGATTTTTTTTTTTGGGCCCCCCCCCCCCAAGTATATGCTTTGCAAAAATCCAGTTCCTTTGACCTCTTGGCGTGGTTTTTGCTCTGATTTTATTGTCAGCTATGAGACATTTTATAGAGATTGTTGCCTTTCCCACCATGTTCAATCAATTTAATTTACCACGGGTTGGTTCTAATCGAGGTGCAGAAACATCTCAGCAGTAATCAAGAGAATCAAAGGCACCTTTGCTAAGTTTCAAGTGTTGTTGAATACTTATTGTATATTTCAAAATATTAAATACTTTTGTATCACTTAAATGTGATATTTCCATTTTTTCTTTTTAATAAGCTTACTAAATTGTCGAAAATTCTGCTTTCACTTCATTGTTATGGGGTATTAAGTGTAGATTAATGAAAAAAAAATTTAAAAAAAGAATTTAACCCCCCTATCGGTATTCCTGAGTGTGAATCAGTGGGTTTTACTTGCAAAAAACGGTAATCCCGAGTCACACTCGGACTCGCCCAAATCATAAAAAAAACACCTTGTTCAGTTGGCGTCCCCCAGCGTCCTGCTGGTCCCTGCAGCTCCTTGGGACACAGCTTCTTCCTCCGATCTCCAGCCAGCGACTGCAGAGACGTTCTCCAGGGTTTGGATTCAATACAAAATAGTTGTATTTAATCCAATACAAAGAAATCTTTATATATAATCTTTATATAATATATATAATTATATATATATTATACATGCTACTGTACACTTATATGTTTTAGTATTTTTATGCACCCTTGTTTTAACATATTTTTTTTTTAAAGTTTATTATTTAATTTAATAAATATTGGACATATTTCGGTGAATTATGCCTAAGAATTATAGGCTTACAATGTAAAATGAATTTCCATGCAAAAAAATATAATGCTTTTTGCTTGAAAATACAGACAGAATTAGAATGCTAGGAGGGTTAAATGATTATAGCATTCGGCTGCAACATACTTTCTGAAACAACTGTATGTAGTATGCAAAACTTCTATTGAAAATGTTTTAAACTCGTATGCAACACTTGCAACTAAACTGATAATATAACTCCAGAATGGTTTAGTACCCTTTGTGTAAAATTCATTTGAAACCTATGTTTTTCTAGAGTCCTACAGGTGAAGAAAAAACTACAATCCTTGTGTTGCCACTCCTCATCTTCGCTATGTCACAGCATAACGGAGCTGAATTGATTTGGCTCCCATTAACCCATAGGGAAATCGTTTATTTAGTGGGTACATGTCGGCTTAGGTTTTACAGCCCTTATTGCATTGTGTGTTGGCTCCAACATGTTAATATAAGGGAAAGTGGATGCTGGTTTAAAGAGGTGGTGGATTAGGGGTAACGGTTAGGATACATTAGTTTTTGGGTATGAATAATTCTGAGCTGAAACATCAGTGCCAAAACTAGTGGTGCCAAAAATGTACCCTTTTACAATATGTTCACATGCCTAATGTACTCTCAATCTGAGCTTGGCAAAACAGTCATGATGTAATCATGTGGTTAGATGTGAACAAAACGTGCTCTTTTTGTTTATATTCTCCTTCACAAATTTTGCAATTTATTATAAATAAAAATTTTTTTTTCATTTTTTACAGGTGAAACCGCAAACTGACATCTATTTTTAGGGCCAATTCACCACAGCACTCATTAAGAAACCTTTTTGCATGCATTTGCATGTGGCTGAGGTGGTCCCATCTGCATGTGGTTCCAAAAAGAGACAAATCACTTTTGGCCGCAATGTTGACTTTCCTCCTCTGGAGGTAGAACCGCACTGCAGCCACAATTGCATGCAAACATGTTTCCTGAGGTGTAGTTTGCTATGTGCCTGGGATTGGCAACTGTATGGTTTTCTACCACAAGGATAAAAGCCTTACTCTTGAATTCTGTGTCTATAACTTTCAAGTATTACTACTCAACTTGTCCGTTTCTGGTAACAGATATCTGGGTCTGTGTGCTGGTTGTACCAGTACCACAGGCTTTGTTTTTCACCCAAGCATCATTTTATGTTTATAGGTATTCCTAAAAAATGTTCTTAATACTGCTGCAACAAAGGAAATAGTGATTCTAAATATCAGTGCTACTGGACAAATATGAAAATATTACTGCCATTGTTTGACCACTTAAAGCTAAGTACTCACCTGCACTTGACTCTTTCTTCTGAAAGCCAGAATCAGCTTTAAAAGGAAATGGAAAACATTTTAATACAGGAATATATACTCTTCATGACATTTGCAGTAAATATATAATATTTACAACATTATGAATCTCAATTACGGTATTTTATATAATGCATGTGCTTTTTAAAATGTTTTTTTATGTTAGTTTATATTTGTGTACATTTTATAAATATGCCACAGTATTTTTTTTTTTAATTGTATTTTTATTCAGTTTTCAGAGAACAAACAAACAACAAGCATAAAGAAATAAAGGATAGTTAGACAACCAAGACACATGTAAAAAAAACTGTAATAACATATAATAGCCAGAGGTAAATAGCATATAAATAACTCCATCATAAAATACAACAAAGTCCTCCTTTCACGAGGGTTTTTTTTATACATTTCGTCTCGCATAATAAACAATTCCAACAGTATCATAATCTAAACCAGGAATTTCTAGGTAAATCAGATGGACAAGAAAAGAAAGGAAAAAACAGAAGAGAGAGAGAAGGTAGAGAAGAAAAGAGAAAGGTGGAGTGAGTACATGGAAGAATGTAAAAACAAATAGTAGACATATGGTAATTAGGTAGGAGAAGTTCCCAGAGTTACCCCTGAGGGAATAATATGATTTTTTTGGAAGGAGCTAGTTGAATGTTAGCAGACACTCACTGAAACATATTAGTGGCTGATAGAAGGTACAAGTCCCATGGGGCCCAGATTGCTGTAAACTCATTTCTATCATAAATCCTGGCCGTAAGGTGTTCCAAAAGTTGCACCTCTTTTATTCTAGTATATAAATCCATTAAACCAGGTGGATTTCCAATATCTAGCAATAAGACAACTGCTATGTGACATACCAGTTTTCTAATTAATTTAGTGGGGGTGGAAATAGGAAGACAGAGCAGGTGAGTGACTACATCGAGCGATATTGTAATTTCCAGTATCTCTGAAAGAAGTTTGTTGACTTTTGCCCAATAGGGCTCTATAAGTGAGCAGGACCAAAAAATATGATTCGAAGTGCCAATCTCTGTGCCACATCTCCAACACAGATTACTTGAATTAGGAAATATCGCATGCAGCCTATTTAGAGTAAAATACCACCTCATAAGTATGTTATATGCGTTTTCTTTATATATAGTGCAAATTGAGCTTCTATGAGCATTATCCCAAATGAGTCTCCAGATTTCAAGAGGCAGCTCCCTGCCCAGGGTGGCCACCCATTTGAGCATATAACCATGTTTAACAAAGGGGCAAGCTGGTTCGGTATTTAATTTCAGATAGATGCCAGATATTAGTCCTTTCTGGGAGGGTCCACCTGCACATAACTTCTCAAATTCCATCATACAGTTAAATGGCAAATTTTTGGCAATAGAATGGGCATAGTGCGGTATTTTAAGGGACCCATAAAAACAAGTAGATATCTCAAACTTATCTCTCAGCTGCTGAAATGACAGCAAATGTCTGGTAATGTCTGTTCAAAATATGACGGAAATGAAAAAGACAATTGTCTCGCCATGGCTGAGCCATGGGAGGCGATAGACCAGTTCTCCCCAGCCCGTTTTTGGGGGGCGGGCCGCCCACCTGCTGTGATTATTCCGTCTGGCACATTTTCGGGAGCTCTGAACGGACACCAGAGAGGCTGCTCTGCTCGCTCCGTTCTCCGCTGATAAGAGCTGATTGCTGATTGAAGCCGGGCAGAGTGAGGAGAGCATAGCACAGCTATGAGGAGATCAGGACACATGCTGTCCCTCCCCCTCTCATAGCTGTACCGAGTCTTTTGAAAAAAAAAAAAAACCCACATCGTGTAAACAATGTCTCCGCACAGTGGGCGTGTGTAATGATGTCATCAGAGCAGTGTGTGTGTATAATTGCTGCATGTCACATTCCGCAGCCTTACAGCTCTCTGTGTATAAACCTTTATATCCCCTAAACTGTATATCATAATGATTTGTAATTTTCAGGGTGCACAGGGAACATTTAAAGTTAGCACCATTCACAATTTCAGCATTCCAGCTTTTACAAATTTCATATGGGGATCAGAATTGTAAAATCTTGTAAAAATACAACATTGGGGTTGCAGTATTAAAAGCAAGTGTGCCTTGGAGTCCTAAATTAAAAATGCAAATTGGGGCTCCCGGGGCCACTTACATAGAAAGGAGCATTGGGGAAGGGCCCCCAAATTTTTTACTTATCTCTCACTGTTGTAGTTATCTCTCAATGTAGGTGCGGGGGGGAGGGGGGGGTCCTTTAGATAACCTCCCCACACTAAAATTTCATTACTTTGGCAAATGCACTGTTACACATTACTGCCCATTTCTAACACTGGAACCCCAATTTCTCTGGAATAGGGAGGTGTAGGAAACTGAAAATGTGTGGGTAACATCTGTGGATAACACCCCCTAAAGTTTAATCACAGTGGCATCATTAATACATAAAACTTTTCCCATCAAAACGAAATTGGGGTTCAGGTACTGGTAGGGGTACAGTCATGGGTACCAGGGCAGCGCCTCTCGCCAGGAACCACTGCTGCTTGAAAAACTGCTGGGCCTGAAAAGCCCAGCACTTACCGCCTGTTACCAATCCCAGGTACCTAGCACTTACCGCCTGTTAAAAAATCCTAGGTGCCCAGCAGTTATCACAGGTTACCAATCCCAGATGCCCAGCAGTTATCACAGGTTACCAATCCCAGGTGCCTAGCAATTGCCAAGTAGTCACTCAGGAGGGGCATTTTTTTACTGGTAATGTGAACTAATCCTAATTTGTTAAGCCACATTGATCACACACTGAACCACACCGACACAATAGCAGGGGTTACTGGATACCAATGCCATAAATAACTAGGAGCTCCAAATGTTTCCAGTGTCTAGCCCTGCCCACTTTTTTACCACCCAGCTACAGTTTCCCCCCACCCAGCTGAAAAAAATTTCTGGGGAGAACACTGTGGACTATCAGATAAAAGCAGAGTAGAGAGGAAAGAATTAAGTAATGATGCAGGTGGAGTCAGGGCAAATTTATCCTTACATTGGAGCCATATACCCCTTGAAAAAAGTATAGGACCAAAAAGGGAATGTTCCGTGACATCATGATGCGAGTTCCAAAGAAAAGAATTAGGATGTGTCGGTGCTAGCCACAATTTTTCAATTTCCATCCACCTATTGAAAGAATGCAGGGTAGACCAAGAAGCAAGGTGACGTAAATGCGTTGCCAGATAATACCAGGAAAATCAGGGACGCCCAGTCCACCTCTTTCTCGGAGAGAGCAAAGTACCAATTTAGGCAAGGGGTGACGCTTATATCCCCAAATAAAGTTGAGAGCTGCTGCCTGCAATCTTCCAAGAGAGGATCCAGGGACCAAAGTTTGCAATGTCGCAAAGAAATACAGAAATTTCGGCAGAAGGGACATTTTTATTGCAATACGCCCAAAAAAGGATAATGGTAAGGCACGCCACTTCTGCATAAGTAAAAGGAGCTCCCTAAAAAATGGAAGATAATTAGCTGCATACAAAGTATTATATGACGCAGTAAGGGATATCCCTAGATATTTAACATGGTCTAGCCGCCACTGATATGGGTATTGTGCTTGAAGCTGCTGCCGATGAAATGGCTGTAAGTTTATAAAGAGGGCTTCCGTTTTAGATGGATTACCCTTATAGCCGGATAGGGAGCCAAACTCATTCAGTGCTCTATGTAAATTTGGAAGGGTAATGAGAGGGTTAGTATGGGTCAGTAAAACATCATCAGCATATAGTACAATAGTGAACGATTTATTAGGAACCCCTTGAAAATCAGGATCCTGTCAGATCATTCTAGCTAGTGGCTCAATACACAATGCAAATAACAAAGGGGAAAGCGGGCACCCCTGTCTAGTGCCATTTTGAATCGCAATTTTAGGGGAATTTGCATTGGGAAGACATACTTCAGCCAAAGAAGATGTATAAAGTGCTCCAATAGCTCTGAGAAAAGGGCCAGTAATACCTATCATCCATAAGGTTTGCATGAGGAAGGGCAAGCTGAGCTGGTCAAACACTTTTTCAGCATGTACACTTAGGAGTACCGCCCCTTGATCAAGTTTATTAAGGGCATCAATAATATTATTTGGCGAGCAATTGTAAAGCCAACCTGATCTTTGGAAATAATTCCAGGTAACAATGTACCCAATCTGGTGGCTAAAATTCTAGTAAATATTTCCAAATTGGCATTCAAAAGGGCAATACGACGATAGCTGGAGGGACATTGGGGATCTTTACCAGGTTTTGGAAACACAGATATATACGAATGTTGCAAAGTTTGGGGAATCAATGCCCCCTCCAAATCATTAAAAAGTGTGGTTAAGTGTAGTACCGATGAATAAGCAAAGGTTTTATATTAAAGGTATGGGAGACCATCAGGTCCCAGGGTCTTACTCAGTGGTAGGGCCTTAATTGTGGCTGCTATTTATTCAGATGATATTGACTCATTAAGCTTCTCAATAGCCACCTTCTCCAATGTCGGGAAAGCACATTCGGCCAAGTAAGTTGAAACGGGTGCTCTAAGAGTAGCTTGGTCACAACTTTACGAAGTAATGATACAGTAGGATTAGCATGTGTGTGACCGTTCAAATTGTTTTAAGGAGGTCTCAAGGAGTTTTAAGGAGGTCTTTTAAGCCTAGCAGATTTTGCAATACAATGACCTCTGAACACCACCTTATGGGCTTCCCACAAAGTGGAGGTTTGTGTCACCGATTGAGAATTTTCACGAAAATCTAAGACAGTTTGCAGGGTCATTTTATTAGGGGAGTATTTAAGCAGAAAATCATTAAGTTTCCAGTGGCATTTCGGTATTGGAATTGTACCTAGTTTCACTTTTAAGACCACAGGGACATGGTCAGAACATGTGATAGGGCAGATATCAGAGAAAGTAGTGACCCGCAATGTGGAGATATCCACACAAAGAAGTAAACTAACCTGGAGTGTGTATAATGGGGATTAGAGAAAAGGGTAAATTGTTTATCCATGGGATGTTGAACACGCCATGCATCTAGTAAGCCAAACTGATGGAGGAGGTGTCTGAGGGCCTGGATATGGTTTGAGGTCTATTGGTAGCAGCCAATGATAGTCTGTCCCATTGAGGAGTATGAGGTAGAATAAAATCACCCGCTACAAGCAAATGGTTGTGCAACATTGAAGCTGCCATTGCAGGAACTATTTCAGTAAATTTACCTTGAGCTGCATTGGGTGCATATATATTACATAATAAAACCTGCTTTGTATTCAACTAGCCCTGTAAAATGACATCGCCCTTCTGGATCCAGTATGGACTTAGTGATTGTGAAAGCAGTGTGAGCGTGAACAAATGTAGCAACCTCCGCTGACTTTTTGTTGTGCCACAGAGTATTTTAATATATTTTTGACAATAGCAAGAAGAATTCAAATACTTACATGAGTAGGTGTAAGTTCCTCCAGTTAAAACTTCCACTTCAGGAAATCTAAAAAAAAAACATTTTGCAAAAATAAAATAATATATAACTCTAATTGATAGTTTATTGATGTGATATATTTATTATGATGATTACTGCTGCTGCTTAAGTCAATTGTTTTGCAAATAATCTAAACTTGCACACTTTAAGAACTTACATTTGCACAACCTAACCTATACTACATGTTAAACAATGTACAGTAAAAGTAACTTTTTTAGTAATATAAAAGAATTAATTGCAGTAAGTCAGGGATAGACCTACTAATTCCTCATGCCTCCTACCACAGTTTAAAAAGATAATCTTTATCTTTGCACTACAAGCAAGGACTGTTTATAAAATATTATTTAAAAAACAAAACAAAAAAAAAAACTGCAGAAATGTTCCCAGTATTTCATGCAGGGTGTGACATCAAGGTTTATACAATATACTGGAATGCAATGTCATTAAAACCTTTGGATGATGCTCAGATACAGTGCAGAATGTGTTCCTGTAAAGTTTGGGCTACTCGTCTACTCTTACTCTTTGGGCTATTCTTCTAATCTTCAGAAAGTTGAACAAAAAAGCTGGACATCACCTGAACCTATGAGCCACGTGTGGATTTCAGTATATTTAACAATTCTCCCTTTCCCAACCACTAAAATGCTACAAAAATAAAACCATGTAGGAGTAGAATTTAACATTATTTATACAGTGTATTACCTAATTAAAATAGGGAAAGCATTTAACATTAAGCCCCAAATAGCTACTTCTGTATGTAATAACCCTTAAAAAGACATTTAGGAAGTAGTTGTGTTAGGTAAAAGCGTTGTGTTATTTTCATGCAACAATAAAAGTTTGAAAATTCCCATTAGCACTTATTAGCAAAAACTGGTACTGACAGGTAATCCATCCTTATATCATCATTATTTCTTGTTATTAATATTAAACAGGATTTATATAGCACCAACATATTACACAGTGCTGTACAATAAATAGGGGTTGCAAATGGAAGATACAGACAGTGACACAGGAGGAAGAGAGGACCCTTCCCGGAAGAGAACCGTTATTATTATTAGACAGTATACAACACCAACATATTACGCAGCGCTGTTTAAAGTCCATAGTCATATCACTAACTGCCCCTCAAAGGAGCTCGCAATCTAATGTCCCTATCATAGTCATATGTCATTAGCACAGTATAAGGTCAACTTTGGGGGGAAGCCAATCAACCTACCTGCATGTTTTTTTTGGAAAGTGGGAGGAAACCGGAGTACCCAGAGGAAACCCATGTAAACATGGGGAGAATCTGCAAACTCCATGCAGATGGTGCCCTGGCCGAGATTCAAACCTAGGAACTAGCATTGCAAAAGCCATAGTGCTAACCTCTTTCTTACTTCTCTTATCTTTTTTACTTTCAGACAGCAAGGATAGACGGTAATTATACTGACTGCCTGTAACCAAAAATAGATTCAACATATACAAAGTTTATCCATTAGTTATGGATACAGTAGATCAACTCATCAACATTATATGTTTAAATTTGTATCTTTTCTAAGCTCATTCCCTTTGCCCTCCTAAACTTTATGGCTGTTAGCACTGCAGACCGTTAACAGGCTTTGTAAATTAAATTGTACAGATGAATAATACGTGTGTTGTAAATATGTCCCTTTTAGCAGGTTTTGTTATGAAATACCTGGACCTAATAGACAATTTGCTGCTGTTCCAGCTTGGGAGGAGATGTGTTGTGCAAATTTGTATTAGGGACAATGACTAAAAATTGGTACTTGTAACCTAAAGATTGGGTTATAAGTCCATAGGGTGTCCACAGGACCCACCATATCTATTTGTGGTAGCTGCAGAACAGGTGAGTTATATGTACATTGTAATAGAAAATATATAGAATATATGTATATATTATATACTTACTTGATATCTTCACCCTCTAGAAGCTTCTTGTAGGTAGATATTTCAACATCTAAAGCTTGTTTTATGTCCAGCAGTTCCTGATAATTCACAATAATTTTGTGAAGCTCTACCTTAGCTGACTCGATTGCGGCTTCATAGCTTGTTATCTGTGCTTGATATTCAGCCACACCCACACTAGATCTGGCAACAATTTCTGCCAGGTTACTTTCAAGGGTATAATTCTGTCAACAAGTGAACATAATTTATTAAACAATAAAAAGGTCACACTGAAATAATTTGTATATTTTATTCTATTTCTTCTGTTCCAGGTGTGAATATAAAGAAACATTATAATTAATTTTGCATAACCTCAAAAGAACTGTTTCTTTGTTTGCATAATTTTTAGGTTGTTCAGAGGACTACAGGGGCAGGGTGCAGTGATGTTTTTAGATAGTTTAACAGCACTCTGCCAGCCACCCCCCATCCTCACCACCAGAGCTTCCAACAATGTTTATTTTGCTATCAATGCCATTTTGTGCTTGTTAATTGAGCCTGCCTCTTCCCCCCTCACCTCTTCACTTGTATTTGTTTTATGAGTGTCACTGGGCCAGAAAATAAGGAAAATTGATACAATGGAGTAGACAGAATGAAGACAGAAATTGGAACATAGGTTTACAATTTACACAAAAATATTTTCATGAATCTTGTACAAACTTTAACTTTAACTTTAACTTAACTACAAAAGTTAACAAATTCACAAACGTAAACATACATTTATGTGGTAACTTCATTCATACAGATACATACCACAGTTAGAAGAGACTGTAGTTCGGTGTTTAATGTTTGGAGTTCTTTCTTTGCACTTGAAATTTCTGTTTTAACTGTGGCAACAACTTCTGTTGTTTTAGCTGTTTCACTGTTAATTTCCTCAATCTTCAAATTAAAAATAGGATGCATAATTTAGATTGTATCATAATACTTGTTTTCTTTAAACACATATGAAATATATGTTTATCTTTATTGTTTTTACTGACAGTGATTGAATGAGAAAAAAAATAGGAAAAAAGAATGATAAATTAACTACCTTAGCTCTAAAATAGGTTTCTGCATCTTCTTTGTGTTGTTGGACAGATTTTTCGTATTCAGCTCTGAGTTTGTTCAGGGCAGTTGTGAGGTCAAATGATTTAACCGCATCCACTTCAATCAATGAAACAGAAGTATCAGCTGTGGTTCCCAATTTACTTTGTAGTGTTGTTAGTTCCTGTGATGAAAATGCAGGTTATAGAAGGTTAACAATCTTAGCTACCATATATATTTGTTATATTAGTTATTACTATATAGTTCATGTGATGCTGCTTCTTATAATTAACTTATATTTGGGTTCTGTATCAGTTTTTATGAATGCACAGGTGCAGTTATTAAAAACAATCTTTAAAAAAGACAGTTTTGTCAAATCATATAACAACGTTATTGTGTATAGCTAAGGAGAACACAAGAGAACCAAAATTTTACATAGGTTTCCCAGCAGTTCAGAAAAATTTATCTCACAGAATTAAGGTCTTGAAATTCTGAGAATGAGCCCTAGCTAGAGCTAAACTATCTTGAGGACATGAACCAGGAAAGGCATGTGTACAATCTGCCCAGGACACTTATTTTTTGCTGTTGTCTCACATGATTTTGCCTGGCTGTATATGTCAAGAAGTCAGCCACCTCTCTGTCATGGCCTGGAGAGCCACCAACAACTCAGCATAGGCCTTGAGGCAAAACTTGGTAGATATGGTAATAAGGTGTTGAATGTAATTATGGCATAGAACCTATGGCATTAAGAGGAGCCTAGTAGTGATGACATACGCCCATTGGGAGGCACTCACATGCTGAGAACAATAAGAAGGAGGGTTTTGAGTTAAAAAATGACAGAAAATGAGTAGGTGCAAACTCCACTGACAATCTGCTTAACTGCATTCTTCATAGACACCAAAAGTTTCAACCAATATACTGTCTTTACCTATGTTTATTTGATCAAATTTCAGTGGTCATTTGTACCTTTCCTCTGACAGCTTATCCAGCAGTAAGGGTGTCTTTTACTCTACATGACTAACTAAAAAAATGGTGGTAGCTAAAAAATTTTTTAAAGGAAGCCATTTGAGCCCATGGCGTCATTTTAAAATGGACTTGAGATAGCACTGTGCCAGCCTCATTTTAAAACCTTGCCTGGTCTCTTAAATTACAGCAACAGGTTGCACTGGAATCACTGGCTGTTACTGAAAGTCCTGGTCACGCATCCAGCATCTAATCATTTAGTGCAGGTGCAAGTAGAAGATCAATTTTGATCGCAATGCTACTGTATTATATATATATATATATATATATATATATATATATCAGAAAGGATGTAACATCACCGCATGCACAGCTCAGCATTTTCTTAAAAGAAGATAGTGATCAGGCAGGTAAGTGTGTTTTCTTTTTTCTAGGAACTATATTTCAGTGGAAGAATTACAAACATTTATCAGACATAAAAAACATCAAACATCAAAACAAACGCTTTTCTGAGTGTGTCTGTTTATTTGTTCTGTGTCATTTCTTACTTCTTCATGAGTCTTCTTCAGGAATTCAAGGTCATCAAGGGCAGCCGAGAATCTTTGTTCAAGAGTTGTGCGCAATTCAGTTGCAGCCTCAATGTCCTAAGGGTTTAAAAGCAATATGTTAAAATGTTTTCTGTGGAATCAGGTATAGCAAACCCAAGAAAATGCTCTGTTTCTCAAATACACTAATCAGAATCAAACCTGCATTTGAAGCTGCAATCTCAACCTTTGAATGTACAAGGAGTTTGGATAAACCCAGCTGCATTATACATAGAAGGTACATTTGTTGGAATCTCTGTTTAGTACAGTTGCAATGTTTAAAAGAACTGATTATTTTTAATTGTTCTCTAGAATTATTGTGACATAAAAGAGGACCTAGTGAGCATTTTTGTTGCTCCACCCATAACCTAGCAGTGACCAAGCAAAATCTATCAATTTTAGGAAAATATATATTTTGTAGCTTTTTTTTATTTCTTGGACTAAATAAATCACAATCCTTACAATCTTTACAACTTTGTATTCTGCAACCATTATGAGGGAAAATAAACTCAGCCCACTCTGACATTTATAGAAATAATAAGAGCAGAGGCATGAACAATATGTTTAAATTAAGTATATAAATATTAAGTATTAGGATATAAAATTAAAAAAGTTACCCGTTTCATTGCTGCAATGTCAGTTTCCAGCTGATATTTAACACCTAACTCTAGTTCATATCTAAAACAAATAAAAAAAATGGTCAAATCAAAATGAAATTATAAGCAACCAGTTAGTGAGCAGCATTGATATTGCAAGAAGTGCATTTTTGGGGTCTCGCTTTCCTGTTCTGAACATTTCTGTACTGAAGGACCTGGAATACAGGAGAAGATCTGCCAATTTTGTGATTAATTGGCCGGACAATATTCATATATATATATTCAAATACCGTATATATTAATAAATCAATAATTAAATATTCTAAGGTCCCAAAGTATGGCTTGTGTGTGTGTATACAATATTCTGTGCTTCAGTAATTTACTCCAGATTTACTTCAAATTGATTTGTTTTATTGGAACTGAAGTAAAAGTCAGTTTCAGTGTACTAGAGCTTATACAACGCTGCAGATATATTTTGTGTAGCTTACCCAGCAGAGTAAACCTCATTGTTACCTAACACTCTTCGGCATTTTCAGCCTAGAGCCTGTAACCTCCATTAATTGCACAAGACACAACAAAACACTTTTGCAATGTACTCCAAATATATAATGAAAACATAATACAGACTTTAGTACTTTATCATTATTTATAATAAAGAGCACTTACTTTGTCTTAAGCTCTTCTGCTGCTCCTCTTATATTGTCCAGTTCAATTTCATGTCGAACATTTTCTAAAGTAAGTGTTTCAACTGTGTTTCTCAAATCGGTCAGTTGTAGCTCAAAATTTACTGGGGTAGAACTATCTGAGGGTGAGGTGGATGTACCACCAGTCAGCAGATTCAGTTGAGTCTGTAGTGTTTGGTTCTCAAGTTGCAGCTGTTTAACTTTCTCCACATAGGCATAGAAACGTTCATTCAGGCCAGCTAAGGTTTGTTTTTCTGTAGCCCTAGACAATAACTGGGGTGCAACACGAGGTCCTCCAACATTCAAAGTTGAGCTGAGGCCACCAGCAGTCAAAGAGCGCCCCAAAGAAAATGCTGCACTGCTCCCTAGTCCTCCACCCAAACCTCCCCCTATGGCAAGACCTCCGCCTACACCTCCCCCCAAACTTCCAAATCCTGCTCCTAAGCCTGCACCACCCCCTAAACCAACAGCACCTGCTCCACCTAGTCCAGCTCCAAAAGCAGATCCCCCAACTCCTAGACTTCCACTACCCAAACTAAAACTTCCAGCACCCAAGCGGGATAAACCTGCAGAAAGCCCACCCCCAGATGCTAAAGAATACCCAGATCTCTGGGAGGATGAAGCCACCCAGCTAACAGAACCTGAACCTGAGATTGACATAGTGGCAAAAAAAGGGACAGTTACTAAATATAGGCAACTTGACCAGGTTCTTTGTTCTTTCTGTACAGGCTAAAACCAGCACACACATGGTTTTTATATGTTTGCTTGTCACATGATACACCTTCTTTGCCTTAGGATAGCGTCCTAATTTTTTGCTGGTAAGAGAATTTTTAGCGTCTGCCTTGCAGCTGAGCTGAATGAACTATGATAATTACAAAAACGTTCTGTCCATCACAATGGACAGATCAATATCAATAGCCACAGGGAGATTCTTGTGATTCCAAAAAAAAAAAATAAGTGAAATTCATGCAGAATACATGAAGAACTCCACTAGCTGAAGTTCATAATGTGTTTCAAAACCTATAAATAAAATCTAATCAGCATTTTCAATCCATATTTTATAATGTGTGCTTGTCTTTACAAGCTAGGTAGGATAACGTTTTATTCCTATCCAAAGTACAGCTGCTGCTCAGTAAACCTAATTTAAAGTAAATTAAACACATAATTATTAGTATTAAGCATGCATATTATAATAATAAAAATATATGACAATATGAAATTAAAGAAAATATATTGTTAAACAAATGAAAAAGGAAACATTTCATTGATGATTTTTAAAAAAATGTACTTTCATTTGGTATCCCAATAAGCCGCGGGTCTCTAAACATACATTATATCTTCCTAAAATACTAGGTGACCTATCAGTACCAAATCTTTTTTAAATACTACTTAGCAACACAACTAGCCCCCCTAGTAGCGATACATCGCTCTGAAGAACTTCCCATATGGGCTCAAATTCACGTCAGTGAAGTACCCACTGTTTCGTTGCATAATGTAATAGTCGATAGGAAGTACCCATAGACCAATATTAGCTGACCCTACACTATCACACGCTTTGGGTCTTTGGGATAATTAAAAAATTCCTGCAGGATTGATTTCTAAACATACACCTTTAACAAGGATAATAAATTGCCCTACATTTGAACCAGCTTATACAAAAAGCCTTTAGTTGGTAGGCATCTAAGCTATTTCATTATATCTTTGAACTATTCTCTCCTGACGGAATTAAAACTTTTTCTCACATGCAAGAACAATGGAATCTACCTTCTAATGAACTGTTCTGTTATATGCAGATTAGTCATTAATTGAAATCTATAATAAAAAATCATACAGGGTCCCCCATGAATAACACCTTTCGAATCTCCCTGTTTACATAACCCTTGCTCATCTGGTCTAGTGTCTTTTCTTGAACACTGGTCAGAATGAACAACAGGTATTCACATTATATTTCTAAATAAGAGGAGATTGGTATACAAAATGAGGAACAATATATATGAGATACATTGTGAAGTTTTTTTTAACTACCCCTACTATGTTAATTTAAAAAAACTTCACAATGTATCTCATATATATTGTTCCTCAATTTGTATACCAACGTTCTTATGTGATTAGGTTGCTTTGTGTTACAAAATAATTTACATTGATTGTATATACCAGCAACATACTGTTACATTAGACTAATAACTCATTTTATGAATGTACTTAGATTATGCATATAAAGGCGCACAGCTACCCCTGAAGAAGCCTAATGTAGGTGAAATGCATCAGGTAACTAAGCTGCGGGCACCTATTGACTGTTCCATCACTAATTTGCGCCGGCCTGCAGCCGTTTTGCTAAGTTCTTTTCTGATGATGACTAAATATTTGTACAGTAGGTGATAAATGTCTAGTCTAGCTACTATCTAAAATGGATAAGACTGAAATTGATAGGTGCTGTATCAATTTTTCTGCCAGCAGAATCATACTTACTATTGTCTGTATATTGAGCTGTTATTGATCATTCAATATAATTGAAATTGCCTTAAAACCCCTCTTTTATTCTTTTTGTTTTGCCCAAAAAAAAGGGAATATTAGACTGTTCAAAAAAGCAGTGTCTGCATTATTTTTTAAAAACTCAAACACTCACTGTATAAACAGATTTTTTTTAAAGATTTTATTTTCCTTTGGATCATTTCCTCTTTACCATAAGGCAATATGACCTATTTTAGCATTTTGATGTATTCAAATTGATCCATGATTCTTGGTATGCAACAAATAGGCCCAACACCATAGTATGAGAAACATCCCCATATCACAATGCTTGTGCCACCATGCATCACTGTCTTCACTGTGTACTGTAGCTTGACTTCAGTGTAGCTGACAAACTGTCTGTGGCCCCTAGACCCAAAAAAAGAACAATCTTGTTTTCATCAGTACACAAAATGTTGCATCAAAATGTTTTGTCTCTTTAGGCCAGCGAGTGTGTTCTTTGGCAAATTGTAACCTCTTCAGCATGTCTTTTCTTCAACATTGAGACTTTGTGGGGACTTCTTGCCAATAGTTTGGCGTAACGTAGACATCTACTAATTGTAGCAGTACTCACTCAATAGTTTTCTGTTTTCTATTGACCATATTGATATGTTTTATAATAATTTAATGGTATTTATTATTAATAAATAAATGGTACTATGTTTTATCTTATGTCATGTCTGTCTGCTATATGGATCTGAAAACCACTAATATTAACACTGGTCAACAAACATTTCCTTGTCAAACAGATTAAAGTCATTTTAGGGTATGTTCGATGCACAGATTCCAAATATGGTGTTGGTTTTGCTAGGTTGTCTCTAGTTTTTGAAATAATGACCTCAATAATAACCTCATAGAAAACTAATAAAACATGAAAATAAAGCGAAATTAAACTAGATTTGCCTACAAATACAAAATTTCATTTTTAAAAAATGCTTAATGTCAATATATTCTATATTCAGTATATTTACAACTAATACCAAAAGAAGTCATTGAAAAAGTCAGTTTGTATGATTTCCTTTTATGCTGATGATCAGGACAATCACATTGAAGGCTCCAGCAGTAGTCTGCCATCATGTGTCTATTCCATCTGCCCTGATACCTTTCTTCCATCACCTATCATCCATACCTATCTTGATGGAACCTTTCCCCTTGATCCTCACTGAAATTGCTAAGGTTTTCAGGAAAAGTTTGCAAATGGCTATGGAGATAGTGTATCTTTATGCTCATAGTAGCACCCACATTTTTAAAGTTTAAGAGCAAGTTTTGAACCAGTTCTTTAATATTTTGTGCTTTATGGTTACCCAAGAAGTTCTTGACAACCATGACATAGCTGTGCCAGGGAGAAGCTTCAGTATCAGTCATGTAACATGTGAAATTTGAATGATTTATCAGTTTCCGAATCTGGGGTCCATCAAACATTTTATTTTTCAGTACTCAATCCAGGTAAGAATCTACAAATGTATTTGAATCAATCACCTTCCTTGTTCAGAGCTCTTACAAATTGCTTTTACAAATTAGTCCCAACTTTATGTGTAGTGGAGGGAGAATGATTTTTTCATTGTCAACCATTGGCTCGTTAATGATGTTCGCTGCAATTTTTTTCATGTTTTCCTTTGGAGGCCATGTCATTTTTTTCCAGTGATCCTGCTTTGCTCTACTATCCCACAAGCAGATGAAACATGGGTACCTTGTGTATCCACTTTGTTGTCTAAGTAGGAAGTTCACCATTTTTAAATCAACACATATGGACTAATGGTGTTCATGATAGTAAAACTTTTGTAAGACCATTTGGATATTTTCATATTCTTCTTGTTGAGTGACCAAGTTTTGTTGAGTGACCAATTGGAATTGATGCATTGCAGTTGCCATTATGCAGTAAAACAGATATTAAACTTTGAGTGGAACTGTCTATGAAAAGCAGACAGTCTTCTGCTCAGTATTCTGGTACTCCCATATGGGCTAGTAGTCCAGGGATGTTACAACAGTACACAAAGTCTCCATCTTCACTGAAATATGATAGGAGTGTCCCCTCTCTTGTCCTATAAACCATTATTTTAACTTCCGGTCTCAGACAGTTCTTTTCTTTTAGCCTGGATGCTAAAAATTCAGATGCTTGTTTTGACAGACTTAGGTCACGTATTAAATAATTGAGCTCTTCTTGGGAGAACTGCTGGTTTGATGAAACACATATTCACTTCCACTGCTAACTCCTGGATTACACTCCAAACCCTGTATATCCTTCATTTCAGATACAGGAATATCAGGGAGTGTACTAAACACTGTTATGGGAACATCAGCACCATGTGGCACAGGTGGTCTTGCTGATTCCAAATCAGGGTACTTCCACTTGTTTTTCTTGTAACGATTGAAATCTTTTACATTCACAGCACAAAAATAACAATCATTATGATGATTTTTGGGCTCTCGCCATACCATAAGTACACCAAATTTCAAACTTTTCATTTTTCCACTGACGTAGACTCTCTACACAAGATTTGCATACCATATGGGGTGCCGAATACTTCAATCTTAGTCCCCCAGTTTAATACCAAAATATGCAGGATATGCTTATTTCACAAATTCTGTAATGTTTCTTTTCTGTTTTTGCTGGGAATATTCATCACAAATGTAGCAAAATACATTAGGGTCATTAAAACAACTTCTTGAAGAACTCATATTTCTGTAAAAAAATGTATGAATAAAAAGAAGGCAAATGAAAGTTTCATGAAAAAAATGCTACATTTAATATATAAAATGCAAAACATTGGTGAATGATTGATAATAATATGCTGTGTTAACATTTGTTGTTGGTAAAATCATCTTTTCCGATTCCTGTGTCACAAGAACTAGAGTCAATTCAGTGAAACCGATGTAAAAAAATCCTTGGCAAGTGAAAAAAGTTGTTTTTGTTGAGCTGTGTAATGCTTGAGTATGTTCGATATGAGCTGGGGTTGGATTCTGTTAAGGATATACCTACTTACTTTATTAAACGTTGGGTGCTGTTAGTGCTGATAGTGCCTAGGGATAACAAGTGATCAATTTGATCAAAAATACATGAAATTTGCCTTAAAAGGAATATAAAAAAAAGAGAAAAAGAAAGAAAAAAGCTAAAGACAGGGAAGGGAAGAGGGGGAAGGTAAAGTGGGAAGAGGGGGGGGGGGGGGTGCAGTGATTTTAACCTTCAACATTTTAGGCACATTAGTATTGTTGTTGTAGTCAAAGGAGCGGTCACAATAAATGACCTCAATAAAGTAGCAGAACAAAAGGTAAGTGTGGCCCCTTACCCCTGGAAGAGTATAAACATAAACCATCTGTTGAAACAAAGACCTGTTTGTGGATCTTTATCAATATGCATCAAGTTGGTTAAATCAGTTGAGACATCTTTAATACCTGGAGTGTCACACTCAGAGAAACAGGACCTCTTGGGGGCGCTTTGGCTTGCACAGAGGTGGTGTGAACCCTGAGAAAGGCCAAGGCGCAGAGTCTAAGCAGTAACCAGGTTTTCTCCAGAGCCTCTGATGGTGAGGATGTTGCGCCGCTGGTTACTGCCAGATTGCAGTCCTTATGCACACCAAGGTGGGCAAAGCACAGTACCAAATCACTAAGCAAAAAGATAGTCAAGGAAAGCCGAGGTCAAGACAGGCAGCAAGCAAGAGAGGTCAGGTCACACGCCAGGGGTCAATAGCCAGGGATCCAGGAGAGAGACAGCAATAACACAGAGGTCACTGCGGGCACAGGGAACACAGGATACACTGGAAACAGCAGGAGGTACATGTATGGTGATGCAGTGATATCCATAGGCAGACAGGAACACATGAACTGCACAGGGAAGTTGGCTGGGAACCAACAGACTAGACAACGAAGGGTTAACACAGGAGCTGGACACAGGAAACACAGGAGATGGACACAGGAAACACTGGATTAAGCAAAAGGTGTACAGGAACTAGATCAAAGAACTTGGGAGCTCGAGCTACTTAGTATAGACTTGATGTACGAACAAAAAATACAGTTTGTGAACTAGCTAAATAGCCAGGGCTGATCAAAAGTGATAGGCCAGCAGATTAGACAGAGTTAATAAAGCTTGGAAACAGACACAAGCCCAGCATCAGAACTGCAATCCTGCGCAGGAGAGTAATGCCTGTGCTTTAGTGAGGAACAGGTAAGTGTGACAAAAGAAAGACATTGCAACCCACACTCGCATGTTCATTAGCTGTCACACTTACCTCTTTCTCACTAAAGCGCAAGTGTCCCTCTCATGCGGGTGGTTCTGACTTTGAGCGTGCCTCTGCTCCCAAGCTTTATCAGTTTCGGCCAATTCGCTGGCCAATCAGGTAAAAGTCATCAATCATCGCTGGCTATTTAGCTAGCTCAGACACAGCAATCCGCGTTCATGCAACGTGTCTCCACCAGTGCCGAGCCCCTAGTTCTGTTGAGCTAACACCTGTACACCTGTTGATTAATTCAGTGTTTGTCCAGCTCCTGTGTTAACCACTTGTTGTCCGGTCTGTTGTTTCCAGCCCATTCCCTTGTGGTGTTCCAGTGTTCCTCTCAGTCTGTGGATATTCCTATGTCACCTGTGCCTCCTGTTGCTTCCAGTGTCTCCTGTGTTTCCTGTGTCTGCAGTGGTCCCGGTGTCACTGCTCTGTTTCCTGGATCCCTGGTATTTGACCCCTGGCTTGTGACCTGACCTCTTGCTTGCTGCCTGCCTTGACCCTGGCCTTCCATGACTATTGCTTAGCTTAGTCATTTGGTACCGTGTATCATCCTGCCCACCCTGGTGTGCCCTGGTTACTGCCAGGTTGCGGAACATCCTCACCACTAGAGGCTCTGGAGAAGACCTGGTTACTGCTTAGACTCTGCGCCTTGGCCCTTTCTCAGGGCTCACACCACTTTTGTGCAAGCCGTAGTGCCTCCTAGTGGCCCTGTCTCCCCAAGAGTGACACTCGCCTTGCAGCCTGTAGACATATACTTATCCATTGTCGATGTGATGTTGATGTGATGACACAGAACTATTGCCTGTGGAAGCATCACCCCAATGGATGAATAACATCAGTTGGAGATATAATGAAAGAGTGGACGTCGTGATCTGATTTATGTATTGTATTATTTGTTTCCAAAAGGCTTGAATGCTTGTACAATGCCACAGGCAGTGTGCCAAAGAAGCATTGAATTCTCCTTATTTTGAACAGAATTGTTACATAGAAGGATTTTCCATGTCTTGGCGAGGAAATTTAAAGCCTAAATAGGCTCTATGCATAATACTAAATTGGGTTTCCCTCCATCCTCATTCGCAATAGGTTTGCATACTTAGTTTGCATACATTATTGTAACCTTGTGATATATTTTCAACACTTATTCCTTCTGGAAATCTTTTATCCACAATGAAACATTAGATGACTCTAATGGTGAAGTATAAAGATTCAACAATAATGGATATATAGCCAAGATAGATGGTTTTGGCAATGTGATGATGGAATCCAAAGCATTAGCATTTAAATGAAGACCTGGTTGGAGACATAATTCCCTTCCGAAACTCATGATTTGCATTATAAAGAACAAATCTGTACTTGACAGCCTGTATTTTTCAGTGATATGAGAGTTCCTGTGAAGTACATATTATGTATCATGGAACAAATGAGAAAAATGCGTAAGACCTTTGCATTGCCATATGGCATAAGTCTTATAATCTTCTCCTTGGGGAAAAGCGAGAACTACCTTTAAACTTTATGTATTTGGAGAAGTATGGTGAGGTACAGGAAATGTCTTCTTTCAAAGAGTTTTCCAAGCTGCCCTGGATAGGCTGAAAAAAGCAAATATCATCTGCAAATAGGGCTGTACATATCTCTCTGGTACCTATTTTGAGATTCTAAATATCTAACTAGTGGTTCTATTGGCAGATTGAATACCAAAGGGGATAAAGGGCAACCTTGATGTGTACCCTTACACAGAGGAAATGGTTTAGAAAGAAAACCTGGAGTTACGACTATTGCAATAGGGTTAGAATAAATGCAACTTATGTACTTTAGGAAAGGACCTTTAAAACCCATGGTCTGTAACACTGTAAACAACCAGTCTAGCGTAACATTGTCAAACGCTTTTTTGGCATCCAAACTTAATATCACTCATTTCTATTCAGGGTGCCGTTTAGGAAAATTCCAAAACTGCCAATACATTTCAAATATTGGTGGTAATTAAAGATCCTTTAACAAATCCTACTTGTGTAGGATAATTAAATTGGGGCATGATAGCTGCTTGGTGATTAGCTAAAATTTTTTAAAGTATTTTTGTATCTAGGCTAATTAACAATATAGGTCTATAAGATTCTGGTTGGGGAGGATATTTATCTTTTTTTGGGAAAAGGGATAATATGCGCTAACTGATATCTGCATTTAAATGTTGGAAGCATTTCATGGGATACTCCTGCTATAGAGACATTTCATAAAAAATATAATCCCGCTTGTCTATCCATTAAAGTAATCCCAAAAAATGCTGAAAAATATCTTTGAAAAAGTGTATTATTAAGTCTTTGATCATGAGTTAGCATTTTTGGTGATTCTCTCAGAGAAATTGTATGAGATCGTCCCTTGGCTCCTGGCAAATTTAGCTATCTTAATTGTTTGAAATTATAGTGAATTTTTATTCTCTGTGCTTCACAGTCATTTGATTACGGGTCTCCACTGCCAAGTCTCATCTCTAACAAGTTGGTTTGGAGTTTACAGGAGGCCTTCTTTTCTGGGCTCTGCTGGCTGAACAGTGCAATATGAGCATTAAAACGTTCAGAAAATGTTGGTGGGGATAATGGGAGCTATGTAAAATTTTTACTTGACCTTGCATGTTCAAAAGTTCCCTTTACTTTACCTAGTTATTTCAAATTTACCAATAGAGATCATTGTTTAATTGAAAATAGTGGAACATATGCTTGTTTAGACACATATACTTGGGCTAACATTCCTAAAGGAAAAATGTAAGTCTCAACAAGTTCTTTGAGACTGATGTTGATTCTAGCAATATATGTGCTTGTTATTTGAGCTGGTTATTTTCTCTTACATTCGAAAAATATGATAAGTACAGGTTTTCAAATGCAGTAGCTCTTAACTCTGTAGAAGTCAGGTAACATCTGACAAAAGCATTAGTCTTGTAAATTCGCAAGATCAGATAAACCTTTACAATTTGTGTATAACGGTTACTTGCCCTATTTGGTTCTGTACTAGCTTTAGTTACTGAAAATGTAAAATGTTTTTGAATTAACTTCTTCCTGATTTAAACTTAAATTTACAAACAAGCAAAAGTCTTTGTTTTGAATTTATACTAAAAACATTACAGGAATTCCACTACAATTCCTATATAGTACTTCAGCCTCAGCATCATAAATACATGTCTGTAGTTGTAAATGGATGAATCTAGTGCATCTTTATTATGATCACTGCTACAGCCAGATACAATAATTATTTGGTGAAAAAACCTAATTACTCTTATTCAACTGTAAGTAACTTCTTCTCTTAACGTGTTCTCTCTTGTAAGGAATATAAAGGTGCACAAGCTAACACTGTTGTCACCAAAAGATAACGTTTAGCTGTCTACTATAAATGTTTGCCTCAAAGATTTATTGGTTCCTACTCTATCCTTGCTCACATTAATCCTGTCACTTGTACTGTTTAGGGTAACTGCCCTGCTCAGGATTCCTGGTTCTTTTCCTCTAGCCCTCCTAAACAATGGATTATAAATTGGTATTTTGCAGGTCTTTGCTACCAAATGTACTGTCAGTAGACTTGGATTTGGAACAAATTCTTATCTCCCATATGGTGAAGTTCAGTATCACATCTAGAGTAATGGCTACGAACAAATAGAGTCAGTAGGATACAGGGTCTTGGGCTTGAGATCTGACCTTCAAACTTTTCTTGTTACTAAAGCTGGTGTTAAGGGTCCTGAAGCCAGCCAAGGAAGAGTTGGGAGGCCACCCAGTCTATGTCCATGTCTTCATCTGGATTGAAGAGCATTGTTGTTCTATTTATAGAATCAGCAGCAGACTGCTTGATGTGCAGTGGCTTTCCAAAACTTGAAGGGACGGGAGCTCTGGAGACAACCACATAGTAAGCGGTTTATGCAAAATGACTTGTTTTTGTATTTGACGGTTAGTAAGAGGGGGTGTTGCCAAAGAGGATTTTAGTGGCAGTGGTTTTGTTAATTTTTTTATGTTGTGTTAACTAGCAAGCTTGTGCTACAATAAAGAACCCAGGTAGGTGTCTGAACTTAAAAAAATTGGCCGCCTCATTGAACTGCTGCAAGCCTGTTGCCATGAGCTATACCCCACAGCAAGCTCATATTTGGTGCAGAGGCAGAATGAAAGAGGTCATAAAGCACAATGGATGTGAGCTCAACAGGGACAAGAGACAAATTGTTTATTGGCTGCACAGCTGACCGAGCTGGTAAAGGCTGCATAGAGCGACCACTGTACCCTGGCTGGGATGGGATGGTGCAGGAGATAGCAGTTCTGAGCACAGAGGTGCCATGAGCTGCAGAAGCCTAATCTGAGCTAGCATCTTCCTGCAAAAGATGGCACTGCATGTTGATGTGGAGGCCTTCCTTAAAACTCTTTAGAGGACAGCAGAGAGTGAGGCCTGGCCCCCAGCTCAACGGACTAGTCTGGTGACACCATTCCTAACTTGGAATGCCTAGAAAGCATATTTTGACCAGACTGCGGCTGACACTAAAAGATATGACATAATGAAATTCATATACAGGTAAGCCCCGAGTTAAGGACATCCGACATACAGACTACTTCTTGGTACGAACAGGGCTTCCGTGCTCATTCGTGTGCAGGACACAGGCTTGATGGGCGGATGGGGGTGGCTTGCAAGACTTGCAGAGGAAATCTTTTGCTAAACACAGCTGAGGCTATGGGTGATTTTAAGCGATGAGCTTTTCTGCAAATTCTTGTAACTCTTTAATGACCAAGACAAACTCTGCAGTTGTTTCATTTTGCATATAAAAGCAAAGCTTGCTGCAGAAGTTAATGAATGTTTAGGCTGTATTAAGATTTTTTTTTTTTTTTGCTTTGTTTGTGATTAACTCACAGGGAGGATTTTATACAGTAACTGACACCACGCATGTTGAAACAAATATCTGTCCTAATTGCGTTTATTAAAATATTGTACCTGTTCCGACTTACATACAAATTCAACGTAAGAACAAACCTACAGTCCCTATCTCATATGTAAGCCGGGGACTACCTGTATATGTATGTGTGTGTGTGTGTATAAACTTTAGATTAAAGTTTTTTTAAAACCATTTTTCAGTAAAGACGTGTTTTATTGTAAAGACATTTGATATGTTCTGAAACAGCTACAACCAGAAACCCTTACCGCTCCTCAGATTGTGGGGAGGTCAGCATAGATTGTTATCTGAAGGCCCTCCCACCAGTGCTCAGGAACGGGGTGACCCATGCAGATCTACATCCAGACTGCCATGCAGAGATGCAGACTGAGGAAAGATTGGTGGGAATTACCGTAATGCCTCAGAATCCAACACCCACAGCCTGGTCTAGTGCTGGTGGTGCCATTGCATATTGCAGCAAGGTACCCACTGCTGTCCAAGGCCTTAAAGAGTGACACATCCTGATGAAGGTCCCTGTTTGCCCAGCTGGTATGTACTTCTGAGACTTTCCTACTTATGACTGTGGAGATAGTGGGGGGCAAGTCTGTCCAAACTTTGCTGTATGCATGTATTTTGAGAAGAGACTTTCAACTGTTTTGGGACCTCTGAAAAACCTGTGAATCAGGACATTGCGAATAGGAATACAGTAGATAATGCTGCGGGAGATTGATTTTGGCAACATGCTTGCAGCAGTTCAAAAAAGCAGCACACAGTCAAAAAAAAAATATATAAAATGAGGCACCTGCCTGGGTTCTTTTTCGAAGCACAATGTTGCAATTTAACACAGGGTAACAAAACAAAAACACAACAAAACCAAACAATAGCCACTGAGTTCTTCCTTGGCTGGCTTCCAGGCCCTCAACAGAAAACCACCTGTCAGCTGAAAATCAACACAACTTTTCCAAAAGCACTAATATGCAAAATGCTTCAATCTGGATGCTAGATAAACACTGTCCAGGACCTTTTCTGTCAAACCCTGGGACACCCTGTCACACTTGCTGGAACTTTATGCTCACTTCTGATATCTACTGAACCTTCCTCATTACTGCACTTACAGTTCTACATCTGTCCTCACAAGCAGCATTAGCCAGATATAAGACCAAATATACTGTGCCTAATAAAAAGGTTATGAAATCTGCCTAGTTACTATTTAAAAAAATGCATCATAGAGGGGCGTGGCCTGGATGGAGCGGGAGGGGGGAGCTCTTGTCCCGGCCTGCACTAGAGAGCTCCTGTCCCGGCCTGCACTAGAGAGCTCCTGTCCCGGCCTGCTACCGAATCTGCTTGAAGGACGGCTTTCACTGGCGGAACATGGGCAAGCAGAAGAAGCTCAAGTCTTCCTCCACTCCAGCTGCACGGGGAAATCGCGAGTTGGCTCGCACCCCACTCCAGAGGTACCTCTCTCCAGCGGCCCCTAAATCTTCTCAGCAATCAAGGATGGCGCCTCCAGAGCCAGCCGCGTGTGTGGTGACTCACCTGGCCAGCTTGCAGTCTTCGGAACACCCGGCAGCCTCATCCTCTCATGGCACAAACAGAAGGGGATTTTCAACAAACGCCAGCAATACTAAAAGATGTGGCTTCCCCCTCTTCTAAACCAGGGGAATCGTCCCCTTCAACTGGTTACTCCTCACCACAGTCCTCTAGCTCTTCTACACCCGGCATTGTGATGGGGCTACTTTACACTTCTACCCAGACATCTCCCGGATCACCTTGCAACGTAGACGGGTCCTACAGCCTCTCCTTACATTATTAGGGGATGCATCCATACCCTACCGCTGAGGCTTTCCTTTGCTTGACAATGCGCATTGACGGCAGGTCAGTCACATTACGATATCTGAAGGACCTCCCGCATTTTTGCAATACCCTTGAAATTCCACGCCCCAATATTTCAGGCTGGGATCCCCTTCCAGCTTTTTCAAACGGTCCCCTCAGACTTTCAAGTAGTCCAACCTAAGAGGAGAAGACAACGACCAGAATCCAGAATCCACTCACCTGTGACAAAGTGCTTCCCTCTAACCCAAGATGTTTTCATGCACTTTTTTTTGCCTTGATACCTGAAAACGATGACTAGTCCTCAACTCTACAGACTGCCCGTGACCGTAAACACCTGTCACCATTACCCGCAACACTTTTCCAGTATGTTTGTTCTGTGGACAGGAACACTGTTTTTTTTTGAAAATACGGTCCTAAGTCAATTTTGATAACTACTAATTCATGACAGATACACAGAATTAGGATGTTATGCTTTACACATATCTGTGTTTTTTTTTTTTTTTTCTATTGTGTTTTGGATGTGTTATATGAGACCAGTCAATGTTGGTGGCCTTCAAAAGGTTTTTTTTTTTTTTTTTGTAGTAAACTCGTTCTTACTTTAATTTACCTGAAAAATATGTTTGATATATGTGTTGTTCCCAACATTACGGATCGTTGGGTCCAATCACGCGCCAACTGGGACCTCCTGTCATGTCCCGTGAGTGTTTTGTCCATCAGGAATATTTCACTGATGGATTCCTGGGCATGGAGGAGGCTGGGAACAAAGGAGGTAGTCTTATGTAATCTTTATGCGCCTAACTCCTCCCAACTCCCTATTCTAGAGTGAATACTTGCACAGATTGGGGCTTCCTCGCAAACGTACCTGCTGATAGCGGGAGACTTGCCCACAGGGAACCTTGTCCACACTCCTTCCCTTGACAGACATAGGGTTGATTCCAATCCCAATCCTCCTGACACCTCACGCATATCAGCAGGCTTATGCATAGTCACCAACTTTTTGATGCCTGGCGTATTGGCCACCCATCCGACAGGCGATATTCTTTCTTTTCCCCTGTACATAAAACTCACACACACAGGCATTGACTATTTTTTTGTCAATACTCCAATGTTGAGAGCTTTATCCAATACTAAGATTGCTCCCATAACTTGTTCAGACCATGCTCCTAATAATTTAACAGCAGACTGTGAGTCTGTTTGTAGTAGGAAATGTCATTGGCGTTTGAACGACTAACTTTTGAAATATAGTACAACTAAATTAGTCCTGCAGTTCAGTCTCGCAGGCTTCTACATTATAGGAGGCTCCTAAGGCTGTGATCAGGGGACAATGTATAGCAGAATATTCCAAACTTAAGAAGAATAAAACACACCAGCGCACTCTTCTTATAAATGATTTAAACAAAAATGAGCAGGCTTTTTACGCAGCCCCTACAATCCCACTTCTTAAACAAGTGACAACTATTCAACACCAATTTAGAACTCTAGATCTTGACAAAACAGAGTGGTCGCTGCTCTACCTTGGACAGAAATACTATGATAAGGGCAATAAATCTGATAAATTATTAGCCCACTAGGTTAGAGATCAAATCTCTAAAACTATTCCGATGTACCTGCGTGATAGTTCCGGGGCCTTTCAACATGACCTGGAGGTTATAGCCAAAATATTTGGGGCTTACTATTCTGTCCTATACTCCACTGTACATGAAACACAGAAGAAAGCTTCTTCTACGCTATCCGCCTGGATAAGTAACTATCTTCGTGACTGTGCCTTCCCTGTCCTAGAGCACTCCGTGGTACAGGCCCTTAACAAAGAGATAACGGGAGGAAATATTGGCGACAATTTCTGGCCTCCCCCATCATAAGGCGCCGGGCCCCGATGGTTTCTCATATAGTTTTTTTTAAAGCATATGGCGTTATTCTGGCACCGCATATGACTGACCTATATAACAGTATCCTACAGGGGTCCCCGATTCCTAACTCAATGCTGCACTCCTTCATATTGGTGTTTCCCAAGCCCGATAAGGACTCCCAGAACCCTGCCAGTTATCGCCCAATAGCACTGCTTAATACTGACTTAAAAATTTTTACCCGCATACTTGCTACCTGCCTAGGACAAGATTTACCTACTATTGTAGCTAAGGATCAGGTGGGTTTTATCACAGTTCACCAAGCGGGCGACAATACTAGGAGAATGATTGATGTAATTGATGCACTTAATCAATATTACATAACGTATTGGATGAGTATGGCACCCTCTCAGGGTATAAAATACATTCGACCAAAACAGAGACCTTGCCATTCAACTGACCAGAACCCATGTTACAGCAACTTAAAAGTCTTTTACCCTTATAATTGAAAGGTACACTCAAATATCTGGGAATTTTTTTTTTTAACTCCTGCGTACCGCATGCTGTATAGGAGTAACTATATCCCTTTGCTCCAGGAAGTCTCTTCCCTTTTTAGGAAATGGAAAACATTACTGACTTCTTTTTTTGGTCGAATTGCTGTGGTTAAAATGTCAATTTTACCAAAATTTTTATATTTGTTCTCAACTCCTTCAGTACCAGTCCATCTGAATACGCTTAAAAGACTGCAGGCCTCAGTATTAGATTTGAGGATATAAAAAACACAGAGTCTCCCAACGGTGAGGCTTGGGAGTGCCAGACTTTACTAAGTACTATTTCGCTACACACCTTAGACTTCTGGCCTCCTGGACCACCCTACAGTCTTAATCGCTGGACGGAACTGGAGAAACTGTGGATTGCTCCCATTCACCCGAAATCCATGCCCTGGAGTACCTCTTATAAGGCTCCAGAAAATTTACTGTTAGCTCCAATGCAGTACATGAAGCAGATATGGTCTCACTGTAAAGCTTGATTCAAATTGACATCTGAGTCTTCCCTCCTTACATCCTTTCTTTACACCCCAGAAATTCCGGATAGTACAACACGCTCCATGGCTTGTCCTTGGCATGAGGGCCTGCTGTTTCACTATGGTCAAAAAGTGCACCCATGTACGAGGAGGCTCCTATCATATCAGGAGATTCTTCAGAAATGTAAAGTTCCGGCAATCTCTTTTTATAGTTATCTATAAATTTGGCATTATGCCCAGTCTCTAACAAAAGGACCTTGTGTTTCCCCAACTTACTTCTTTTGAGAAGTGGTGTATAGGCAGACCTTCTCAAAAGGGTTTAATTTCACGAATCTACCAGGTCCTTCATTTAGACTCCAACTCCACAGTAGGCACAGATACCTATATGCATAAATAGGAACAGATCCTGGACAGAACCCTGCTGGATGATATTTGGAGAATACTCGGGCAGCAAGCTCAGATAAACTCATTGTGCACTATATATAAGGAAAACGCTTATAAAATATTAATGCACTAGTACTTCACTCCGGAGGTCCTTCACAGAATGTTTCCAGATGCAAGCAATCTCTGCTGGAGGTGTGGCTCTGATATTGGTACCCTACACCATATTTTTTGGTTCTGTCAACGTATTACCTCCTAATAAAGAATGGTTAATGATTTGCTGGCGGAGATGTTTGAAAAAACAATAAATTTGGATATACTGACCCATTTACTGGGGCTCCCTGTTCATGAATTAGCGAAACCCCATAAACATTTAATGGCTCCTATTTTAACGGCAGCCAGATGTCTTATTTCCAGATGTTGAAAGTCTGATTCCACCCTACACGGTCTGCTTTTTTTAATAGTATTAGGGATATTGAACTCATGGAACGCCTTACGGCTAGGCTTTATGATTGGCTGGATAAGTTTGTCATTATCTGGGCTCCATGGGAAAAGTATGTTTCCACCTATCCTGGTCTATTTGATCGGGGACGGTCCCTGAATACACCCAATTCTGTGTAAAAGTAGTAATTACAAAGTCACAATCTCATTGGAATATACTCCTGACATCTCTTTTTCATTTTCTTTTTTTCTATTTCACTCCTTTCTCTTTTCTCTCTCTGTTTCTATATGTATGGTTTGAACTATCGGTTTATGCAAGTCTCTTACCTCAGCCTAAAATAACCTTTATTATTTATACTATCTGTTTGTTCAGGGAGTAGGTTGCTCATCTGTTACCCGATTTCCATGACAAGTTTTTGGTATTTTTGAAAAATTTGTTAAAATACTGCTAGTGGTATTTATTGGTTAGTAAACGCTATTGGATCTAGTTCATATGATAGTTCATATGTTCATATGATAATGTACTTAATGCACTCTACACTGTTTTGTTACATTTTTCCTCTACCTTTTTTGTTTCTTTAAAAACCAATAAAAACTTAATTTGAAAAAAAAATGCAATATAGACATAACCCTCAAAAATGTGTTAATCAACTTCCAATCATCAACATTTGTATCTGGAGAAGATACGAAGGATGTAGTAGTCATTTTTAAGCCAGTAATAGCCAACAGCCAAAATTACCCTATATTATAAATTCAGTTCAGCAATAGTTGCCCTTATATGTTGACTAATAACATGTAAACATGCTTAATTATTTGAAAATTATAGTTCTCTGGTTGTCATAATGATAAAGTGGCTGCAGTACTTTTAATGTCGCTGACCTGGAATAAGTGTTAAAATTTGTATTAGTATTGACTTTTAATGCAATAAGACATCTGTATCTAGTATTTGTAAAAAAAGATGTCTGCACAACAGCCTTTATATTTCAAGTTCCTAAGGTTTCCTGACTTTTTACTTGAACCTGCAAGGTAACACCATTGTAACACTACAGCCATTCAGGCATAAACCAACATTATTAACAAGAACATTTTTAAGTTATTGTGAAAAGCATCTGGAAGTACTCCAACAAGTAAACTTTAGGGTCATGAAAATGTTGCAGGGCAAGGGTAATATATAAAGTCTGTCATCTTTTAATGGTCTGTCCATCTGAGACAGTAGGGGTCATATGTTTCTATGATAGGTGGCATGATACACTGTGGCACAATAAATAGCACTCTTTGCAGGGTGTCCCAGGTTCAAATAATATCCAGGACAAGAAAAAAAAAAAAGAAAAATAAGATTTCACAGGGCATAACAAGAATTAGAGCATCCGTATTTAAAATTAAAATGCAAAGTACAATTAAAATGGAAAAGTGAAATATGAACAGATGCACAAAGTGACTAATTTGTCAGATTTGCAACAGCGGAAAAACATGAAAAAGTCTGGGCAGTAAAGCAAGCTTGTCATGTACGGGGATATTTGCTTGGAAGACAGTTGAGAAACTGTTAGTGAAGCCCCTCCCCTTCTATCACCGCTGCGATTAAGACAGTATGTGAGCGCAGAGCCTCTTGGGTTACTTATGTTATACATCCTTGGAGGGTCCTGACTGCTCCTTCAGTGCATGCCCGAGGGGGCATTTTCCTACATTGGGGGGAAAGAAATGACGATCCCACGCATGCACATTGACTGAGCATACAGCTAGAAAACCATGAACTTGGCTGGTATGATGTTCTGTGTCAGAGGCTGTGAAATGATGTAGCCAAACGAAGCGCTTGGCATCCAGGGACCTAGTGAATTGTTAAATAAAAAGCAGTGATAGCACTAATATTTCAAATTATTTTACTTTAAATATCATTTAGTTTACTCTTTAAACAAGTACAATTTCCATAATCAAGCTGGCAATAGTACTTTTAAATTTATTGTAAATATCTTATTTCTATTCAGTGGTGTTTTCAGTCTTTATTTTCTAGACGTATCTTTAATTATTTTATAATTTACTATTTAAGACAGAGGAGGACATAATGCACCTAAAAAGTTACTGGGTTGGATCATTCCATCTTGCTTTTTCCTAAAAGATAAAGAAGAAAAAATATCTTATTAGAATCACTGCTTTAGCTCCAATAACACCAAAACAAATATGTAATTTGCTATATACTCCAATGTTTTAAGCACCTATTTTGTATACAATTAAATCTAATTCTGTATAATAATTTATCTCCCATGTGTCTCTGTGTATTATAACATACAGATATAAAGAATTTATGGTTGTATCACACAGAGAGTGACCACTAAAATACAATCATACTTTAATTACAAACAGGATTTACAAAAATCATACTGCACTGAAGCATGATGGAGGATGTGATGAGGTTGAGACATTATGGGTGGAGTTGAATGTGGGGATGCATAAAACACAATTAAATATTGGAGTCTGCTATAGGCCCCCCAGTTATAAGGAAGTAATAGAGAATCAACTACTAGCACAGATAGAAAAAGCAGTAAAATCTGAAAATGTTTTAATCATGGTAGATTTCAACTACCCTGACATTGACTGGACTAATGGCACTACAGCAGGGGTCGGCAACCTTTTGAGTCGGAAGAGTCAAAAATTACAATTTACAAAATTTCAAAGTTTTTAAAGAGCCGCAAAAGTTTTTCTTGCCAACAATAAATAGTACTCGCATAAATAAAGTTTTTTGATAAAAAAAACTAATCTATTTATTCATAAGAAAAAATATCTATTTATTCATATATAAGTAGTGTTTTTCACCACAAATTAGATATTATATATATGGCATTATTAGATAATTACTTATTATTTAAGAAAAAAATTAAAACAATTTAACATTTACTTACAACACTAACTTGTCGTCGAAAGCGAATTGAAACCTACATAGAAACATCCGACGACGGCGTCATTCGAGAGCTTCCGATGGACTGACGACAGTGACGACGCGTGTCACGGGGGAGGGGTGCGGTCAAAAGCAAGTACAAGTGGCTAAGAGATAGAATCGGTGCCTAATCCTCGTTAAACGATTCAGAACGATTTTGAAATTTTTTTTTTTTATAAAATAAATAATATTTGCGTATGGAACTAAAGAGCCGCAGCTTCACATCCAAAGAGCCGCATGTGGCTCGCGAGCCGCAGGTTGCCGACCCCTGCACTACAGGAACAGCAAAAGGGAGGAAAATACATAATCATTTTTTTAATATCTTTTAATTGAAGGCAAGACAAGAAATAACAAACAGTAAAAAACATTACAAGCAAGATATACCATACAATCAGTTACAAAAAAGAAAAAACAGGATGTATTAGGCCACAAAAAACCTAGCGTGAATAACATAAAAGCATCCTGCATCCAAAAGATAATGAACAGAAGTGAATTACAGCAGATATACATCCTAATATATTGTCTTTGCCCCTTGATTTTTTAATTTTTATAAATGTGACCAATTATGCATAGAAAGATGAGAAAAATAACAACATAACCGGGGAACAAAACCAAGTCCTAAAACTAAGGTATACCCAAGGAATCGGTGGACTGTTCTCTCCACTTTCCCAGAAATTGAAATAGAAAAATAAAATTTTTACCCCTTTAATTTTTTTTAACCATGCGCCCTTATATTAGACAGATCTCTAATTACCTGCTCCCAAAGCTCTCCTGTCATACCAGATCACGTGGCGAAAGGTTTCTATAATATCATGCAGCTGGGATGGAGATAGTGAGTGCTGTAGATATTGCATCCACATTCCAAAGAACTTTTGTGGGTATGTGTTTAAGTGTTTGGTGGCTTCAGTTTTGTCAATCAACATAAGGGTTTGCAAATAATTAGTACATTGCGTTAATGTGGGGGGTGAGGTTCCATCCATTGCTTTAGTATAGCTTTTTTAGCTGCCATTAAACAAAGATGGTCAAATTTAGATAAACAAGAAGCATCACTTGGGGGGGGGTTCTCTGTGAAAAAGTGCTAAATGAGGTGACAAAGAATGGGTATTTCCAGTAACCCGAGTAATATATCGAAAGACTGATTTCCAAATATCTATTATCGCTGGGCAATCCCATACCACATGTTCTAAGGGAGCAAGTGGAAAAGTACACTTTAGGGCAAGCCACTATCCTTTGAGCCACCACATTAGAACGAAACTGTAGATTAAATGCATAATATGCTCTATGAATAATTTTAAATTGCAGTTCTCGCCACACCTCACTAATAATAGACTTCCTGACAATGGACCAACTAGCCTCCAATAGTTCTAACGTATCAGAATAAGGGCATTGTAAATAATCGGCCCATTTGGCCGCAAAATATAACCTGGATTCTACCCCTGTAGTGGCTTCTAACAATAGTGGATAGATATATGATACTGAATGTCTAGATGTAGGTGGGCCCAGCATTTGGCCTAAAGAAAAAGGTAGATGTGGTATAGAATAAGTGCCCCACGGTGGGAAAAAAACGGACTTGACCTGTAGATAAAATAGAAAGTGTTGGGAGGGGAGGGCAAACTTAGCCCAAATATCTAAAGATATTAGGCAGTTTGTGTCATCTAACAAATCAGTCAGCTTCATAATATTTCTCTGCAGTCATTTCCTCTCAAGCTTCCAGCCCACGAAACCTCTTCTCAACAATTGACTCCCTCCTAAACCCCACACCTGCTCCCCTCATAACATCCTTCTCTGCCCAAGACATTGCCACCTACTTTAGAGATAAAATTTACAAAATCAGACATGATGTCTGCTCACCGAGCCACTCCAACCATACCCACACCGTCTACTTGTAAATCATCATTGGCCTCCCTCAGCCCTGTTACTGTGGACGAAGTCTCTTCTCTTCTCTCATCATCTCCATCTACTACCTCTCCGCTTGACCCAATTCCCTCTGATTTACTCTGTGCCCATTCCTCCACCCTGGCCCCTGCCCTGACTAAACTATTGAACCTCTCCCTTTCTACTGGTAAACACCCCTCAGCTTTTAAACATGCCATAATTCTCCCTATCCTAAAGAAACCCTCACTGGACCCCTCCCTACCCTCTAACCACCGTCCTATCCCCCATATGTCTCCAAACTTCTTGAACGCCTTGTCTAAAAAAGACTCACCTATTACCTGAGCACCAACTCTCTCCTTGGCCCTCTCCAGTCTGGCTTTCGAGCTGCCCATTTCACCAAAACAGCCCTTACTAAAGTGGCCAATTACCTCATCAGAGCTAAGTCCCAAGGCAACTTTTCCCTGCTCCTTCCCCTTGATCTTTCCTCTGTTTTGAAACTGTTGATCACCCCCTTCTAATAAAAATCATGCACTCTATTGGTATCAGTGACACTGCTCTCTCTTGGTTTGCTTCCTATCTGTCTGACCGCTCCTTTCAAGTTTCTTTCAATGGTAGTTCCTCCTTGCCCACTCTCCTCCCTGTTGGTGTTCCCCAGGGGTCAGTCCTTGGACCGATTCTCTTTTCTCTGTACTCCTCCTCTCTTGGTAGTCTCATATCCTCCTTTGGCTTACAGTACTCATCATCCCCCCCCCCCTCAAAAATTCCAGATCTCCCCCTGACATATTTCTAACTGTGAAGAGTACTGTTTTTCAGCCCTCCCCTCAGGCACGTTGTCTTGGTGTCACCTTTGACTCTGCCCTCTCATTTACCCCTCATATTCAGAACATTTCCAGGTCCTGTCACTTTCATCTACGCAACATCTCCAAAATCCACCCCTACCTGTCCCAAGAGCACCAAACTCCTTGTACATGCGCTTATCATGACTACTGTAATCTCCTCCTCTCTGGTATTCCACTAACCCGACTCTCTCCTCTTAAATCTATTATGAATGCTGCAGCCAGACTCATCCATCCTTCCCTCCGCTCCTCTTCCGCTGCATCTCTTTGCAGATCTCTACACTGGCTTCCAATTTACCTTAGAATTAAATTCAAGCTCCTGTGCTTTGCCTTCAAATCTCATCACAGTTATTGTCCCACCTACATTTCTGACCTGGTAAAAAAATACTCCTTCAGCCGTTTTCCGCTCCTCCAATGACCTACTAATGACTTCCACACTCATGACCTCATCACATGCACCGATACAAGACTTCCAGAGCTGCCCCAACTCCTCGGAATGATCTTCCTTGTCCTATTTGGCTTGCTCCTGGCTTGCTCATTTAAAAGAACACTCAAACCTATTTTTTCAAACTTGCCTACCCATCTTCTTTTGTCTTTTGAAACCATCACTACTTCTCATCATTACATATCTCCCATCCTATTGTTTGTAAATCCCCCCACCTACTAGATTGTAAGCTCTTCGGGGCAGGGTCCTCTCCTCCTGTATCACTGTCTGTATTAGTCTGTCATTTGCAACCTCTATTTATTGTACAGTGCTGCGTAATATGTTTGTGCTATATAAATCCTGTTTTATAATAATAATAATACTACCTCACCTTGCCCATAATTTATACGCGTTATCTTGCAACCCCTGACAAAAACTAGGTGACGAATGCAATGGTGTCATAGCTTTGCCAATATCGATACAGCTTTTTAGTCTCTCACCATGCCAACAAAGTATCCCACAGTAGTAAATTTGTACGTACACTGCGTGTTATGCTAGCATATGGGGCATCAAGCAAGCCAAGCAACTACCAAGGTCGCACCAGTAAAGATTCCAGCTTGACCACTGCATAAAAAGATGTATCGTGCCACCAATCCTTTACATATCGAAGCAAACATGCTAAGTTGTACTTGCGTATGTCTGGGAAATTAAAACCAAGACATTGTTTAGATTGAACAAGTTTGGATCTAGCAATCCGAGGGGGTCTTACCCTGCCACAGGAAAGCTGTAAAGGCAGCGTTCAATTTCTGAATATCAGAATGTCTCAACAAAAAGGCAGTGTTTGCATGGGATATAATAAACGCGCAAAGCTAATCATTTTAAGTAAGTGGCACCGCCCCATCAGAGATAAAGGTAGAGATTTCCAGCTCTGTAGTTCTGCCAAAATCTTGGTAATAATAGGAGTATAATTCAATTTATACATATCCGGAACTTGCCTAGTGACCTGAACTCCCAAATAGGTAAAAGCATGTTTGACTAATTTCAAACCCAAATTACGTATACCGGAAAGTAGTTCAACAGGCACCGTAGGATGTAGATATAAAAATTCACTTTTGGTATAGTTTATACGAAAGCCATAAAAAGATCCAAAAAACTGGTATGTCGCAGTTTTTTAGGAAAATCTTTTTCTGGGTTCCCCAGAAACAGCATTACATCGTCCGCAAACATGGCTAATTTGACTTGTTTGTTTTGAATAGTCATCCCTGTAAATACATTTGGATCATGAAAAGATCCCGCCAGCGGCTAAATGGTCAAATTGAACAACAGGGGCGATAGGGGGCAGCCCTGGCGTGTACCTCTCTCCAGCAAAAAGGTGTCAGATAACACTCCCGCCACCTGTGCCTGAGCTGAGGGCGCAGAGTACATAGCTACTATAAATTGTGCAAAGAATCCTGTAAATCCAAACTGGCGGAGCACAGCATGAAGCCAAGGCCACTCAATACTTTAAAACACCTTCTCTTCGACTCGGAGAAGGAACCAAATAATCTATCTTGCTCCAAGACAGCACCTTTCTAATATTATAGGCCGTAGATCTACCCAATACAAAACCCGCCTGGGCTAGGCTAACTAGTTTTGGCAAAAGCACCGCCACATGGTCAGCTAAAATGTTTGACAGCAGCTTAAAGTGAAATGGGTCAATAGGACCCAGGGTCCAATGGATCTTTTTGCTTTTTAGGCAAAACTTTAATATAGGCCGAGCAGCTTGAGGACAGATAAGCAGACCTTGAATACATAATTTATAATGTGGTCAATCGAGGGGTAACTCGGTCCACCAATATCTTGAAATTAGCTGACCGCTTGATCACAGAAGTAACTTCCTCAGATGTAATAGGAAAAATAAGACAAAGTAGCTCTTTCTTCCAACAGATGTGGCAATTTCAACCGATCTAAAAATGCCTGACCCAGTGCAATATCACTTCCTTTGTGATGTATAAAGATTCTGGTAGTAGGAAGAAAACAGCTGCAATATCACAAGGTAAATGTTGGACAGAGCCTGTAGCATCATGAACTCTCGGAGGTGTTTGAAAACCTTTAGCTAGGTTGGCAAGTAGTCGGCCTGACTGCCAAATCTAAAAAATTCCTCTGATTTATTAGGTACAGATGGTAGTATCATACTGATGCAGGCAAAAATCACAAGCATGCTTAGTTTGGAGCCATTTTTCCCTGTCCTTGGCTGATAAAGATTCTTTAAATTTCAAAGAAGCCTGATGGGCCTGGGTACTGGTTTTCAAACATATAGAGTAATGTTTTAGTTTTTTTGCAAGGACACATGGGCCATAACTCTGCCCCCCAGAACTGCCTTGGCTGTATCCCAGTATAACTAAGTTGTATTTTTGTGGGAGGCATTGTGAAACTCAAAATCTAGCCACAAGCGCTTCAGGTGTTGTTGAAATTGCTCATCTTTGGCTAGAAAAGCTGGGAAGCGCCAGGTGAAAGCGGACTGGTGCAAATAGCTTTTCGTTAAAGACAAAAGAACTGGTGCGTAATCCGAAAAAACGATGGGATGAATCGTAACCGTCTAAACTTTTAGTAGCAGGTCAGCTGAAACCAAGATGGTATCTAAGTGAGACATAGTGGAGTGTACTGCAGAAACATTGGTATCAGACTCGTTGCTGAAAGGAACAATTGGAAAGAAGAATCATTTGACACAGTAGACCCCTGCCTTGGCGGAGGTGGACATCTATCTTCCATTGTGCTGGCAATGTCCACCAACATGGGAACTGAGGGAAGATTTTGAACAACTGTAAGAAGGTTGTCATAAAATAGTCCATTATCCTGATTGGGAACATAAACCGCCAACAGCGTAAAGGCATTAGCCGGAAATTGCAAAGTTAACGAAGCCCATCTGCCATCCGAAGGGTCACAAGACTTACTACATATGGTATATTTAAGCTTAAGTATATTTAATGTAGCAATATCATTACACCCGCACATCTGCCATGAGCAGAAGCACCCCAGACCTTGCCAACCCAACTTTTTCTCAACAAACGAAACAAAGATAACTGTAGATATGTCTCTTGGAGGATCACAATATCAGCTTGAAATTTATTTAGGAGCCTGAGATCTATAGTGCGTTTATGAGGGGAGCGTAATCCTTTAACCACCTGAGCGATAACCCCGACCTGGGTTCGGGTTTAAAATAATTACAATTATCGATAACCCCGAACTTTTCTCACTGTATGAAAATACAGTGAGAAAAGTTCGGGTTTATCGATCACTTACCCGGTCCCGCTGCGATCATCTAGCGTCGTGTTCCAGCGTCGTCCTCCAGCGTCGGGTGCCCTCTCCGGGAAGAAGAAGCCGGCCGGCGGAGAAGAAGAAGCCGGCCGGCTTCTTCTCCCTCTGTAGCGTGTACGTCGACACGTACGATAACGTCGGCGCGTGTGCGGGAAATTCAAATTGAAACTCATTCAAACACATTTTGTATTGGATTGAATTCAAACTCCTGTATCCAATCCAATACAAAATAATTCAAAATAAATACAAAGTATGTAATTGTTAAATTCAAACTCTCATTTTGCATTGGATTGGATACAGGAGTTTGTATTCAATCCAATACAAAATGAGAGTTTGAATTTTGTTCTCATTTTGTATTGGATTGAATACAAAGTCCTGTATCCAATCCAATACAAAATAATAGAAAATATATTTATGTGGTTTTGTCTATAGGTATGTGACGGACACTAGGGAGGTGTTTTAGAAAAATATATTATTATACAGTATACCGAATTATCAAATTTTCAGTATTTTTTATTTATTTATGTATTCTTGTTTAAGCTGATTTTTTGTGTCTTTTATTTAATTTTATTAAAAGTAATTTTTTTTACATGATTGTGTGTTTCAAACATTTTTTATATTCATGATATCTACTAGAACCCTGTTCGGACATATTTCTGTAAGTTACAGGTCTACAATTTAAAAAAAAAAATTTCATGAAAAACAGTGTAACGCTTTTGGAACAGAAATATAAACATCAGTGTAATGCCCAGGTGGTTAATATTCCAAGTAAAAACTTTCATTTAAGGAGGCATAAATGAAAAAAAGAGTACAGAACTGCAGGTAGATCAACTCATCTTGTTGCCTGAGGCCATCCCAGCCGAGTGTCCCCAGAAAAATATAACTGCCACCAAATGGGGGCAACTGTATTGGGTGAGGAGTGGACAGTCTTTCCAGTAATTTAGTAGCACATTGCAACATGATCATTTTATGATAGCGTTTATAGAAGTCCCAAGTAGAAATTATAATCTGCAGGACCTAGTTCTTTCTAACAAAGCAGAGCTTATAACAAATATGCATATAAAAGAGAATCTGGGTAGCAGTGACCATAATGGCTGTAAACAGGAAGCAAAAACAGGAATGGTAAAAACGTTTAATTTAAAGAGAGCAAATTTTCCATTATTATAAAGAACACAGAACAGAAATGTTAATTTTTCAAGTCTGTTCTACACAAGCACACTAAAAAATATATTCCAATGGGTAATAGGTTTTAATTTTAACCTCTTAAACTTACATGGCTCACAGCTGATGTTACAAAAGCCATAAAGAACAAGAAAAGGGCATTACAAAATTATAAAATGGAAGGATCACCTTCATCACTTGAAAACTATAAAGAATATAACAAAATGTAAAAATGAGATAAAATGTGCAAAAATTCAAAATAAAATCCCAATTTAAAAAAAATATATATTATTAGCAATAATCAGATCTGAGCATGTAGGCCCCTTAAAGGATGTCTCTAAGTTGGTAACTGGGGATAAAGAAAAGGAAGATTTACTAAACACATTTTTTTAGTTCTGTCTACACAAAGGAAAAGGCAGAGCTTAAGTCCAAATTCATAATAGCAACGTCTCTGCCCTAAATGAATCACAATGGCTCACAATTGATAGTTGGGCAAAATTAAGGTTGACAAAGCACCAGGACCTGGATTACATCCACGTGTCCTCAAAGGAGCTGAGCTCAGTACTTGGAAAGGTCCTAGAGAGATTGATAAGGAACCACATAGAAAAGTTTCTGCTAGAAAATAATAATATAAGTGAAAGTCAGCATGACCAAAGTTGTCAAACAAATTTACTCTCTTTTTATGAGGAAGTAAGTAAGTGAACATGTAGACACTGGAGTAGCAGTTGATATAGTGTACTTGGACTTTGAAAAAGCATTCGGCAAAGTACCAAACAGATGGTTAATATGCAAGTTAGGGTCAATAGGTTTAGAAAAGTCAATCTGTAAATAGACAGAGAACTGGCTTAAAGACCGCATCCACAGAGTAGTGAATAATAAATTAATACTCTGAATGGTCTACGGTTATTAGTGGTGTACCCCAGGGTTCAGTGTTGGGACCTTTACAGTTTACCATTTATAAAGATGATAAAGAGTTTGGGATAAAAAAGTACCATTTTTGTATTTGCAGATGACACAAAACTATGCAATGGAATGAAGTCCAGACAGCAGGTCTATAATCTACAAGCAGACCTGGATGTACTGTTTGATTGGGCAGCCAAGTGGCAAATGACATTTATTATAGATAATTGTAAGTTATGCACTTGGGGGCTAACAACATGCATGCTTCATACTGTCTAGGGGGAATACATTTGGGGGAGTCAGGAATAGAAAAGTATCTGGGGGTTCTGGTAAATCATAGACCTAATAATAGCATGCAATGCCAAGCTGCAATATCAAAAGCTAGCAAAGTACTTTCTTGTAATAAAAGAGGAATAGAGTGCAGAGATGGAGACATAATCCTGTCCCTGTACAAAGCATTGGTCAGACCACATCTAGAATATGCAGACCAGTTTTGGGCATAAGTTCACAAAAAGGACATTGTTAGAGAGATTAGCTGTACTGAATCTAATTTCCCTTGAGAAGAGATGTATAAGAAGGGCTATGATCACCCTGCATAAACATATAAATGGTCCATATATAGGTAACTCTCTTCCCAAATATTCACTTTGAGATCATTACAAACAACAAGAGGGCACTCTTTGCGTCTGGAGGAAAAGAAGTTTAAGCTCCAGATAAGGAAGGGATTCTTCACTGTAAGGTCTATAAAAATGTGGAATCGGCTACCTCAGGAAGTAGTTTCAGCAAGTTCTACAAATTGCTTTTAGACAAAGCTGAATGCTTTTTTAGAAGCACAGAATATACCTGGGTATTAAACCTTTAAAGTAAAGATAGCAGAGACTAGTGATCCAGGGAACATCCGAATGCCTTATGTAATCAGGAAGGATTTTTTTCCCCTGTTGAAGCAAATTGTACCAGGGTTATTTTGCCTTCCTCTGGACCAACTATGTCCATAGGGTTTTATATCTGTGATATGTTTATTTCCCTAGTGGTTGAACTTGATGTCTTTTTTCAACCTGACCTACTATGTAACTATGTAACCATATAATGCATGGTGATCATGCCAGTGGTTTCCCTTTGCTAAAATAGGGTAATGTTACTTCATCTTCTGTGAATTCGCTGCAGTGTTGTTACCAAGTGCGGTGGCATTCTGACATTGGCTGAGGGGAAAGAATATCATCATTACCCCTCCCCCTTGTTATTTACAGCAGGAAAGCCATATGCCACTGAAAGCTGGGTAAGGAATCTAAACTTTCCTAAATAGATCTTTAAGAAATTGTATTGTATGGCTCTTGGGGGTTTAAAAAGAATTTAAATGATAAACTGCCAGGAGCAGGTGTTGTGCCATTAGGCTATGATTTAATGGCTTGGACTAATTTCCGTGCTCCTGATGGCAATTCTTACTTCATTTCTTTCTCTACCCCTCATACAGTCTTTTTTCTTATCCAGTGTACTCCCTTCCTTTTCCTTTTTTTTTGATCCCTTTTTCTGTTATTCAATTTCTACAATCTCCTTTTCTCCTCCCACAGCTGACATACATGGAAATAAAATGTAACAAGTTGCCAACAAGGGGTACCAAGTTGTAACAAGGGGCAAGTGGCTGTATGTAACAATAAAGGTTGGGCACTTTGAGTCAATTTTTCTTTGGTAAATTTGCTCACTGCTCCGAATTGCTAATGCTAGCAGTTTACAGGGATTGGTACCTCGTGATTTGATTACTAGAGTCGAACAGTGATTCGTAGTTTAGGACATAGAAGTGAATTAGGAGTAATGGTTGCCAACATAAAATGCACAAACAGAATTCTGAAAAACTCAGCTAGCAATCGCTAAAAAAATTTTGAAATAGAAATACCAGTAATTTTCTTAGCAGGAGATAACTGCTTATCACCCATGTTACATAGTCTTTAACAGTTACAGTAGAGACTTACATTATTTTGAAAACTTTTCTAAACCTTTGGTGCACATGCTGTTTATGTTGGGAGGCTGTTCAATTATTACAGCCAAAAGGAAGCAGGAGAAATGGGCTGCTATTTCAGTGCCTCTGTTATGAATTTTGCTTATCTGCAGCCACAAAAAGTCAACAATGAGAAATTGTTTTAAATCTCATGTACTGATTGCTAAGAATGTTTGAATACTTAAGTCCCCAAAGCCTTACCACAGGTTTTTTTCAGGCTATATGTAACTGGAAATAAATATATCCATACAATGGAAGATTTTTACCAGTGTTTTAGAAACTACCAATCATATTGTGATTACTACCAAGTTCCATTATGGTCACCCCCTATGCTAAAATAAATACATTTTTAACAAAAGGAGAGATAAAAGGCCATGCAGGCATGTTTAATTTGGTGGGTGTTGTGTCTTTAGTAGTTTGCCATCATGCTAATAGTATGCATTATTATCAGTATTACTGTATTATCATAATTATTGTAACTGCTGAGGCTTTTTAGTGTGTATTTTCAATACAGTGGACATTTACGCCAAAACCATGCATTACTACTGAGCCCCGATGAGGATGGAGTGCTTTTGGCTCCTACTGACTGTACTTGTTGTTGGACTTTAAATTGTGTACTTGCTCACAAAGGGGTTTTGCACTCTAATCTATATCTTTTTTTGTTGGAGGGAGAACATCTTTACTAAATAGGGAGAACACACTCTGTCCTCTACCTGGAGCTTGATGTCACTGTTGTGTCCTCATTCTTCTCACTACAGCATATTTGCATTCTTTAAAAATTTGAATGACTAAATTACTTATTAAATTATTATAGTGCTGGATTGCCCTGCAAACCCTGTGGTCCTGGACTAACTTCCTGCCCCTCTAAACTTACCACCCTTTACTACACTAGGTGCATTTTTTTAAATAGAAAAAAGCCTCCTGTCTGCAATGAAACCTATTATTACAAGGACACCCTCCAGCCATTCTGCTATAGAGACCTGAACTAATGAATTAGGAAGACCTTTTTAACAAATTGTGCCATTGCTACGAGATCTACATACATTTTTCAGGAAGATCCATCAATGGCCATCTGCCTCTACTATAAAGTTTGTCTTTTTTTTTTATTTGTTGACCACTCCAAAAGGCTTTCGCCTGACCTTTAAGGCTTCTAGATGCTGGTGTCCAAATATGGTACCACAAGGTTATTTTAAAAAACTTTATTTTAAAGCTTTCCAAGGCTGGAGACTGCCACTACAAATATTTTACAAGCCTGGCAATTATGTCACAGAGTACAAAATACTGTTTCTCACTATAGGAAATAATTTAAAAATGTTTTTCTCACGCTTCAGTCTGCAACAGAAGAATAGCCTCCTCTATCTGCGTCTCAGATATATCTTGATCAACCTGGGCAAGATACTTATAAAGAAATGTGAATGTCTCAAAGGGAATCTGTGCAGCACCACCTTCTGGGTCTTCTGTAAGTATTTCACAGGCATTTTTCAGCGCAGTGGTAATTGTCTGCAAAAAACAAAAAAAAACAAAAAACATGTCAAAAACTATAGTGACAGATGAATTGACAATAACATTTTTTATTTCTCGCTTGTACAGTTGTTCCTTTTAATAGGATAGGATTCCCCCTTTGTATGATGTCTTTGCTCCCTTAGCAAAGGAGGTACAATCATGTTGTGCCATGGCAAAGTAAACTGTTATGTGCCTCCACTGCATGAAAGTTAACAGAAGACTGTAAAATAAACAATGTGACAGAAAAACAGTAAACTTCAAAAAGGACAGAGGATTTCTCAGCTCACAGCATGGCCTCTCATACAATGTATTAGTAAATAGGCATTCCTGGATAGCATTTACATGCAGATTACCTTAGGAAATGCCCACATATTAAAACTAGAATCAAATCACTGACAGGACAGAAAACAAATAGCTAAACGGCGACATTACATTACATTGAGTGGGCCAAAGAAACAAAGTCTCTGCTTCTCTACATTCTGTCACTATCTTGAATTTACAATGCAGGGTTGATTAACTTTTGGCCTATTCTGAAGACAGAAAATCAGCTGCACAGAAATATTGTAAGAGTTAAGGGCGCAGAAGGATCTCATCCTGTAGTCTTTGTGGTAGCATTCTTTAAAGATGTGCTTCATCTGAAAGAGGTTTACTCGGAGTCCACTGTGAAGCTCACACATTCTGTACCCTTTAGTCCCAGACCTTCTGGAGCACCCCTTGTCCTTTTCATGTTTGTAATTCTAACTACAGAGATTTGGATCTTATTCTGTCAGACGCTCAAGATAAGAAGTGTAAAAATACAGCAACTCAACTTTTTCCAAATTTGCGCTTCAGATCCACAAAAGAAGTGATGCTTGTTTGTTGAGAAACATAGGTGCTTACAAGCAAAGGAGCTTAAATACAGCATAATATATCCCTGTAAATTGAGAGTTCAACGCAAAGGGAGTAAAAAGTGTTTTGTGTCTCTGTTGGATGCCTTAGGCTATGTTCAGACCTGAGTTAGCCGAACACAGCGTTTACTGCTTCCAACTGCCTACTCTGCAGAGCCAGGCATTTGGGAAAAATATATGGTTAAAACGCTAGCTTTTACAGATGCCTATACAAGGTTTTGCAAAAGCTTAAACAGATGTTTTTGGGTGTTTTCAGGGGCCTTTTTTGTGTAGCTTTATTTAAACAAGAAGTTAAGCTGGTGACTGTAAAATGGAATGATATCACTGCTCTTTACTTCCTGTACTCATTCTCACCCATGGTGTTGGTGGGCAGACATCTGGTGACCCACCTATTACAAGGGGCTTCCAGATATCAAATAAGCCTTTCCCAAACCCAGACCCCCATTACACTAACCCCTGGCCTGCAAATACACTTGTCCTTCCAACCACATCTGAGCTTCTAATGCACGTAGCTGCCCTTTCTTCCTCATCAGGACCACCAATGCACCTGGTTACCTTTTTAACCACAGCAGAACTACTAATGCACCTGGTTACCCTATGTTCCTAAACTGGGCTACAATTGTACCTGGCTGCCTTTCTAACCCAATCTGGGCTAGCAATTTACCTGGTAGCCCTTTGCTCCTCATAAACGAATGCACCTGACCGCTCTTTGCTCCTCAACTGGGCTACCAAAGCACATAGCTGCTCTTTGTTCCTCATCTGACTCACCAACGCACCTAGCTGTTCTTTGTGTCTCGTCTGGGCTTCCAATGCACATGGCTGTTCTTTGCTTCTTATCTGGGCTAGCAATTCATCTGGCTGCTTTTTGTTTCTAATCTGGCTTGCCAATTCACCTGGCTGCTTGTTGTTCCTCATCTGGCTTACCAATGCACCTTCCTGCGATTTTGTTCTTTATTTGGCTTACCAATGCACCTGGCTGCTCCTTGTCCCTCATCTGGCTTACCAATGAACCTGGCTGCTCTTTGTTATTTGTCTGGGCTACCACTGTGTCTGGCTCCCCTTAGAGCGAAAATAGTTTATCTGACTCCAAATATTCCTTGCTACCTCTCCAAAGGACTGAACCTCCATAACTATGATGATCCATGAAATGTTCCATATTATCCATCCATGTTTACACCTTTGCTTATCTGGTGTCAGATTTGTTGCACATCTCCAGATGGAAAGAATTAGGTTACTCAGCACTGCTGTGTCCAGGGGTGCAGCCATTGTTGTCACCTAAGACAACCTCCTGTCCTGAGCATTGGGAGGCACTCTGCTGGCGTAAAAAAAATCTGGAAACTGCTCTAACAAACATGCAAAAACAGTTGTAATCTTTTTCAATTGAAGTCAGCAGAGGCGGCAGCTGCTCAAAGAAACTACAGGGGTTAGCGCAAAAGGCCGCCTGCAAAATGAACAGACTCATTTGTTCCAATCTTATCTATTTTTTTACACGTTTTGTAGTGTTAAAATTCCACAGTGTCTGATTTTACTGCAGGTGCAAATGCCCTTAGATTGGTTGGACACTGTATTCTAAATTAGTTTGCATGGAACGACTCCTGAAATTTTCCTTTGGTCTGTGACCAACACTTTTTTTGATGGTTGATGTTGATGCTCTGCTGCCATCTATTGGACTATTTGGTAACTGCATTACACTACTTACATCTGAGTAGAACTTTTCTGTGCTCTAGGAGGTGGTTTTATAGTTTGTGGATTTTGTTAAAGTTTACTGTGGGATGAGGAGCAAACGGCAATGTTAATATTTTTTCAGTTTTCCCTTAGGAAAATAATATGATGTGTTTGTTACATAGTAAGTTCAACCACTATGGAAAAAACATCCCATATATAAAACCCTATGGACATAGTGGAAGGCAGAAAAAACCCTGGAAGGCAGAAAAAAACCTGGAAGGCAGAAAAAACCCTGGTACAATTTGCTCCAACAGGGGAGAAAAAAATTCCTTCCTGCTTCCATGAGATGTTCCCTGCATCAACAGTCTTAGTTATCTTTACTTTAAAGCTTTAATACCCAGCTATGTTCTGTGCTTCTAGAAAAGCATCCAGATTTCTCTTAAAAAATGCTGAAAAAACAGAGACTGAATAAATTTAGAGCTGAGGTCCAACAAAATTCCTCACCCTGCCATCTTAAAAGTCTGGAGGCACAACAAACCAGAAAAAAATGCCTATCAAACCAAAGCGGCTTTTAGCCCAAATGTCAAAACGTCATTGCTTAAAAAAACATTTAAAAATACAGAGAGTGAGCTGGGATCCCCCTGATAATTTTCCACACAGCTGCAGTTGTCTCTCTTATAGTTGTTTCTCTTTCTCCTGTACATTCTTTGGAACAGCCAGTTCATTATATTTTTAAAAAAACTGGGATGCCTGTAATTAATTGAAAGGAACTATCCCCAGGATAGGTTTGAAGGTGGTATAGCTTCCATGGCTTAAGGGTGAAATAACTACTCCCAACATCTATTTGGTGGCTGGAAAGTTGTTCTGTTTTTTTTTTTTTATTGGTGGTTAACCTCTACGTCTGACAACTCTCCTGTTGCTCCTGAGGCAACAGTAATGGAGTCTTATGAGACCTTGGGGCATCATATCCCATGACTGCATGTTTACCATTGCAGATCAGTCACTGCCACCCCTATACCCCATTATGGGGTAATCCATCACTAACTCAATTTACTGGTATTTCTGATCTGGTTGTTTTGGCTGGGGAAGGTGATAAACTACTTGTGAAGGAGGGTAGACTTGTCACTTTAAATGCATTGAAAGAAGACAACAAAATACATGATCACCTGGAAAAGGTATATAGATGATAACTTAATTTTCTGGTCAGGATCATCATCCCCTATTTTAAAATGTTTTGATCATTTACAAAAATATAAATTTACTATTAAGTTCAACTCTCATTCCTCGATTTATATATTAAAAATTGATATGGATTCTAAAGTTACAACCTCACTCTTTCATAGGAAAATGGCAGGCAATACTATTTTGCAAGCCAGCAGTGCCCACCCTAAGGCCCTTATCAGAAGCATTGACTTAAATAAATACTTAAGAGTAAGAAGGAGATTGCACAACAGACAATGACTTTAAAAAAGAGGCAAAACTCCTACAAGACAGACTAATATTAAAATGATATTCAAAAACCCCCCTCAGAAAGTCTTATCAAAAAGCCTTTAAAAACCAAAGACAGGACCTATTGAGCAAAAAGTCTAAAACTTCAACTACAAACCTCCCCACAACCCGACTAATCACGACATACAATGAAAATCATGACTTTATGTATAAAATGCTATCCCAACATTGGCATATATTAACATCAGAAAAAACAAATATATTGGGAAAAAGCCCGCAATCACATACAGAAAACCACCATCGGTTAAAGACCATCTCTAGCCATCTTGATCTTTAGCCATTATCAACCCAAGTCTACGTGACCCTATACCACATAAAGAACAGGGCACATTTAGATGTGGACAGTGTACACAGAGTAAATGGATAAAAGAAGCCCTGACCATAACACTACCCAATAGAGTTATTCACAGACCCCGTCAGCATATTGACTGCAACACATTTGGAGTCATCTATATCATTTCATGTACATGCGGGGCATTCTTTATCAAGAAAACCAAACGCCTTTAAAAAAGACGCATTTATGAGCACATCTATTCCATCTATATTGGCAAAGTCATGACACCGGTCTGTCACCATGTAGGAACAAAACATAATTTTGACAGCAAAGTTTTAACCTTTTTCGACTTGGAACACATCCCCACAAGTACTAGAGGGAGAGATATAAATAAAAAATTCTTTAAACTGAAACAAAATGGATCATTAACTTACAAGCCATGCAAAAACCAGGTCTAAATAACTATGTAAGCATTCTTATAATATCCCAGACCAATAACCAGGAGTGAATATATATATATATATATATACTGTTATGTGTGCTCATCCAAATAAGTTGTATATGAGGTAGTTCTGAGAAGTTCCTGGCTTTGCCCCCTTCCAGATGAAATAGAAAAATTAGTGTGGGGGCATATGACAGCTTAATATCTTAGTTTGTAACTGTGCAAATATCAGGTCTTTGCGATTCTTAAAACTGGTTTTTCTTTTAGTGAGAAGCTGTGATGGCAGAGGCACAAGCAAGTTTCACGTCGTTGGAGTTACCGGCCGTCATGAAGTTTTTGTTTCTACAGGGAATATCAGCAAAGGACATTCACACTGAGACCTTTCAAACTCTGGGGGAGAGGTTTCCCTCCTACAGCACTGTCAAAATCTGGATATCTCGTTTCAAGACTGGGCATTTGACCATTGAAGATGAGCCCTGCAGTGGGCACCCCCCAACCTGCTGTCTATGAGCTGATTATTGGGAACCGGCGAATATCCGCAAAAAAGATAGCTTAGATACTTGACATCTCAACGTGTTGGGTTTGATATCACCACTATCCTAGACATGCACAAGCTTTCAACGAAGTGGGTGCCAAAATGTTTGAACAGTGATAAGAAAAAGGAACGAGTTGAAGCCGTTTTAGCCCATTTTGAAGATGCACAGGACTTTTTGGCTAGGTTAGTGACTGAGGATGAAACCTGGCTCCACATCTATGATCCCGAAACCAAGAAACAGTCAAAGGAATGGTGCCACATTGTGTCCCCACAGCCAAAGACGTTCCTGACCCAGAAATCGGCCAAAAAAGTGATGGCGTCCGTTATTTTTGGACAAAGGCGGTATTCTGTTGGTGGACTACCTACCTCAGGGCTCTAGTATCACCAGACAGTATTATGCTAACCTTCTAGAACAGCTAAAGGAGGCAATTAAGATGAAATGCCATGGAAAGTTTAACAAAGGGATCCTTTTTTTGAAGGACAATGCACCTGCGCACACGTCCAACGTTGTGGCTGCCAAATTGAACACCCTGGGTCCACCATCCCCCCTACTCACCTGACCTGGCCCCTTTGGACTATTATCTGTTCCTGAATTTGAGGAAACACCTGAAGGGACAACATTTTGAGGACATTTCTGACGTCAAAGATGCCGCCGAGAACTAGTTTGCGGCCCAACCAAAGGACTTTTTTGAACAGTCTAGAAAAGCTGCAACTACGCTGTACCAAATGCATCAGTCTCAGGAGGGACAATGTTGAATAAATGTGTTATTTCATAACTCTGGCTCTCTTCTTTCTGGGCAAAGACAGGATTTTCTCAGCACTCCCTTGTACATATATATATATATATATATATGTGTATGTATATAGGTACCTCCGTATAAGTCCCAACTTAGTATAAGTCCCGTTTGGACAAGAAAAATCTTGCTTGGTATACAACCTTTTTGCTAGAACTTGTATGGGTAAAAAGGAGTCATAACACCGCACGCTACCCTTATTTAGTCAGTACGCCAGTTGCTACCATTGAGTGAACAATCTGCACTATAACTACCTGTGAATTACAGAACATCTCCTCCTCCTTCCTTCTCAGCACCATTCTAGTAGGCACTCGACTCTTCTCAGCAAGGTAAAGAGAGGTTAAATTTTCATTTATTTCATCTAATTGCTTTTGTATTTATATATTATAGTATTATTTTAGTATCAATGTATATTATGCCAATAACAACAGGATTTTTTTTCATGGGAATGGATTATTCATTTTCCTTTTATTTTTAATGGGAAAAGATCTGGAACGAATTAGGGACTTATACCAAGGTACCACTGTATGTGTATATATATATATATATATATATATATATATATATATATATATATATATATATACACACATACACACACACACATATATATACATAAATATACACATTATATATATATATATATATATATATATATACACACACACACACTCTTCAACATACTGTAAATTTCTATCTATGCATTTTTGCATTCTAAAGATATTCACTCATATGAAACCTGAACTAATCAAGAACATATGACATTTCTATGCATGGATATAAAGTGGATATTCCACTAAAATATATATGTGAGGATATTTATTTCCTTGGGATATCTGCAATGATTTCATATCTGATTTTAATTTTAAATATTCATTTCATTCTTTCTATTCATTAGGCCCAATCATCAAACTTTATTTCCTCAATATTGAGGTCCCATGTGTCAACACAGGCACTTGCACAGGACCCAGTGCCACCTCTAGCGGCGCCACGGCTTATGCATGGGCTATCATCCTCAGCCCGTGCTTGGCTGGTGTTCTAACAAAAAAATCTACCTGTGAAATAAATCTACCAGGGGGCGTGTACAATTACGTAATCGTCAGGAACGTTTCACAGCTGTGTTTGCGTATGAATGTTGCATGTCATGTACTGCAGCCTTACATCTCTCCGAGTACAAACCTCCATATCTCCTAAACAGTATGTTGTACCGACTTGAAATTTTCAGGGTATACAGGGGACCCTCATAGCTAGCAGTATCCCAATTTCATCTCCCCACTTTTAACAACTTTGAAAATAATTATAAAAACTAGTGAAAATTGAACATCAGTGTTACATCACTTACATCAGTTTTAAAAGTAAGTGTGTCTAGAAGCCCGAAAATAAACATACAAATTATGGAGCCCCCGGGGCGACTTACATAGCAAGGAGATGCGAACCCTAAATTTTTACCTAACTGTCACAAAACTAGTAATGTCATAGTACACTACCCTGCCCCCTTCCCGACTTTGAACCCCAATTTCTCAGGAACGGGGAGATATACAAACCAAAAATGTAGGTGCAAGTGGGGGACACCTGTGACTAACATCCCCCAAAATTTCATCGTTAGGCAATCGTCAGAACATAAAGTACTCTGCCCATCCAAAAAAATTACCCTGTTACACATTGCTGGGGGATTCCAGCACCTGAACCCCAATTTCTCAGGGACGGGGGGGGGGGGGAACAGGTGAACAAATCTAGAGGTGCTAGTGGTGGACACCTGTGGCTAACACCCCCTAAAATTTAATTCTTAAGGTCATTGTCACAACATAAAAAAATTTGCCCATCAAAAAATCTACCCTGTTGCACAATACTGGAGGCTTCTAATGCTTGAACCCCAATTTCTAAGGAACAGGAGATAACAGGTGAACAAAATTAGAGGTGCTAGTGTGGTTAATACCCCCTAAAATTTTTTTGCCAAGCCATCGTCAGAACATAAAAATCCCTGCCCATCAAAAAAATCTACCATGCTACACATTGCTGGAGGCTTGTAACGCCTATTTCTCAGGAAGGGGAGGTACAGGACAACAAAATTAGAGGTGCAAGTGGGGACACCTGTGGCTAACACCCCCTAAAATGTCATCGCTACAGCATCGGAAGAACATAAAGAACTGTGCCCATCAAAAAAATCCACCCTTGTTACACCATGCTAGAGGCTTCTAGCACCTGAACCCCAATTTCTCAGGAACGGGGGGGTACAGGTAAACAAAATTAGAGTTGCAATTAGGGGACACCTGTAGCTCGCATCCCCTAAAATTTCATTGTTAGGCCATTGTCAGAACATAAAAATCCCTGCCCATCAAAAAAATCTACCATGGTACACATTGCTGGAGGCTTGTAACGCCTGAACCCAAATTTCCCAGGAATGGAAAGGGGGGGGGGGGTACAGGTGAAAAAAATTAGAGGTGCACATGGGGGACACCTGTGGCTCACATCCTCTAAAATTTCATTAGGCCATTGTGAGACCATAAAATCCCGGCCCATTAAAAAAATCTACTATGTGACACATTGCTGGAGGCTTCTAACGCTTGAACCCCAGTTTCTCAGGAATAGGGGGTAACAGGTGAACAAAATTAGAGGTGCTAGTGGCAGACACCCATGGCTAAAACCCCATCAAAAAAATCTACCCTGTTAGACACTGTTGGAGGCTTCTAGCACCTGAAACCCAATTCCAGCAATGTGTAACGGTAGATTTTTTTGATGGGCAGAGTTCTTTATATTCTGACGATGCCATAATGATGAAATTTTAGGGGGTGTTAGCCACAGGTGTCCCCCACTTGCACCTATAATGTTGTTCACCTGTTACCCCAGTTCCTGAGAAATTGGGGTTCAGGTGCTTGATGCCTTCGGCAATGTGTAACAGGGTAGATTTTTTTGATAGCCCGAGATTTTATGTTCTGACAATGGCCTAACGATTAAATTTTAGGGGTTGTTACTCACAAATGTCCCCCAATTTAGGTTCAAAGATGGGAAGGGGACAGGGTAGTGTTGTATGACATTGTGTAGTGTAGTATGATCATATAAATTTGGGGTTCGCACCTCCTTGCTTACTTCAATTACTTTTAAAACAGCAACCCTGATGTTCAATTTTAACAATTTTTTTTATAATTATGACCACTATATTTTGAAGTATAGGCAAAGGGGTGAACAACGAGTAGGGTTCCTATCTTTTGTCCTTAGTGGTATTCTAGATTGCCTAGCCTGAGTTATATAGTAATTTTGTAGGGTGAAATGATAGACAGGATTTAGAGGCAAATTAGTAGGAGAATGGTATTATTTTAATAATGTATAATATACCGTACTTATATAGAGTTCACAGGTTTCAAGTATAGCATCTGAGCATAATATTTATTTAACTCTATGTATTACAACATGTTGGATTTAGCGTTGAAACTGAGCTTATTGCTTTTCCTCTTTCTATTATTTGATTTATTTATACCCATCATGCTGTTATTAGACATAACTTCAGTAAATGCATTTAATTCATCTTTTGTGTCACAACCTATTTGATTTGTGTAAAGTATAGGAGTATACTATACATTATTAAAATACTATTCACTTTCTAATTTGCCTCCAAAAGCCTGTCTATCCTTTCACCCTCCAAAATTACCGTATGTTTTAAAAGATGTTAAAGGGGGAGATGGAATTTGGGGTACTGCTAGCTTTGAGGGTCCCCTGTGTACCCTAAACATTTCAGGTTGGTATGACATACTGTTAAGGAGATTTGGAGGTTTGTACTGGGAGAGATGTAGGGCTGCAGTACATGACATGCTGCATTCATACACAATGACAGCTGTGAAGCTTTCCTGACGATGACCTCATTGTACACGCCCCCTGGTAGATTTATTTCAGGAGTAGATTTTTTAGTTAGAACATTTCAGGTCGGTAGGACATACTGTTCTGGGGATATGGAGGTTTGTACTGGGAGAAATGTAAGGCTGCAGTGGTAGAGATGTAAGGCTACAGTACGTGACATGCAGAAGTCAGTGAAAGTGAAACTTTCCTAACGATGAAGTCATTGTACACACCTATTGGTAAAAACCCCCTGGTAGTTATTTTTAACGGGTAGTTTTTTTTTTTGTTAGGACACTGGTCTTATCTCCCCCGTGTGATCCTCCCCAAAGGTAGGATCACCTTTCAGTCAGGGAGTGACGCGAGTCCAACATGGGCAGGGTGTTTCCCCTCTGACTGATATGGAGTCTGTGAAACGTTACAGTGAACTCCCTACCTGATTGGCCCGGTGTGCGACAACCGGAAATAAACAGATGCCATGCCTTATTAGATGGGCTCCTAATAAACACAGCCCTCTGGCTGCAAATACACATAGACTCCACACTTACTACCTGCCTCATACTTATAGAAACTCCTGCATCTTGCATCTTCTCTGGTAAGTCTACCTATCCCTATGTAACTTTTAAACATACTTATCCAATTTGAATTGGTACACTCTGATTCTAAATTTGCCTGACTGCAAACCCCCCCCCCCCCCTTTTTCTTTTCACATAGATGGGGATTACTGCTGTATTTTACAGTCTTACTCCTCCGGTATGAAGTCAAAGCAACTAATTAGACCTGGATATGTAACCATTTCCAGCTTTACTTGTACAGTGTTCTCCCCAGAAATTTTTTTCAGCCGGGTGGTAGGAAGCTGTAGCCGGGTGGTAAAAAAGGGGGTGTGGCAAAACACGGCAAATTGATGACACAGAGCACGGAGCAGCTTCACCGAGATTCGTGCATCCCAGGATGAGAGCTTTCGAGAGCTGGGCGGGGTATTTAAATCAGCCGGGCGGAGCAACCGGCTAAAACCCTCTGGGGAGAACTATGCTTGTATATATCCTATCAAAAACCTACCACCCTTTTTTGTATTTATTGGGAATTAGTTACCTAACATCATTCATCAATTTCTTTATTATTAGTGTAAACTGCAGCTTGAACCATCTTACTGATCTTTTATTAGACCCCTCTTCTACCAACGTGAATGTAAGTAACTCACTTTCTAATTTCATTTATTGACACTATCTTACAAATTGGTAAAATACCATTATGTTAACAAGAATACTCTAATATCAGATAAGAAATTATGAACCAGCTTTGTTGAACTACATCTCAGATTTAGATATCTGTTATATAGAGAGAAAGTTACTTATTGTTAAATATGAATATGTTCGATAACAGTAATAGCAAAAGCTTCTAAATGGTATTCATTTATCAGATAATGAAGGAATAGAAATAATATGGCTAAACATCATCATCACCAGGTGTATTAATACTCCAGGGATACTCTTTACTAGGGATGAGTGAGCGAGATTTTTAAACTCAATCTCACTGTGAATTTAGCCTTTCTCGCTTACGGAAATTGTAAACGAGAACAGCCAGTGTAAATTTGCCGATTGAGATCGAATTTTCCTTAAAAAAAAAAAAGTCCCACGGGCTGTACTGATCAATGAATGCAGCCACTCAAGCGTCATCAGGATTTTCCGTTCCTCAGCCAATCAGAGAGCACCAGAGATTTTGAGAGTCTCCAGTGTTCCCTGTGCCCGCACTGGCCCCTGTGTCATTGCTGTCTGTCCCCTGGATCCCTGGCTTTGGACCCCTGGCGTGTGACCTAATCTCCCTTGCTTGCTGCCTGTCTCGACCCCAGCTTTCCTTGACTATCCTCCTGCCTGGTGATTTGATACCGTGCTTGCCCACCTTGGTGTGCCCAAGGACCACAACCTGGCCGTAACCAGCAGCGCAACATCCTCACCATCAGAGGCTCTGGAGAAAACCTGGTTACGGCTTAGACTCTGCGGCTTGGCCCTTCTCAGGGCTCGCAACACCTCTCAGGGCACCTCCACCTCCAACACCTCCCTAGTGGTCCTGTCTCTCTGTGCGTGACAGTTATTATGCATGGAAAGTAGTCCTAGATAGAAATCTTCTCCACCCACACTGGCAGCTGGAAGGCCCTGGTAAACACCTCCTTACTACGTATGCTAGCAGGGGCTTAGAAGTTTAATATTTTTACAAAAGTTTGGGGTGGTTGGATGGAAGATGCAGATACCTCGTCCACCTCCTAGGCAGCTGTGACACTTTTCACTGATATTCTGATATAACTTTGGGAATGTCCCATTGTGACAACAATTTTTAAATAGGGTTAATCTTTTTTCTCTTGTTATGTTTTTTTTGTAAATGCTTTGTTAGTTATTTTGTTTGTTGGGCTGGTTTTGTTGTAATTGTGCTATAGTTTAATTTTTCTTTGTGGTTTTTGTATTATAATATTGTATAAACTGAAAATAAAAAGAATTTGAGAAAAAAAAATTCTAATGTATAACTGCACATTAAGTCAGTGTCCAGAGTGGCATAATTAACAATATACACTCAGATTTAAACTGACCTCCAATAAAAGATGAACCCCCTAAACCTGGACATCTAAATGAGGAATGCACTTTGTCATGTACAAGTTATAAAGTAAAACTAATATTTTTAGGTTTTGGTTTGCCCCCCAAAAATACTTTTCTTGACTTGATGGTCATTGGAGAGCCCCAGTAATATCCTTTCTTACACCGGTGGCACATTGAAGCACACTAATTTTGAAAAAAATCTGCACTGTCAAGTCCCAATAACAGCAATTTGTGAGGATCAAAAATTTCTGATTTAAAAAATTGGATTTTTAGAGACTAGCTATCAATGTTCATTTTATAATTACACAAATATAGTTTAACTCTTGAAGACAACTCACCTCACCAAGCGTACTACATGCAAGAGCCAAAAATTTTAGCCATTCAACTTCTCTTCCAAAATTAACCAGTTCCAAAATACTTTGCAGCTGTGCTTGTGGTAGGCAAAGATCTTTCCACTTTTGCTCCAGTTCATCTTTATTTACAATTATCTTCAAAGACAGCTATAAAAAAAAGGAAGAAATAAATGAATATAAATAAATGTATGTTCCCCACTTCATAGTTGTAATCTAAAATTTGCTTAACTATTTTGCTGCTGGAACCATATGGTTTTGTTTTTTGCACATATTCCTAAATTCTTTTATAATAAAAAATAATTTTTTTTTTTTTTTTTTTAAAGACGACCCCTCAATCCTGTAAGTTTATATCCTTTAAAGTGTGATAATTTTTTTTTCATACAAAATTAGTATAAGTGTTAATTAAACACAAATTTTTATTAAAATACACCCAAGTTCATTTTATTCCACACAAACACTATAAAATCTTATTCTTTTTTGAGGGTGGAATGCACAATATAAAAAGATGAGGTTGTGTTATGTAAATGGACCAAATATAGGTCATGCTTTACAAGGATTTATAGCTCATAAATTTAATTTTCTCTCACTCACTGGTGTGTGGGTTACATAGTTACATAGTAAGTCAGGTTCAAAGGCAGCTCAGTGTACAAATGTAAACACACTACTGATTGGAATAAGGACCAAGAGTTTGTTTATATCAGTCAGTATGTATTCTGCAAGCCAGGATTCCAACTTTACCCATCTTTCATTCTGCAGAAATCAAAAACACTCTAATTGTGTAAGCCCCAAAGTAAATCCCTAACTGTAACTATGTATACTTTGATTACGCTGAAAGTAACTATTCCTACTCTGTAAAAGTACTTTATGTAGGAAGGCACAGTTTTGAAAAGGGGAGGTCTAACTGTACAAAAGGATAGGCCGGATGCTGCAGTATTTATTTTCAATGACCTTCAAGGAAAATGAATATATAAATACACACACAGAATAGAAAAGCAGATTTACCACTAAAAGTTAATGTAAACTGTCACTGTTGAACTTATATAAAAGAATGCTAATTAATTGGATGTAAAGCTAATGTTTTAATCGCACATCTGAAACAAGCGTGCAGCTTAAAAAAGTTTTTGTCTTTAAATACACTTTATCTATTTGCACCGACCTATTGACTGCCAGGTCAAGGCAAAGTTTGTTGTAAATGATCTTTGTCTTTGGAGACAGGTGATAGTTCAGACAGAAACCACAATATTATAAATAAGATTTGTCCCTTTAAAGGCATACTTCATGAAACACTTAACTGTAAAATAAATAAAACCTCGTTCATTTAGCTGTATAGTGTAACTGTTTGTCTAATATACAAGCACTGTATTGGGATCATAACCAAACGCTAGAACGTTTGACATCACAAAGTATGGGTAGAGAACTTTGCAATAATAATATAATTTCACCCTGTAAACCAGGTTGCAGGGATTTCTAGATTTGTACAATGAAAGTGGCTAAATTTGTCTAGTCTTGAGTTTCTAATTAGTCATACATTATTCTCTATGTACAAGTGTTGAGAATCTTTAATTTTGTTTTGTAATTTTGTAACATTTCCAGGTCCTGTCACTTTTACCTACATAACATCTCCAAAATCCGCCCCTACCTGTCCCAGAGACCACCAAACTCCTTGTACACTCTGTTATCATCTGTCATCTGGACTACTGTAACATCCTCCTCTCTGGTATTCCACTAACCAGACTTTCTCCTCTACAATCTCTGCTCCTCCGATGACCTACAACTGACTTTCCAAACTCAGCACAAGCACGGCTCCAAGACTTTTCAAGAGCTGCCCAAACTCTCTGGAATGGTCTTCCTCATCCTATAGGACTAGGATGGGTGGAACACCTTAATGCCACCGCTAACCCAGTAGGATACTACACCATATTGCTATTTTTTGCAAAACTAGTGGTTATATGTTAGCCTAGGATTCATTGATAGAGACACAGCTCTCAATCTTTTAAATTAGGTTGTTGGAACAAAAAATTTTCTGTTTTTAAATTTAACACTGGTTGCCCTTCAAAAGCCTGGCTTTCCCTCCCTCTTTTTCTTTCTCCCACAGATACACTATATGTAACCACAGGCTGGGCAAATAGGAGTCCACTCCTCTTTGATTATCCATTGGGGCTTATCTTTCGGGTGGAACATATAACAAACTTCCTCATCCTATTCGGCTTGCTCCTACTTTCTGCTCATTTAAAAAAAGAGTACTCAAAACCCATTTTTTCAAACTTGCCCACCCATTTGCAACCCCTATTTAATGTACAGCGCTGCCTAATATGTTGGCTCTAAATAAATCCTGTTTAATAAAAAAAATAATATTAATAAAAAGTATTTGTGGGACTACAGGTGTCAGGAAGGGTTAAAGAATCACACAAAACACTCAGGCATTGCCTAATTAAAAATTAGTACTTATTTTTATCAGATGCATACAATGGTCTAAAACAGCAACAGTTACAGCAGCAAGATCACATGACTTGGTTTACCCCAAGGAGTGCCCATTTCCATACCATCTAACTGGGAAGAGTCAGGCAGAGAGAAACTTGCATTTCTTTAAGTATATCCAGAAAATGTCAGCGTCATCACTCAATTCTTTGATTCCTGGAGTCAACAATTATACAGTTATCTTAACCAATCAAATCGTTATGTGACCACTGCTAGTTCATTTTGACCAAACCTCCTTGTTACATTATAATGTGAAAAAAACTTGCAATTGTTAGTATGAGATTACAAATTTCATAACTTTCTTATCAGGTCACTTCCACCCCAAAAAGTGAGAGAAGAAGGGCACAAGATGTTTACAAGGGCACAGACCAGACAGTTTACACAAATCTACCTGTACATCCACAATACACATTCAGTATTCAATGTTTTAGTGTTTAACTTGCTAAAAAAAAAAAAGATTAACTCTTAGGTGGCTCTCTAGTGGTAGAATCAGAAAGCTTCACCGAAAGAAAGTTGCTGGTAATATGCAAATAATATAATCTCATACTAACAATTACAATTTGTTTTCATAATATAATGTAACAAGGAGGTTTGGTCAAAAAGAGCTTGCAATTGTTATGGAAGATTTGATGATTATAATATATATATATATATATATATATATATAGTATAATTGTGACCCGATAAAAAGAAAGTTATAACCAATTTTTAATAGTACCAAAGTATTAATTAATTTTTGGGAGATATATTTTGCAATGCCAGAATATTCAGCTGTTAAATACAATTGTTTTTTGTCATATATGTGATTTTGCAACAAAGAAAGTCTCTGCAGACAGCCCAGGACATGACAGTGGATGACTCCAGGATTTGATACTTCATTATACATAGAGAAACAGATTTACAAAGAGATTTTTTGAGAAGTTCTAAAGCTGTACACAATTTATTTAAATAATATAAATATCTTCCTGGGCTGCTTGTGGATATCAAATTTGGTGCCTGGGTTCCCTTGGAGGACACATGACAAATACACTAAAGCTCTTCAGGGCAGGGTTCTCTCCTCCTGTGTCACTGTCTGTATTCATCTGTCATTTGCGACCCCTATTTAATGTACAGCACTGCGTAATATGTTGGTGCTAAATAAATCCTGATTTATAAAAATAAGAACAATAATAATATTATTATTATTATTAGTGAAAAATGTCTTTGTTTTTAAACATGTGGATTTTTAATATGATACAAGTTTTATTTTTCCTGATGAAGCTGATTTTGTGAAATCCGTTGCATGCGACCTGAAACTGGATGTACGATATTTGTATCATGAGGAGTGTATTTCCCATTTTTTAATAATTATACTTTAATTCTAGAAATTGTGAGATGCAATTTGTTTGATGGAGCCTTTAAAGACCAATAATTGTGTTATGCTGGGAGAGATGGAACCTCTAGGGGGCGCTACAGCCTGCACAGTACTGGTGTGAGCCCTGAAAAGGGCCAAGGTGCAGAATCTAAGCAGCAGCCAGGTCTTCTCCAGAGTCCGTAGTGGTGAGGATGCTGTGTTGCTGGCTGCTGCCAGGTTTCGGTCCTTGGGTACACCTGGGTTGGCCGGATAATGCACGGTACCAAATCACTTAGCAAGAGAATGGTCAAAAAAGGTCAGGGCTGGGACAGGCAGCAAGCAAGAGAGGTCAGGAACAAAGCCAGGGCATAGAGCCTGAAATCCAGAAATAGCCAGGGGCGATTAAGAGGCTATTTTCTGATTGGCTGGTGGGATGGGTGTGCTCAGGGTCAGAACTGCCCACATGTACAGGAGAGAGGCACCTGTGTTTTAGCGAGGAAGAGGTAAGTGTGCAAATTGTGTTGATGTATGTTGAAAGTTGGATGTGGCACCTGATTCAACACCTGTCCCTTGTTAATACCATAAAAGGACAGTTACAATCCCAATACTCCCAAAGTTATTGTCTAAAAGGAGGGAGATTTTGAATTATTGTACTATTGATATTTTATCCCAGTTAGGATCAGTGAAAGCTTTCCTTTAAGTTCTTTACTCTGATATCATCATACACTTACACATACATGGTGGGATTGCTCAGTGGCCTACCAATTTTGGATGGCAGTTGTGAATTTATGGGACCGCTTTGAGATGACTGCTTTGATGGCGTTGTTAAATGTTTCATGAAGGTTGCCTTTACAACAAAAACTATTTCTAATCCTTCTGCTGGCTGCTAAATATTGGCATAAGCCACATATACCTATGTCTACAACTCTTGATAGATCATCATTAACATATAGGTTAATGAACAAATAATGAACACTTCTTCTCATGCACTTTTCAGGTGATCTGGCACTCATGGTGAAAGTACCAACACAACAGCCCTATTTGGGCTGTCCCTTTGCCCTTCTATATAAATAAAATACATTTTTTGGATATGAGGACCTCTTCTTTTCATCATAACTGCTGCAACGGTAAAGACTAAATGGGAAAGCCAGAGCCTCATGGGATACATATGTCACATATCTCAGAAGGCTTAAGGCTGTTCTTTTTGTGCTTGCCCATTTAGGGCACAAGCAGAAGGGGCTTTCCCTGCAATGTACATTTTTAGGGGGAAACAACTGTTGATCTTGTGTTTATGCAGTGCGTGATCAGGTGACGTGAGGAGATCCTGGAAGGGAACTCCAGATGATGATGATGCTCGATGGTTCCTCCATGTCGAGAGGAATAAATCTAGGACAGCGTAGGACCAAATAGAATCTGATTGCAGAGGGATTGAGTTGTGCTTTAGGCCTATGCTGAAAAATCAAACCAATCTGTTTTGTCCATGTCATGGAACTCTCTGGCTTCACCAGTGCACCCTGCAAGGGGTGATGAACTTCAAAAAGTGTTGCCCATGTTGCAGTCCTCACACATGTCAGAACTGGTGGCAGCTAACTGTTATTGAGCTGAAGAATAGTAAAAAAAATTAAAAGACAAAAATGTAGTCAAACAGGCCAAGGTCAGGAGTGGCAGCAATCAGGGTTAAACAGAATGGAGCTGGGATTGGATAGCAGTCGGACAGACAAGGCGTAGTACAATACATGGGACCAAGTCATGGTTGAGTAGATTCAAGATAGCTAGGATTAGAAATACAGATTCCTGAAGTATATACTATTTTTTCACTTTCTTACTCGTTCCTTACAGTTTGGGAAGCTGTCTTGCCCTGAGGCCATGTATTTGTTCTTGTTTTAGTTATTTCTCTAATAAAAGCGTTTTTTTTTTTTAACTTCTTATCATGCCAGGTCATTTGTGCCTACAATCGTAATTATATAACTCCTGTACATATACATTATTTTGGGTTTGTAATCTAATATGTGCAAAATAGAACACATTAAGATTTAAGTTAAAATAAAACCCAACAGACAAAAAAACTCTTTAAATTATTATCTTTTTCAGAAAGTTTGCCGTCATGAAGAAAGTCCAGAAGAGACTAGGTAATTTGTTATTCCCTGGTTTTAGAAAAAATATATATATTTTTTTAACTTTCTTTATTTACAACAAAGAGGACTAACATTGACAAAAGTTCTGAGACATACAGCAGTAATTAAGTTAACACAACAACCAAGTCAGTAAAGCCATACACTGCCATCAGTAATGACTATGTGTCCTAAATGAGGCATATTAATGTTTTCTTATTTTTTTATAAACCATTTTCCATTTTGAAAACTTGTAAGAGACAGAAAGCAAAGAAACAAAGAAAAGATAAAATAAAAAATCTAAGAAGGGAGAAAAAGATTTAAAGGAATGGGGAAGGTTGTGAAATTAGAAAGAAGAAGGGAATGGGAGGTGAAGGGATAGAGCATAAAAGGAAGGGGTAAAAAGTGAAGAGGGAAGGTCAGCGTGTCCAGCTCCTACCATTTACTGTAAGTAGAATTGGTACTTTACTTCATACTGGGTCCAGACAGCATCCTTTACTCGGAGGAATCAAATACAAAAACTCCATCTAAGGAAACCATGTCCCACTGAATTCAGCTCAGGTGCTCTTGAAGTGGAAGTAAATACAAAAAATAAAAACTTGTGACCAGGCAGGTCCTTTATTGCAGAAGGGACAGGCGTTGTTCATTCCACAAAAAAATAACCAGACCAGCTAGATCACAATTTGTTATTTACACTCACCTGTTCTTGCTCCAGCATGGGCACTGCTATCTTCTTTCACCTTCTGGGGGTCAGATTTTTGGCCATACTGAATGACCAGGCTGAGATGGCGCAACTCCTGCCCATGTACATCTCAGCATCCTGCGCTGAGTAATGCATTGTCCAGTACATAAGGGATCTCCAGAAGTAAGGGCTGCCTATGTCCTCCAAAAAGAGCTTGCGTTTTTAATTTAGCTAAAAGACCTTCTCTGTACTGTCAGGTAAAAAGGTAGAATAAATGCTGTCCAGTCACTTCCGCATGGTAAAAAACCAGCAGAGATTCCACCTTGTCCAGCATGGGGGTAACAAATGGGGTGTGCCCCATAGGTCTAGTTCATTGTATAGGGCATTCGGTCTCCCCTGAGGTCAGCTTCTCAGTCTTTCAAGGGGCTACAGGCCATACACAGTTTCCTATTTCCCATATTGTGGATCAGCCCATCGTGAGGACAGAGCAAGATGGTGTTGGGGGTGAAAAAAAAAAAAGGCTTTCACAAATCTGCACTGCTGCGGCATCTGTATCACCAGTAACCTCTGAGAGGGCCTGTCAATCCTCTGATGGGGCCTCCAGGTGCATGTCTTCCAGATGAGTGATCCAGACCTCCAGATCAAATTTCATTGGTAAAGCAGGTAAGATTTATAAAATCATGTATAAAAGATTTTTAAACATACACAGGGAATTCATTCAGCATTTGCTTTCTTTTCAGGTGTTCTGAATATTTGAGGCTACTACTGTTTTAACCCATTTTACTGATTTGGATGTTACAGTGCTGGAGTTCTCAATAAGTACAATTTTTTTTATATTTTTGTACATTGCAGCAACTTCTGTTTGACCTTTTTTTAATTTTTAAGCTTACTACAGCTCTATAATTTTAAGAAATTAAAGAAAAAACACGATCACGTTATATCCTAATAAATTGTAAAAACAGAAAGTGCCTTGGTATATAGTTGGTGACAGAATCAGTTTTAGAAGTGTGCCAGTGCGCCACATTGCTATAAACAACCATCAAAAAACAGACATTTACTTACTTGTTTATGTAACACTTTTAGAAGTCCTAGAGTTAATCCAGTAGTGGTCTTTGTATTTGCTACCATCATTTCAACTCGTTCCTTTACTGGCAAAGACTCTCCCTTTGACAAACTACCAAAATACCTTCAAAATGTCAGAAAAAGATCTATTTAAAGATTTCATCTTATTCAGAATTCTGTATCATAAAAAAGAAACATGTTTTGTGGATTTAAAGTGCCCCCCCCCCTTTATCAGAGTTAAACAGTATTTTATAAAGCTGCACTGGGTTAGTAAATGTGTAGGGAACCTGATAGTATTAGTATGATTATTTCCAGATGCTGCCTGGACAGCCAACCAACATTTGGAGTCATCATATTTTTGTATTTTGAACTTATTTAAAGCTTAAATCAAGTCTTACCTTCAGCCTCATACAATTGTAACACAGGCTTCTCTCCCATTTTACTGCACACTGCAAACTTTTCAAAATGCACAAAAAAATGCAGCAAGTCAGATACAGCCTGTCTTGGTTGATGGACATCCAATATAAGCTTGCCATTTCCTCCCCAACCCTGAAGTACCTGCCCTGTCAGGCAATCTAGCAGGATAGAGTCAATGCAAAAGTCTCAATGACAATAATTATGCAGCAATAGTTGAGAGAAGTCAGTGCACTAGATCATGGAATGAACCAGAATATTCAGGCAAAAGTAAAAGGAAGCTACAGAGTTCAAATTGAAAACAATTGTCACAGCAGCAGGTGCACATTAATCCAGTGATCAGGATCCAGGAATCATGAAGCAAAGATCAGGTAAGTTATCAAAGGTCTTAATGGCAGCCATGCAAATTAACAGTTCAACAACCCAGAAGACCAAGGTTCAATCCCAAGAGGACTGACATCAGGGCTGAGGGCATTAGAGATGCATACTAAGGTTGGGTCCTGTATTGCTAGGCACAGTAACTTTCTAGGTCTTCCAATCAGCCATGATCATAGAGCACTATTACATGGAGAAGATATGACATCACTGTAACTTAAATATAAGGAAATGGAAATCCTTATTTAAAAATATAATTTGCAGGCGGGCGGGACAGGAACTATATATTTATAGTTCACAATACACAATACAGTTCTGGTACTCCATTAATTTTTCACTGTGTCCATATTTGAGTTAAAAGGCAACCTTTGGCCACCATTTCCAAAACCTAGGAGTACCTTTTCTCGCTATGCCAATTAAGACCTGACTGAGAGACACATTGCAACATTTGGGGGAGTCAGAAATGGAAAAGGATCTAGGGGTTCTGATAGATCATATACCTAATAACAGTATGCAATGCCAAGCTGCAATATCTGAAGCTAGTAAGGTACTTTCTTGTTATAAAAGAAGAATAGACTGCAGAGATGGAGACATAATCCTGCCCATGTACAAAGCACTGGTCAGACCACATCTAGAATATGCAGTCCAGTTTTGGGCACCAGTTCACAAAAAGGACATTGTGGAATTGGAGATAATGCAGAGAAGGGCAACTAAACTAATAAAAAGAATGGAGGAGCTCAGCTATGAGAAGAGTTTAGCTGAATTGAACCTATTCTCCCTTGAGAAGAGATGTTTAAGGGGGGATATGGTCACCCTGTATAAATATATAAATGGTCCATATAGAGAACTCTCTTCCCAATTATTCAAGTTGAGATCATTACAAAAAACAAGAGGGCACTCTGTGTATGGAGGAAAAAAGTTTAAGCTCCGAATAAGGAAGTGATTCTTCACTGTAAGGTCTGTGAAAATGTGGAATCGGCTCCCTTAGGAAGTAGTTTCAGCAACTATTATAGATTGCTTTAAGAAAAAGCTGGATGCTTTTCTAGAAGCACAGAATACAACTGGGCATTAAGGATTTAAAGTAAAGATAACAGAGACTGTTGATCCAGGGAACATCCGATTGCATCATGGAATCAGGTAGGTCGGTTTTTCCCGTTGAAGCAAATTGTACCAGGGTTTTTTTTTCCATCCTCTGGACCATCTTTGTCTAATAGGGTTTTATATCTGGGATATGTTTATTTCCCTAGTGGCTGAACTTGATGGATTTTTTGCAACCTAACCTACTATGTAACTATGTAATAAAGTGAAATCTATTCTTCCTAAAATGTATTTTACCAGATTTTGAACAGTTCATTACTTACGCAGCAGACCACTGGAGGACATCATGAGGCTGGGTCCTAATGGCAGCCTTTGTGAATTGCTTTAGGACTTCTGGAAGTTCTGGTGGAATGTCAATGTGCTGAGAACAAAACATAACTTCAGATAGGGGCATGTCTACTTGAAAAACCTAAAAAAAACAAAAAAAATATTAGTGAATTCACAATCTAGCAAAAACCTTCAATAGGATTGTTTTTAAACAATTGTAATACAGTAGTAATACAGCTGACCTAAACTAATTGACATGATGACCATATTTATATTTAAAAGTAAAGATTTTCCCTCACTTTCTGTTCTGAGGTCAAGGTTTAATCAGAGAGGAAGTGAAAATGATTTTGTAACAGGGAAACAGACAAAAAGAAAAAAAATAGACAATGGTTCTAGCATTTATCTACATAATAAAAAACACATTTTTATTTCTGTGTGCATTGCCATTAGAGAGATGTCCTCTTGCTTGCTGTCCTCCGGACAACCTTTTATCAGAAAGGAATTAAAGGAAACCCCTGATAGCAGTAAAACCTAAAGTTAGGTGCAGTCCTAAAGTGCAACCCAGAAATTTGCCTGCTTGCAGGGCTCAGCTGTTTCCTAAACAACCAATGTTTAGAAATTTGACAGTGGTTGGCAGTAAGTGGTACTAAATTGATCACCCTTGTTCCCATATATTTTCTCTTAGATGCAGTTCAACAGCATAGTTCTTTGCCCTCCCCCTACTCTTAGCAGCTCTAATCCTAACGGAGAGGCTGCTCCATTCTCAGCTGATGAGAGCCGGGCGGAGGGAGAAGAGCACAGCACAGGTAGGATGAGTTCCAGTGTCCTAACGAAAAAATCCTTCCGTGAAAAAAATCTACCAGGGGGGCGTATACCAATGGGCCTATACCCCAAATTTTATCTCCCCCACCTTATATAACTTTCAAAATTTGGGGGTCAATATTATAAAAATTAGGTAAAATTGAACATCAGGGTTGCCGTTTTAAAAGTAAGTGTGTCTAGAAGCCCGAGGTTAAACATACAAATTATGGACCCCCGGGCGACATAGCAAGTGCTCCCTGCAGATGAAATGTTCTCATCTAGATCATACTGCACAGACACTGGAATAAACCAGACAACTACTGCTCAAAGCACTGATTTAGTGCTTTCGAAACTTAATGAAACTGGCTTTATGTGTGTGCAATGCCTTGCTATAAAAATTCAAATTGGGTGCCATCCTCAACAAAGTCTACAATTTCTGAAGCTACAGTTCTATGTACCTGTTGCCCAAACAAAACCTAGAAGATTCTGACCTTGGTACATGACAAGCAATGTGTGAAAGTTTATCATAGAGTACCTGGTTGTTAGGAGGAAGATACAAAAATTAGTATGCTCTTGGATGCAAGTGGCTTTATGGCCCTTGCTGAACGCTAATAAACCACCCACCAATAATATCTTGATTTTCTTTAGTCAGGTCTAGTTTTGGATTGGGTCTGAACACCCTAAAATCAAAGTTTTAGTCTAGTCTGGCATCTAGAGCTGGGTACTGGACAGTGGGCAGGTGGCAGCGGTGACAGTATGAGGAGGGGGCGGCAGGCCCTGAGAGAGAGTGTGGACAGCATTGTTAACTGCCATCTAGAGCTGGGTACTGGCCAGGTGGTGGCAGCAGCAGCAACAGCTTGAGGCCATCATCCTTAATTGAGAGTAGAAGGTGTAGCTATTGGAATGAATGAGATTCCCACTGTCCCTACAGTGGTGGTGGGCCCTGAGATGTAGTATGGATGGCTGTGTTACTCCTCCTGCTCTTACTGCTGCCGCCTGTCCACTGCCCAGTACCCAGCTCTAGATGCCAGACTAGACTCAAGCTCAACAGGGTCTTTTTTCCCCCATGGATTCCGCCAAGCCCGTTCTATTTCATGTGGTTTTGCTACATAGTAAGTAGGGACAGATTGGAATCTCGTTCATCCATTCATGTGTCCAATAGCTAAAGCTTGGACACTGTCCATATAGGTGATGGCCTCAACCTTTAATGCCGTCCTTGCTCCGTCTCAGGGCCCTTCGCCTCCTCCTCATGCTGTTACTGCTGCCGCCTGCCCAGTACCGAGTTCTAGATGCCAGTTACCAATGCTGTCCACGCTCCGTCTCAGAGCCCACCACCTCCTCTTCCTGCTGTTCCTGCTGCACGCCCCAGGCTTGATCAATATGAGCCATCAGGATGCAGGTATACTTCCGATCAGCCAGCTGATTCGAGTTGGTGGCATCTTTAACCCTGGAGCAAAGCTCGAAGCGTAAGTAGAAGTGCACGTCAATCACATCCAATTGGTGCAAATCTGCCAGTGTGGTGCTGTAGAAATTCCCTTCTATGATGTCCCAGCGCACATTAGGAATTGGGTACTCTAGCACTTCACCAGCTTTGAATCCAACAGACATGGACATGTTGCATATCACCAGACATTTAGGGCTCAGCACTTCGGTGAGCCGTATAAACAGGTGTTTTTTTTAAACTGGCTCCAAAAGGCCGCTGCTTCTTTGTACTGTATTGGTGCAGTCCTGAAATCTACTGTACTCAAGTAGAGTGTTTTACTGTTAGCTAGATATGTAAATAGATAGATAAATAGATAGATAGTGTGTTACATACACGCAGCCAGAGGCAGGGTACCCTCCCTGACTTCATGCACAGTATCACACTTGTACGGAGAGACAGACACTCAGACGCAGTGTATACTGCAGTATATATTTTGTATACTGTGCTGCATATTACAAGCGTCCCCACTGAAGGAGAGTGCTGCATAAAAAACACACACAGCACACTTGCAATTTGGTGTTCACCCCCCCCCCCCCAATAAAAAAAAATCCACTTACTTTACAAATTTACACTTTGTGAAGCATATTAGCTACAAAGTATTTTGCAGGGTGTCAAGCCAAACAAAACATTTCTACAATGTCTGGCCAAAGAGGAAAGGTTAGCTTTGGCATTTGTGGCATGCAAAGCAGTATAAGTTTGTTTTTAGCTGCAGACCCAAGAACAAGAAGCGCTGCTGTTGGTGGTGGGCGTCCATTATTACCACACCATGAACAAGAGGTAGTGGAGTACATGACCCAGCCTGGGTCAAGTGATTGTACCCGCTCTTCATCCCAGACACAGGCCTTACAGGTGTCCCAAACAGTCCATAATACACCTGTTCCTCCTAGTTTTTCATCAGCGGCTGGAAAGCCCTGTGAACAGCAGTATGTAGAGGAGTCCCACCGAGGGGTTGGAGAGGCCGAGCTACAAGCATTCCTTCAAGATGCTCAGTTGTTTCACTTATCTGACGAAGAGAGTCAGTTCACAGGCTTTCCCCCCACATATTTTTCACCAGAACACTCTGAGCCAGATGAGCCAATTCAAACTGGCTCCAAAGGGCTGCTGGTTCCTTTTGACACATACAGGGAAACTGTCTCTTCTGATGCTGATGATGTCCCTGATCCAACATGGGGCTAACAAGGAGATCATCATAGGCAGGAAGAAGAAGAGGAGGAGGAGGAAGAAAAGGAGGAGGAGGTTGCAGAGGGCCCTCAAAAGGGGGAGAGGGAGGAAGATGGTAAAAGCTGCCACACTCTGCATTCTTCACGTACTTGTCACGAATGACAGGGAGGGGAGGGTAACAGGAAGGTGTATAAACTACTAGGCCTCAAATACCTAGGGAAAAGTCACCCCTTGCAAAACCCTAATCCAGCCCTGACTCCTAACCATATGAGCATCCCCTGAAGGTAGGGATACTCATACCCAGGAACCTAGGCCCTGCTAGCCCTGCACAGCCCTAGCAGTAGGGTCTGGATTGAGACTGCTGGTCCCTTACCCTATGAAGGACCCAGTGTCTCCCCTGAGGCCTAATAAACAACAAATACCTAAACAAAACACCAATACACCAAAAGAACCGCAACTTATCTTATAAGCAGAAATCAACAGGAACTCAGAATGGCAGGACACTCCAGCTATTCACATCCCAGTAGTGAATATTAACCGCACAGCATGAAGTGTGAGGCCAGACTAAATGGAAGAGCAGTAATGAGCCCCAGCTGCACCTGATACAAGGGGAGTGGTCATTACAAACAACACAGCAACAAGTAAAACCAAAGAGGCTGTCAGATAATCACACATGCAGCTAGTCTGACAGATCCTCAAACTTCTGTCACGGAAGGGACCGTGACAGTACTAGTGAGACAAGTCATAGTCGTCCATCGTCAGAACCTGTCACCACAGCTATGCCTCAACAACCGCAGACCGCCACCACGAGCACCAGCTCCAGAGCACCTTTCGGCCAAAATAGATGTTCGCCCGTCTGGGCATTTTTTAATGTCCATAGTGATGATTACACTATGGTCATCTGCAAACTGTGTGCTCAACACTTGAAACGAGGCAAAAACCCAAACTTGGAACAAGTTTCATGAGCACACATTTAAAAAGCCACCACCTGGTAACCTGGCGGGAACACCTGGTCAAAGCACAGAGCTCTGTGCAACCACCTCCGCCCAAGAAGCAAGCTCAAACTGCTCGATCTTCCTCCGCTACCCTCCCTCCTTCTGCCACCAAAGTTACCCGTGCTGCTGACAGCAATTTGAGTGGGCCATGTAGCCGAGCAATACCTTTTTCAGGCTCCACCAGCGGTGAGCAGGAGCTGCAACGCAGATCGGCTGCCGTTTGTCGCATTGCTAGCAGTCAAGACCAGGCATCATTGCCATCCCCCACAACTTCTACCCCATCATCCAATGTTTCTGTGGTTAGCATTAGCAGCATCCAACCTTCCATTCCCCAGATGCTGGAGGGCAAGAGGAAATATGGCCCAAATGACCCCAAAACAAAGCTAATCAATGCGGCAATTGCACAACTGATTGCGCTAGAGCTCCTCCCTTACTGGCTTGTGGACTCCAATGCATTCCGTTACACATTCCTCTGCGCGAATGCACAGTACGCTATGCCTAAGCAACAGTATTTTGCAGAAAAATGCGTTCCTGCCTTCCATAAACACGTGCAGAGCAATGTGTCCATAGCCCTGCAGCACTCATTTTATGGCAAGGTGCACCTGACAACCGACAGTTGGTCGAGCAAGCATGGAGTCGGAAGATATATTTCCTCTACAGCTCACTGGGTAACTTTGGTGGCAGCAGGGGAAGATGCATCTGCAGCAAGGCCTGCATACCTACCTCCGCCCAAAGCACATCGCCATGCAACCTCCACTTCCTCCTCCTCCTCCTTTGACTCTTGTGCCTCAACCTCTTCCTCCAGGGACACTTTGCCGTGGAGACCCAGCACCTCCCATTCGGCAGCATCTGTTCACCGCCAGCAACAACCTGCAGTTTGCTATTTTGGTGCACAATTCAGACGTTGCAACGCAGTCCTGAGGTTGCGAAGCCTGGGTTCCCTCAGCCACACGGGCGCAGCCATACTATGTGCCTTGCGGAAGCAGGAGGACATATGGCTAACTCCTAACAGACTTCAGCCCGGCAAGGTCGTGTGTGACAATGAGGCCAATCTGCTAGCAGCCCTGCGTTGTGGGAAACTCACACACGTACCTTGCCTGGCTCACGTCATGAACCTGATAGTACAGCGCTTCCTTAGGACTTACCCAGGCCTCCAGCCACTGTTGCTGAAGGCCAGAAAGTTGTCAGCGCATTTCCGCCAGTCGTACACAGCCAGTGCCAGATTGGTGGATTTACAGCAAAATCTCAACCTGCCAGTGCACCGGTTATTTGTGATGTGGCCACACATTGGAATCCCACCTTTACATGCTGCAGCAGCTGGCTGAACATTAGAAAGCGGTGGTGGATTATGTGGCAGAGTCTGTTCGTTTCAGACGTATACCTACACTACCTTTCTTCAACCCTGCGGAGTGGCTGCAAATTGAGGACTTGTGCACTGTATTGTCACCTTTTGAAGAGGCGACCAGGATGATCAGCAGAGATCAGGCCTGTGTAAGTGACACCATCTCCATCATATGCCTGCTGGAACAGATGATGGTGGATCTCGGACACAACACAGAGTGGACGCTGCATCAAGAGATGACGTTTCAAACATCATCTCGGACATGTGTCCCTACTAGGCATAGTGCACCACAAATCCAGAAAAAAGAAGGCGATGGAAGAGGATGAGGAGGACATTGCAGGCATGGGAGAAGGGGAGGAAGGGGCAGAGGAGGATATTGAGGGTACATGGCATCCATCCACCCAAACACAAGGCAGCATGTTCTGTGGATGGCAAGACCAGGCGGAGGAGGAGGAGGACGACCCTGTCCTGCTGTTCGACCCACAGGAGTGTGGGTCCAGAATTACCGCAGCTGTGGGGAGTTTGAGCCACATGACAGCCTTCATGCAGGAGTGCATAGCCAAAGATCCGCGCATACAACACATAAAAACAAAGACTGACGACTATTGGATTGCTACATTACTAGATCCACGTTACAAGCCTGAGATACAACAACTCCTCTTGCCCCAATACAGGGGACCTAAAATGCAGCACTACCAAGAAGTGCATCGGCATCTCCTTCTGCTCCTCCCCTTCGTGGCCTTCAACCTCTACTCTGTCTCTGAGGTCTATAACTTGCAATGGAGATGTTTAACTGGCTAATTTTTTTTACTGAGCACCTCCCTCAGTGCCCTCTACCTCCATCTACTTCGGAGGCCTATATCACTTGTAATGGAGCTGTGTGATTCATAAATAAATATTTGCATTTTTAGTAGAGAAATACATAACATTTTCTGTCCTTTCGGATAGATAGCAAGTGGTATCAAAAATACATATCTGTATTTTTTTTACAGAAATTTTTCTGGATTTTTTGATAGATAGCAAGTAGGATCAGAATGAAATATCTGTATTTTTTCTACAAAAATACAGAAATTTTTAGTTTATTTTCATAGATAGCAAGTTGTATCAGAATTAAATATCTGTATTTTGTTTACAGAAATACAGAAATTTTTATGTCTTTTTTGATAGATAACAAGTGGTATCAGAATTAAATATCTGTATTTTTTTACCCTGCCTCTGGCTGCGTGTATGTAACACACTGACTGACTATTTATCTATCAATGTATCTATCTATGTATCTATGTATCTATCTAGCTAACAGTGAAACACTCTACCTGAGTACAGTAGATTTCAGGACTGCACCAATACAGTTCAATCCAACAATCTGACTAATAGTGTGAGAGTGACACAGTCAAGTAAAGCACTTTTTTTCACTTTGACAAAGCAAGCCAAGCAGCACAGAAAGGTTGTCAGGAGTGGTAAATGCGACACGCCCTGGCCTTATATAGGCCCATGGCTGCCTGTGTGGCATGCAGTGACAGACAGCCAATCTGCTGCCTGCCACAACAAACATGGAGGGGAGCATCCCTGCTGTTATTGGAGGGCCCTAGGCATCATGGGGGAGGTCCCTAGGCATTGTGGGAGGGTCGAATTCGGGGCTTCGAATCCAACAAATTTCAGGTTGGGTCAACCCAAATTCATACGGCCTTATTCAAGTCGAACATTAGGGCGACCCGAATTTGAACAAAAACACTAATTAGGACGCCATGCATTAAAAGAAAAAGGCTTGCTGCTAGGGAGGCACATCAACAAGAGCCAGAGTTAGAGGAACAGCCAGAGGTACAGGGTAGGATATGGTTACCTTTACAATATCTGTGTACTTGCTGTGTATATGCTTCTTTTTTTTCCAATGTTGTTTCCAAGAAAAAAAATGATGGCTAAAGCTGCGTACACACCTGCAATTTTTGTCGTTGGAAAGGATCTTTCATACAGCACCGTTCATGCTCTATGGAGAGGGGGAGAGCGACGGAGCGGCACCCTGCTGCGCGCTCTCCCCTTCCCTTTCATTAGGATCGGTTGTCGTCCATCGTCCGTGGATCCGGCAGGACGGTCTTTCGGACGATGGAAAAAAAAAAAAAAAAAAAAAAAAAAAACAGTGTCATTTATTAATACTTGACTGCCAGGTAAGGTTAGATAAGTTTTAAAATTAAACTGCGCTGGAACTAGATGGAGAACTGCGCTGGGACTGGATGGACATCAGCGTGTGTAATGACGTCATCACAGCAGTGTGTGTAAATGCAGCATGTCACATTCCTCAGCCTTACAGCTCTCTGTGTATAAACCTTCATATCCCCTAAACTGTATGTCATAATGATTTAAAATTTTAAGGGTCCACAGGGAACACCTATAGTTCACAATTTCAGCACCCCAGCTTTTACAAATTTCATGATATGGGGATCAGAGTTGTAAAATCTTGTGAAAATCCAAAATTGGGGTTGCAGCATTAAAAGCAAATGTTAAATTAAAAATGCAAATTGGGGATCCCCGGGGCCACTTACATAGAACAGAGCATTGGGGAAGGGCCCCTAAATTTATACTTATCTCTCACAAATCTGTAACTGTCATACTATGTTACCCCGCTTCTCTTCTTTGAACCCCAATTTCCCTAGAATGGTGGGGTGTACAAAACAAAAAATGTAGGTGCAGTGGAGGGGGGACACCTTTCAATAACCCCCCTACACTAAAATTTAATTACTATGGCAAACACACTGCCCTGTTACACATTACTGCCCATTTCTAACACTGGAAACTCAATTTCTCTGGAATGGGGAGGTGCAGAAAACTGAAAATGTGCAGGGAATATTTGTGGATAACACCCATTTATCACAATGGCATCATTAGAACATAAAAAACTCTGCCCATCAAAACGAAATTGGGTTCAGGTAGTGGAAGGGTACAGTCACGTGTAACAGGGCAGCGTGTTTTAATGGGCAGAGTTTATGCAATGATGCCATGGAGATGAAAGCTTGGGGGTGTTAGCCACAAGTGTCCCCCACTGGCACCTATGATTCTGTTTATTAGCACCTCTCTATTCTAGAGAAATTCGGGTTCAAGGTAGGGAAGCAGAAAATTTGATGGGCAGAGGTTTTTTTGTTCTAATAGTGTCATGCTAATAAAATTTTAGGGGTTTATAAATCTGTTTACTCACACAGCTATCACACTGCGTTGGATACATTTCACAGGCAGTTTTTGTTTTTGGCAGTGATGAGGAGGGCACTGGCTGTCCTGCCCCTATCTGCGATCACATGCATGATGCTCTATGTGTTACATAGTGTTAGGAGGTGACATCTGAAAGTAGGCTGAATTCACACTGGCAGTAAGGTTGCATTTGCTGCGTTTACCCCTCACTTACCTCTCGCCAGGAACCAATGCTGCTTGAAAAACTGCTAGGCCAGAAAAGCCCAGCACTTACCGCCTTTTACCAATCCTAGGTGCCCAGCAGTTATCACCGGTTACCAATCCCCGGTGCCCAGCAATTGCCAAGTAGTCACTCAGGAGGGGCATTTTTTACTGTCAATGTGAACTAAGCCGATTTTGTTAAGCCACAAGGATCACAATATTACACTACTACAAGGGATTACACTATTAAAACATGGAACTCCAAAGAGTTGGATTAAAATACACAACACTGGACTGTCGGGGCATAATACAAATAAAATGAAAAAATTGTACATTCTAACAAACCAGGCATTAAAAAGTTGGAACAAAGTATAGGGGTATGTAGAACACTGACACAATAGCAGGGGTTACTGGATACCTATGGCATAAATACTTAGTAGCTCTAAATATGCCTATATATTATACACACACACACACACACACACACACACACACACAGTGAAGCACCCTGCAATGAACATTCGTTCATAGTGCATGCTCAGAACGTTCACGATCACTGAACGACCGTACACACAATAGATAGCAAACGATCGTCGCGCAATCATATCCGCCGGGAGGGTCATTCGTTTCCAGCAACTTTCCTCGCTCGTCGGCGTCATTGTGCACCTTTTTGTTAACAATTATCGGACGAACAGTCATTAGGTGTTTCGTTTTCAACGATAATTATTGCAAGTGTGTACGAAGCTTTAGCTACAACCTACTACCATTACCTAATTTACACAAATTTACTTCTAGTGATCAAATAACTAAAAAAGGAGATATCTAGGATACATAAAGTTGCTTCCTGGTTGTCATTTCACCATCTTGAACAGGAAAAATGTAATTTATTGCCAATAGGTGTAAAACCCATGAAAATAGAAAAAGGTCTGTTTACTGTATTAAAAGCCCAACAAAAATAAAAGTGATTTCTAAAAAAGAATAAAAATACTTAGCTGGGCCCTAGGTTACAAAGTTTGTGGACATGGCAAATATCACTGTGCCTCACTGCTACAACCTATGGCAGCTTTGATCACACTAGAATGGACTCCAGACCCATGCAGGGCATATTGTCATGGGATTTCAAGCACTCAGATTTCTCACCTCCCTGGAGAAAGCTTTTTTTTTTTTTTGTTTCATTTTTCATTCAAGGTAAATCAATAACGGCCTTTAAAAGGTAACTTTTCAGTAATTGTACAGTTACTGCATGAAATCTCCATTATTATATCCTATCAACACAATATACAATATAGAACCGTTTTTCCAAAATGCTGATGAAGCAATTGTTCTGCTGTAGACAGGAATTTCTGTCTTCTCTCCTCAAGTGTATACATTGCAATTGTATCTTTTATCTAGTAATCCTGCCATGAAAGTTCAAGTACAAACACTTCCTGTTCTAAAATAACATCGCCAGGCTACTGACTCAAAATTAAATTTCTGCATTTCATTCCAAGTAGACTATGGGTGGCTGGTTCAAACCCTTTACACAGTGCATAGATATATACAAAGACCAATCTAGTCAGAGAAGGTAGGTGGCACACCATATCAGCCTTTTTTTTTTTTTTTTTTTTTTAATTAAGATTTATTTTCCAACTCGGCAAGCTAACATGTTTTCTAATCCCCATGGAATTGTAGTGTTATCCCCAGAAATTTGATTAAGCTGGGTGGGGGAAAGCTGTATCTGGGTGGAAAAAAGTGGGCGATGCAAGACACAATACATTCAGTACTCCCAGTTGTTTATAACTTGGGTATCCAGTAGCCCTTATTATTTTGTCCGTTTTCTACTTTTCCCCTATACTTTGTTCCAACTTTCTAATGCCTGCTCCCTTAGTATGTCCAATTTTTCCATCTTTTTGTATTATGTGTTACATGTTTTGTTAAAAGTGTATTAGAGTAATAGTATAATCAATGTGGAGTAACAAGTTAGACTTAGTTTATAGTATCAAAAAAAAAAAAAAAAAAAAAAATGCCATCTACTGCTTCCAAGTCACTATAGGCAACTGTGATTAATAATATGCCTAGCAGTTTTTCAAGCAGCAGTGGTTCCTGCTGTGAGGAAGTAGTGAATGCAACCTTACTGCCAGTGTGAATTCAGCCTAACTTCAGATTTACCTCCTGGGGCTATATTCCACGCATGCGTGTGTGTTTTTTTTTGTTTTGTTTTTAGAATATAGGAAAGTTCTTGATGATGTGAGTTCAGTTATAGTATGACAGTTATAGTTTTGTGACAGTTATAACCCCTATTTTTGTGTCAATGTTCTACCTACCCCTATGTTCCCCCCCTTTCTTCCAACTTTCTAATCCCTGTCCCGTAATTTTTCCATCTTTGTATTATGCTACAGCTTTCCAGTGTCGTGTATTTTGATCTAAATTTCCATTGTTCTTTGTTATAATAGGGTAATCCCCCATTACTCCTAATTGACTAATGGCACATTAACATTAGCAGTAAAAAAAAAAAAAAAAAACACTGTGCCATTTACAGCTTCCAAGTGACCAATGGCAACTGCTAGGCACCTGGGATTGGTAACAGGCAGTAACTGCTAGGCTTTTTTGGACCTAGCAGTTTTTCAAGCAGCAGTGGTTCCTGGCATGAGGTAGCAGTAAATGCAAACTTTCCGCCAGTGTGAATTCAGCCTATTTTCAGATGTGCCTCTGAGGCTATCATAAGTTAAAGCAAAACTTTTGTAAAATTTCTTTTTTATTTGATCCCTCCGCAAATCAAGCACAGGGAGTCCCACGCTGGCTCAGCTTCCATCTTTCTAGTGTTCTATTTTTTAATAGGGTAAATCCATGTAGTATTTTAATAGTGTAATGAATGTAGTTTAACAAGTTAGGCTTAGTTCACATTAGCGGTAAAAAAGCTGTACCATTTACTACTCCTGAGCACCTGAAATTGGTACCTGCTAGGCTTCAACCACCTAGAAAACTGGGGGTTGAGATTGGTCATAGACATGAAACTACTGAATCAAATAGCAAAACCCTTGGAGATGAAGCCTCCATAAGTCAGTCCCCGAGCAGTTCTGCCAGTGGATTGGTTTCTCACACCAATTAGACACCATTTTCCATGTTACTCCACATTGAGACTTTCAGAAAATATTTTGCTTTGCATTTGGGCCCTTTTTGTTTTTCAGGCACACCATGTCACACAGAGTTTTTAAAAGATCATTTTGAGGGATGTTGCCTCCCCAAGGTAAAAAAGGGATTTTTAGCCATCATTACTAAGATGATATTCTTCCACTTGGCCATGGAAGATCCCTTTATCTGCATTTGAAAACTTGGGTGGATGATGAATCTAGAGAAAAGTCTCCACCATCCCACACATACATAGTATATCTTGGGAGGCGAGGGTACGATTTTAAACATTGTGTTTATTCCAGAACAGTTGCTGCTAATTATTTTAGGAAGAATGGGGCAAGCCTGCAAGACAATGTCACTCATGGTGAGATGATACCTCTTTCACGATCCTTTCCAATGACTAAGGACTGCACGATGCATCTCAAAGATCTCACAAGCTGCACTTGATGAGCAGGATTGTGAAAGGCAAAGGCAGATGCACCTAGGTTGCTATAAATTGGTGGGGAAAAAATTTCAAGCCCTTACTTCCCCCTTGATAGTAGGGGTTTTATCATCCAATACCTATCGTCCTGAATCCAGCAATCTGAGTTCAGAACTCGGTAGGATATTCTTCTTAGACGTACAATTTCTTCATGATTTCTGGGTGTTACTGCCAGGAAGGACATTCAAATACAGCAGTTACTCAAAACATGGCTCGATATTCATAGGGTCATCACGGCTACCTGATATCAGGATTTGCCTAGCATTATTGGAGCAGTGTTCCCACGTATACTTCATATTCTGGAACTCCAGATATTAGACTTGGGTTCAATATATGTATGGCTAGGTCAGGTTTCAGATGTCTCATTGTTACTGCTCGTCACTCAACACCTTAACTTGTTCCATTATTAAAAGCAAATGCAAAGATTTAATGCCCCAGGAAGCAAGATTATTAAAAGAGGATTCACCCTTGTGCTTGCATCAGATGAATTCAATCTAGGGTCAAGAACTCACTGGGCCTGTTGTCGCTGAAGGAAGCATTTTTTTTATAAATTATATTGCAGCCAGAAGGGTTGGAGATTGTATATTTGGGTCCCTAAGAGCCTTTTAATAATTTTCTTTCCAAACAGTCTTGCTGCCCATGATTGACCTTAGCCTAAAGGTTATGCTGACTGTTCATCCAATGAGAAGATTGTGCTCCCCACATTCTTCTAGAATATAGGTAGGCAAACTTCTGCCTAGCCAGTAATCCAGTACGGCCTAAAGCCCCCCTAGTTATTTATTGTTAGATCCAGCCTAATTGAATTGTCTCGTTATCGCACGTTCCCGCTATATCATCGAGTTCCCCCACAGTAACCCCAATTTCTAAGCCTAAAGAGCAGAAGCAACGCACAGCTACTAGTCTCCGGAAGGTTGACCTCGAATGTCGTGTCTTCAACCCCGAATGGACAAAGTCCTGTGTTTAGTGTGCAACCTCACCAAGAACACTTTCAAGTGGTCGAATCTCAAGTGGCATTTCGATGCCAAGCACGCACACACGTACAGAGACTACACCGTGGATGAGCGGAAGACTTACATTTCTGACTTGGTAAAAAAATACTCCCCCTGCCGCTCTCTGCTCCTCCAATGATCTACTAATGACTTCCTCACTCATAACCTCATAACATGCAAGGCTCCAAGACTTCTCTAGAGCTGCCCCAACTCTCTGGAATGGTCTACCTCGTCCTATTCGGCTTGCTCCTACTTCCTGCTCATTTAAAAGAGCACCCAAAACCCATTTTTTCAAACTTCCCTACCCATCTTCTTCTGTCTTTTGAAACCATCACTACTTCCCACCACTACATATCTCCCATCCTTTTGTGTGTGAAATTCCCCCACCTACTAGATTGTAAGCTCTTCGGGGCAGGGTCCTCTCCTCCTTTATCACTGTCTGTATTGGTCTGTCATTTGCAATCCCTATTTATTGTACAGCGCTGCGTTAAATGTGGGCACTATATAAATCCTGTTTAATAATAATAATAAAAAGACTGAGGCTGCTCGCTTGCAGTCACGGTTGGAAAAAAAACTTTCCTTGGACACCTTGTTTCTTCTCGCCTAGTGTGCCTTCTTCACCTCCTGAAATGACCTAGTAGTCCAAAAAGTTTGCCGACCCTCAGTTTTACTGATGAGATTCACCGGCTACCAAAGAATAAGAAGGCCTTCAATGCCTCCTGGATTGTCTGAACCATCTGCATAGCTTCATATAGAGCAAGAGTAAAGAAATCCTTTTAGGAGTAACAACTCATTCATCCTGCACAGCAGCTATTCATGGTCACTGGATACCTACTCTAGACGACAACCTAGTATACTGCATTGAACTGGCAGCATTAACTACTGTTAGGTGTCATTTTTTTTTTTTTTTTTGAGCTTTAAGTATTTTTCAGCTTCTCGGGTGTGCTATTTATTACCCATTTGTATGCTGACATAAAGCAGTTAGGAAAATGGAAGATGTAATAGGTACCTACCTTAATTTCCTTTCCTGATAGCTTCATGGCTGCATACATACTCACATTTTTTTGGTTGAGGGCTAGTTATGGAATTTGAAGTGTATGGTCTGCCTTGAATGTAATTGGGTAAACTTTTCATTTTTATAGAAAGTCTTCTTGAAATAGAAAAGACTAAAAAGTGTGCAGTTATTTTTCCAAAAGAAGACTCTAGAACAGGCAACTCTAGAAATACATCCTATTAGTATGAACATGGTGTATGGCTAATGCAGTCCCAACTTGTACTAAACCCGGCAGCCACTACATTCCCAACTTCTGGGGAAGTGTTTCAGAAATCATTATAATATTAGTACATTATATCTCCACAACACCTCTGCAATACCATTTTCTAATAAAAGCAATAATTTAAAAGTAGAGCTGGCCACTGAAATCAATCCCACATCATGGCGATAGGGCAAAGATTGCAATTCATACATAGGGTTACTGCACCTTTACTGATTTTCTCCTCACACAGGTGTAACAACACTGCAACGGCTGGAGCACGCAAACATTTATCGATATATGTTGCTTTTTCCCTAGGTAGTTTAAATTGTAACGAAATGTAAAACCTTCGTTTTTGTAAACCATTGTAAAATCTTTTCAGCAATGGAAAAAAATAAACTTTTTTTTCCTACCCGTATGCGAGCTCCTGAACAGCAGTAAAGAACGTGAAGACACTGCTAAATTATGGCTTTAGTAGGCGATCTAGTCTCCATGCAACTATCTCCATAGCGACGTGGTCAAGCCAGCCGTATGTAAAACCAGTTAAACGTGAAAAAAAAAAAATAATGCAGACATCCGCTGCCTGCGTGCCCGCTCCCTACGCGACTCCACCCTTGATAATTATTGCGCATGTGCATTTCTCGCTGCCTTAAAAAAAAAGAATGCCAACGTGTCTATCCCGTCAATGCTATCAATAAAGTTAAGAAAACAAGCGAATCATTGCTTTATGTGTAAAGCCACGTTGAAGGTATGAATATGGGCGGGTACAGTCGAGTCGAGGCGGGTACAGCCGAGGAGTGTGCAGTAGGAAGAAGCACGGGGACAGGTCAAGTGAGAATTGGGCGGAGATTCTGCTGTTGACTTGCAAACGATTTCGGGTTAGATTAGTTGTTCCGTCAGGGTGTAATACCTTTTCAATAGAAAATATGTCTTCCCCACCTAAAGAGAAACCGGACACCAAAGCTGGACACCCACCTGCCGGTATTTACTTTACTTTTGTGTTCGAACGGGTGAAAATTATTGCAGGCCAGGTATCAAAAACAGCCATATGTCACCCTAAAGTCATAGGATTAGCAAGCAAATGGATGTAACGTCCAACTTGACTACAATTCAAATAACATTTCCTTTGCATGTGCTTGGCAATATTTGCAGCTATTCATCAAGCGTTTCAGTAGTATGGTGTGTGCTTGGTTATATATGCACAAGGTTTGCTGTGTTTTTGAGGTCTAATTTTCTTGGTCTTGGTATTGCTTGGGATGTTTCTGTACTCATTCTACAGTGTAGAAATCATAAAGCCTGAAGACCAACTCAAGTAATCTGTTTTCACAGATTGTTACTTGTTCCTGGTCAGTGGAGTCCATCCTGTAAGGTTCGTAAAATATTCATAATTTTCTGATATCTGTGGTACAATTTCAATATTATACCAGCAAAAAGGGGTAGGGTATTATTATATAACTATAATAGTATAATATATAATAGTATACTTAATGGCAATTTTTTTTTTTTAGTAAACGATGAAACAAAAGTATGAGAAGTTCTTTTCAGCAACAGCAGTCACAAGATCTGAAAACTATGAAGCTTGTGCTGTAAACCCTTTTCCTGTAAATGTTGAGTTTGGTTTTTACTATGCTCTAAAACGTAGAGATAACCAATAGGAATACAAAACGTATTAAGAGGCGCGGTACAGCCCAATGATTGCAGAAAATGGAAAATGGATCTAAATGCAGCTGCCCATATCAGACCGAGAGGATTTTTTTTTGACATGCAGTTTTTGCATTTATTGATTTTAAATTCTGATAGTATTAATTTTAAAGGAAGTTTAAATTGTTAGGCTTTGTTTTAAAGAATATCTAAAGCCAAAACATTTTTTTGTAGTTGCTGTGAGTAGAGTAGGAACTGATTAACACCTTCTGTTTATGTTCCATGTACAAAAAGGTTGCTGGAATACTGCTCGTCTTTACCCTGGTATCATTTAAGTGCTAGCCAGTGACAAAATGATTGGCTGTCTCCTGGCTTTCCAGTAGATGCGATTCAGCGGTTGTACATAACATCTATAGTTGCAAAAGATGGTGCCCTTCTAACCTCTCGCAATACACTTTCTTTGCAAAAGTAGCTTCCTAGAGCCGTTGATATTCATGCAGTATGGTCAGCTTGGCACAATCGATGATGACTTTATCACTGATTGTGACCGTTTTAATAATCAGGAAGCATTCAACACTATGAAGGCCTTGCTGCAGAGAGAAGTGGATTGAGCAGAAATTTCTGCTCAATATTTTAGGCTACTAGGCAGGAGAGACATGGGAGGTCTAATATACCAGATGTTTCAGTAAGAATAAAAACATCTGTCAGCCCTCTCATCATATCAGTAAAGTTTTAATAAAAAGTTTGAAAACTCATATAAAAAAAAAAATTTAAAAAAACCTGCAAACACAAATGCAATCCCTGCACAGTCAGGTGGAATAATTCAAGGCCTTTTATTTAGGAGTAACATTAAACTAATAAGCTGTAGGTTTTTTATTGTTATGTCACCTATACACAGTTACATATTAGATTTCCTTGTTTTGCAGGCACACACAATTAAAAAAAAAAATATATATATATATAGTATATATAAGCACTGTAAAAAATACAGATTTGAAAAGCAGTTCCAAAAAAAAAAAAAACATACTGGGTCTCAGCTTTTAGTCATTTGGGATCAGCTGTCCAAAACAAAAAAAACAGCTTGTGTGGATGTCTGATGACAGTTGGCCCTTCCCAACTGTCATCAGACATCCACTCAAGCTGTTTTTTTTTTTTTTTTAGACAGCTGATCACAACTGATCAGGTACTTAAAAGTGCTTGATGCTGTGCCCAGCTGTGGTGTTGTGCTCAGCTTAAAGTGGCATGGGAGCACGCTGTTATGGTAAATTTTCACTTGATACAATCACAACTGATTGTCTTGGTTCACAAACATTTAGCATCTATATGCTAGCATCTCCAGACAGTTGGAACAGTTGTGTTCAGAATAATAGCAGTGTTTTTAAAAAGTGAGTAAAGCTCAAAATCCTTATAATAGAATTTTTTCCTATACACACAAATGCATTGGGAACACTGCTCATTCCCTTTCAAATGAAAACTTGAAGAAAAATGTATCACATTTGTGTTATTCCTTTACAAAATATTTTTCCCTACTATAGTCATATGTCATTATTGTACTCTAAGGTTAATTTTAGGGGGAAGTCAATTAACCTAACTGCATGTTTTTGGGATGTGGGAGGAAACCGGAGTACCCGGAGGAAACCCACGCAGACACGGGGAGAACCTGCAAACTCCATGCAGATAGTGTCCTGGCTGGCGTTCGAACCTAGGACCTAGCGCTGCAAAGGCCTGAATGCTAACCCCTGAGCCACCGTGCTGCCCACACTGCATAACATCAATCTTGTTGGTCTGGAACCAAGATGTTTCTCATTTACTGGTGTGTTTGGGCTTGTTGTCGTGTTAAAACACCCATTCCAAGGGCATTACCTCATTGGCATGCCATACTCATTGGTTTACTGTGGCATGAATTCAGAGTGACAGAGGTATCCTGGGAGGATTTGCACTCATAAAGACAGAAAGGGAGGTGCGGCATTTTTTTTTTAAAGTGTGTTGCACTTAAAAAATACATTTTTACTTTAAAAAAAAGGGTTGTCTACCCTTTTATGTAAAGTAAAAAACATTGAGTTTGGGTCTGCTTTGAGTTATGCAAAAAACACAAGCGTTCAGTCATTTTACATAGTAAATGGAGCTAATTTGTACTTGTTACTTACTGTTATGACATGAAACCTGAAATAAAAAAATACATCTGATCAGCAGCCCAAGGGTCAGATGATTAATAAGCTGCAAAAAAAGTAAAGTTTTTTTTATGTGATTATTTTTTTTATTAATAGGATTACTAATATAAATACAATTATATTCTTTATTGAACAAACAAGTAGGTGGCAATGGGAACAAGAATAGGACCAAGGTTTTAAAAAGTGTATGAAACAGGAATTGAGGATTACTGCTGAAGTTTATTAAAATTGGTATAATACATAGAAATGCACCTTAACCAATGTACAGTGTTACATTAATTTCAAGTCCAGCATTTAAGTTATAAATGGCATTACTGAATTTGTGGAATGGGGTAATTAACAAAGTGTTTGTGTGTCCTATGGTGGTGGGGTAATGAACGGGTATTTTATTTGTGGGAAAGAGGTAAAGGTTTTGATGTGTTATTTACATGTAGCAGGTGCCATGTTGCCTGGCTGTATCAGGCTTGAATGCAGAATTACTGATCCAAAGCGCCTACGTAGGTTAGAAAGTAACCTTGAGGCTTTTACAATATTTTCACGTGTATTTTTTATTGTTTTGCTTTACAGTAAAAGCTGGGGGCATGAGAATAGTTCAGAAGCATCCACATGCTACTCAAGCAGAAGCTAAAGAAGATAAAGATGAAGAATCAGAACAGTGGGAAAGTGGCACTGTGTATGTAATATTAGGTTTATTCACCCAAAATGAAACTTTTAAATATAGATTTCGTAACATTTTGATTCAAATTTAAAGCTTGCTCCAAACTCCATTCTGGTCAAAAATGTAAGATTTAGGGTTTTTACAAACCTTTTTTATTTTATTTTATCCGTCTTCGGCCTGGCGACCCAGGCGCTGCCATCTACTCCTCTCCGAGGTCTTCTTACGCAGTTGGGGGGAAAAACTTGCCGATCTCACTGCGCATGCATGAGATTTGCTTTTTTTTCCCCCTTTTGACGAAAGGGCTGCTTCTGCGCATGTCTGAGGTACGTGATGTAAGTACCCCGGGAGGCTTTGCACTCCCATTCATTCTCGATTGCCTAGGTCAGGGGTATCAAAATACACAGTGGGCCAAAATTAAAAACTTCAAACTCTAGGTGATTGAGAAGTAGGGGGCGGTATTGTTGAATAGTATTGTTGAAAAAAAAAAAAAAAAAAAAAAAAAAAAAGGATATTTACCTTACGTAAAAGGGTTGTCTACCCTTTTATGTATAGTGAAAATTCTAAATTTAGGTAGCTTTAAGGGCTCTTACAGATAGTGCCTTTTGGTTAGGGCTCTCTAGGCCGGGGCATGCCTTAGCTCCTGCTGTGTGTGAGAACTCAGTAGTTAGGTATTTGGTTTGGTTAAGTGCTAAAAGCTTTTAATCTTACATAAATGGTTTTGGAGAGGAAGGGGAGCGCCTACTGTTTTTCCTCACCTAAGGTTAGTTGCTTCAGTTATGTATTTTCAAAAGGGTACCTCTCTATTTTGGAGCCTGAAAAAAAGACAAGTGGAACAGTTTCCATCCAACCATCTACAGGGGTTACCTCTGGCTTTCTGACAGTCACGTTGATTTTTTTGACCCAATGTTCTCCCCAGAATTTTTTTTTTTTTAGCTGGGTGGTCAAAAGTGGGCGTGGTAAGCCACAGCATATTTAGTGCTCACAGTTGTTTATGCCATAGGTATCCAGTAACCCCTAATATTCCCTGGTAATACGTCTAATTTTTTCCATTTTTGTGTTATGCTCCAACTGTCCAGTGCTGTGTATTGTGACCCAACTTCTTTTAGGAGTGTTTTAGGAGCCTAATCTCTTGTAGTAGTGTAATAGTGTGATCAATGCAATGTAACAAGTTAGGCTTAATTCACATTAGCAGTAAAAAAAACTCTGCCATTTACAGTTCCCAAGTGACTAATGGCAACTGGTAGGCACCTGGAATTGGTAACAGGTGCTAACTACTAGGCTTATTTGGACCTAGAAGTTTTTCAAGCAATATTGGTTGCTGGCATGAGGAAGCAGTAAATGCAACCTTACTGCCAGTGTGAATTCAGCCTTACTTCAGATGTGCCCCTGAGGTTTTATTTTTTTTTCTACTTGCTCCATTCACAAAATGAGCCCAGTGAGTCCCACACTGGCTCGGCTTCCCTCTTCTTTCTGATGCTCACTCGTCCAGCACTGCCTTGCACTCGCATGTGTGAAATTGAGCACTTTTTTTTCCACTGAAGTGGAGGGCTGTGTAAAAAAAGGAAAAAAAACGTATTTTGCAGTTATATGAATGTTAAAAATGTGGTGATGCTTTTAGATTTTCTATGGGCAAAAAAAAACTGCATGTGAAATTTATCCACCTGAGTGTGCATGTGAATGGCAGTGCAGTGAGATAGCTGTGTGTGTAAAAATTGCTGTTTCATAGAAAAGTGCATCTAGGAGTCCAAATTTGCAAATGCAAATTGGGGAACCCCAGGGGCCCCTACATAACAATAAGCATTGAGGTGGGGCCCCTAAATTATTACCTATCTTTTACAAAACTATACCTGTCATACTATGCTTCTCTGCTTTTCTTCTTTGAACAACAACTTCTCTGGAATGGGGAGGTGAAGGTAACTGAAAATGTAGGTGCAAGTGGGGGACACTTAAAGCCTCCTGTAAAATGTTCTTAGTATGGCATTATAAGAACATAAAAAATCTCTACCTCTTAAAATGCGTTGCCTGCTCTGTTACACTTATCTGTCTGCTTCTCTACCTTGAACCCCACTTTATCCAGAATGGAGAGGTACAGGTAAACAAAAAGGAGCAAGTGGAGTTCACTTGTGGCTAACACCCCCCAAGCTTTCATCACCATTGCATCATTACAACATAAAAAACTCTGCCCCTATTAAAACCGCACTTCCCCATTTCACGTGTTTAAATCTTTTAAATACCCGAATCCCAATTTTGTTTTAGTGGTCAGAGTTTTTTTTTTTTTTGTCCTAATGACGCCATAGTGATGAAGTTTTAGGGGATGTTAGCCACATATGTTATCTACTTGTACCTACATTTTCGGTTTTTTACACATCCTTATTCTAGAGAAATTGGGGTTCAAGTGTTAGAAATGGGTAGTACTATGCATAACAGTAATGCATAATAGTTTATGTTCTAATGATGCTATAATAATGAAATTTTAGGGGGAGTTAGCCAAAGGTTTCTCCTACTTTCATCTACATTTTTAGTTTTGTGCACCCTGCCTCTCATGAAATTGGGGTTCAAGGGGAAAAAGTAGATAGGGTAGCATAGTATGATAGTAATAGATTTGTGACAGGTAAGTATAAATTTAGGGGCCCCATCCTAATGCTCCTTGCTTTGTAGGTGTGCCCAAGGGTCCCCAATTTGCATTTTCAATTTAGGACTTCTAGCTGCATTTTCTTTTGAAACTGCAACCCCAATGTTTACATTTTATAAGGTATTAAAATTGTGGCCACCATATCTTGAAATTCTTTAAAGCTGGGTTACTGGGAGATAGTAAGGTTTGTACACAGTGTATTGTAAGACTACAGAATGACATGCAGCTTTTACACACACAGCTTACATTATGTTTTTGGGCTCTATAAATTATTTCCCTGTCAATGCGTCTGAAATTCAGACAAATTGACGGGAATAATTTATAAATAGAGCCCATTGTGTTTATATTGTAAGTTTTTAGATTTGCCGGCCACAAAAATGGTTCATTATGTAGGTTGCAGATTTGGTTTAATGATACATTTTTCTTTTTTGGTTAAAAAGTGTCTTTTTAAAAAATATTTTTTTTAAATTCCAGACTTCCCAAATTATATTGTATTATTATTTTGCCTATTTTCACACACATTGTGCTATGAGAGCAGATTCTCTTTCAATCCTAGTTAAAAAAAAAAAAATTAAAAAGAACTGGGCATAAAAAAAAAGGCCTGTGCAGGCAATTGCAGATGCCTGTACAAGCCTTTTTAGGTATTTTTAAACCCTTCCCTTTCAAGTCTGCAGAGGTGGCAATCCATCCATGGAGTGTTCAGAAAAAAACGCATGGAATGCTGCCTCCTCCTGCCGCCTGTCAAATGAAGGATTGTGAATGGACCTATTCGGTCCAACATTTTTGAGCAATAAAACTGCTTAAAAATCTTTTAAAAACCTCTGGTTTGAAAAAGTTGTACGGTTTCAGTAGCAGACCTAAATCAAATTTCAAAATCCTTGTTTTGATCTTTAATATAATAAGTAATAGTAGGGTAAATGATTTCACAACACAAGCGTGAGATTGGTGTAAATGCTTGTTTTAAAGTTCCTTCCCACTCCCTTTCAACTATTTGCAGGCATATAAAATTTCCATTTAACTCACCTAAAACTCTGGTCACATGATGCTTCAGTCCCAAGTTAGTTCTAATGTTGGCTTTAGATAAATCCAAACTGTTTAATGAAAATAGACAGAGATGCGTTTTAAAGTGAAGTTCCCTATTTTTTTTTTTTTTTTTGTGTGACTTTGCCTTTGGTTCACGTAGCCCCCCCAAACACACTCATTGTCTTTCCTGCATACCCCTTGGCCTGCATATATTCCACTTTTTAGTACTTATCGCAACAATGAAATGACCTCTTCAATCCACAGTGGCCTTCCTAAATCTTGTATTGTATAAACTCAAGAGACATCTTTTTAACTTTACATGCAGTAAGAATCTTCATGTTAGATTTTTCTGCCCTTCCCAAGCTCTCCTATCCTATTTACTGTCAACATTTTGCTAAAAACAAACACTATCATGGCACATACAGCCCCCCTCACTGTTTTTCTTTTTCTCCCCAATGTTCTACTTGCCCACACTCTTTTCTCAGATGTTTCATTTTTCTTCTGTGTGTCCCAGTATATGGGCAGTTGTTTCATATGTACCTTAGTTTACAGCACAAACTTTATCGAGTTAGCAGTGTATCTCTAAAGTAACATTTGAAAATTTTATTTTAGCACTCTACTTAATGTGAGAGGCAGTTTCTTCTATCAAAATATTTCGGCAAGTGCAGTTGTATAAACTGTTAGATTTTACAGTGTAAACACTTTTTTTCTTTTCTCACATTTTTAGTCAAGCCAGGCCACCTCTGATAATCTCTGGTGCTATTACAAGGGTAAGCTGTTTTTTTTTCAATTATTTTTTTATTTCTATGACCATATAATTGGTCATAATCTGTGAAATGTGTTAATTTTTTGGCTGATAACCTTGCCATTTGTCTGTAAACTATAGATCTTACATGTAAAGAGCAATTGTAGCTTTCATTAAAATCTTAAAAATACAGGTATTGTTTTGGAAGAGGGAATTGCCTTCACAACATATGAACATACACTCTTCATAAAAAAAAAATGTTTGTGTACCTTCATGTTAGCTCCAAAGTCCTTTGACATTACTACTAAATTAAAAAATGAGGTGGCGATTCTTCACATGTAAGTATTTTTCAGGCCTGTTTAGTTCTTCAAATGGTAATGGCATATACAGGTAGTCATGGGTTATATATGAAATAAGGACTGTAGGTTTGTTCTTAAATTGAATTTGTATGCAAGTTGGAACAGGTACATTATTTTATTAAATGCAAGGACAGATGTTTGTCTCAACATATTATTAAGCAGTGTGGTGTCAGTTACTGTATAAAATCCTTACTGTTAGTTAATCACAAACAAAGCAAAAAAAACTTAATCGAGCCTAGACATTAATTATCTTCTGGAGCAAGCTGTGCTTTGATATGCAAAAAAAAACTGCTGCAGAGTTTGTCTTGGTCATTAAAGCGTACCTAAACTCAGAAATTTCACTTTACATAGAAGGGTAGACAACCCTTTTATGTAGAGTAAAAATGTTTGTTTTTTTTGTTTTTTTATTTATAAGTGCCACACCCTAGGCGATCGAGAATGAATGGGAGCCCAAAGCCTCCCGGGATACCTATGTTACGCATCCCGGGAGGCTCTTGGGTGCTCCTTTTGCCTTTTCACGCAAAGAAAAAAACTTGATGAACCCCCGCATACGCAGTGAGATCGGCAATTTTTTTTACCCTGAAGAAGAAACGAAGATGGTGTCGTCCGGAGTGCTGGCAGGAGCGCTAGCTCCAGGACAGATGATGGGACGACGTGGGACCCGATGCAGGACACCCCCGGATAGATTGGACTGCCCTGCAGGATTGAAGGTAAGTGTATTTTTTTTTTTTTTTGGCTGTTTTTAGTTAAGAGTTACAAGATGTTGCAGATCAACTCAAATTTTAAAGAGCAACTAAACCCAAAAGTGCCTAAAACAAAAAGAATCCACTTGCCTTCAATCTCACAGGGCAGTCTGATCCATCCGGAGGTCCCTTCCATTGGGTCCTGCGTCGCCCCGGCACCCATCCGCGAGTCAGCTCGCTGGGCGCTGCCATCTTTGCTTCCGGTTTTTTCTCCCTACGTCATCCAACCCAGGCACGAGATCGGGTAACATAGGATGCGAAAAAAAACTTGAGATCTGCAAATTTTTCCTCTTTGAGCGAAAAGACTCTTTCTGCACATGCCCGGGCATCCAAGAGCCTCCCGGAATACCTGATGTAGGTATCCAGGGAGGCTTTGCGCTCCCATTCATTCTCGATCGACTAGGTGGCGGTGCTGCACTCTTTAAAAAAAACAAACAAAAAAAATGGAATTTTTACTTGACAAAAGGGTTGTCTACCCTTTTATGTAGAGTGAGATTTCTGAGTTTAGGTACGCTTTAAAATCACCCACAACCTTAGTAAAAGATTTCTTCTGCAAGTCATGCAAACCGCCCCTTTCCTCCATCAATCCTCCTTACTGCACAGGAGAAAAGCAGGGTCGCCTGTCCTTAACTCGGGGGCTACCTGTATCCCATTTTGTGGGCTGTAGGAAAAATGACATTTTTAATTCTTATGTTTTGTTCACATACTAAATGTATGATGAAAAGGAAATTTACTACTATTTACAGGGAGACAAGGACTTTCCTCCTGCCGCTGCTCAAGTTGCTCATCAAAAACCACATCCTTCTGTGGAGAAGATACCTCCAGCCCAACATTTTAACCAACACATTCATCAGCCTCGCAAGTAAATGAGACAGCCTGGAAATCATATGCATCTATAATTCAAGAGGATACCTGGGAATTCAATGCATTTTTAAATTTAAAAAATCAATTTGTAGAAAACTAGCATTTAACCTACTAATTAAAGTCTGAAAATAAATAAAACGAGAACATGGAAACAATATTGTCATTTGAAGATCATGCTGTATTTGATGGTTTTTGATTATTGTGGATATTTCATTTTTAAGCTTAAAGCTGTTATGGCACTGAATTGCTAAATTACCATGTTTCTAAAGTCAAAACTTTTAGTTCTTCATAGTGTGGTTAGAACCCATGTTACATGTGTATTGTTGTACATATATATCCCCATTTAAGAGATATACTCTGTCTTGGTGACACCAATTGCCAAAACCTAATATGAGAGAGAAACTATTTTCTCCATGAGAGAGAAAATGTTTTCGTTGCCACCAAAATCTTTGTGGGGATTTCCTCTCATTTGTCTGCTGGCTAAAAAACAGAAAGTACTATCCCTGGCAAAATTATGAATTTCTTTTCTTGTAGGATGTTCATTCAGCTGATGTTTTTTGCCATAAAACAAATCATAGCTATCAGATCTTTTTTTATAGCTATAGCTATCTTTTTTTTTTTTAGCAGCAGAACATTTTGGCAATGTAAAACATACCTCCAAAAATAAATTACAATGTTTTATCCAATGGCACATGTTTTATTCATACCACGAAGTTGATAAAATATGAAATAGCTGAGGCAAGAAAAAATATAAAATCAACCCAAAAGATTCCACATAGGACTTTGTTGCACCTTGTCTGGCTTTTATGACAGCTTGAATTCTTTAAGGCATAATTTGACTAATGAAAAACAATATTCTTCATCAATCACATTCCAGCTTTATAGCAGTGGACTATTGATAGGCCTGTCCTGATAAAACATTGTAATGCAGTTTGCTTTGTATCAAGATACATTATCATCTTGAAAAATTACTATCACCAAGACTACATGCTGGAATGAAAAAAGTGTCTAAAATATCAATGCAATGTACACCTGTGTATTTACTGTAGATTTTTTTGGTCTATTACATTCAACCCCATATCATCAATGATTGTTTCACCATTATAAGTAGCATCCTCGCCTTGGCCAGTGGAGATTTATGATTCATCATTGCATATTACTTTCATTCACCATCATGCACAATCTGATTGCTTCTCTTTAGCAACTGTAACCTTGTTTTCTTCTGTTTAGATGTTATTGATTGTTTACATTTAGCTTTTCTGTATGAAAATACAATTTCCTAAAATTTCATCACAAATTTTCACTCCTGTCCAATTGTTTTTAATTACTTTTGTTGTGATTTTGTACTATCTTCTTTATTGTTGAGTGATTCTGTAATTTTTTCCCCTACTTGGTCTTAACAAAAGATGTGCCATTAATTACAACAGTCAGTTAATTTAATTTCAGGTTCTACCATTCCAGTCTCTATCCCAAATAATAAAAAATTGGCTTTTATTATACTTAAAACTTGTTCTAGCTGGCTGTGCTACCTGGTGATAAACACTAAAAGAATTTTGGAAAGTATTAGGGATTATGTGGCCTCTATGGGGTGTAATTAATTTTTATTTAATCCTATTGTTATGTTTTTTTGTAGAAGGCCAGCATTTGGAAATAAAAAAAAAAAAATAGTTGTTAAAACATTGTGATTTGCGTTAAACAATGTGCAAAAATGCATATTGATCTCAGCTAGTGAATTTTTGTATGTTCAGGTTTGGAGTATCTGGTATCTGTAGTGCTCCTTTCAAACCTATCCCATCCTATCAAACCTACCTTTCTAAAACTGCAAAACACTTGGGAGTTAGAAGGGAAATATGCAGACATGCATGAAAGTATTATGTGGTTACTGCAAGACAAAGCAAATTGGACTTCTCATATGGGAATAAGGTTGTGCTTGCCTCATGCAAGGCAAAGCACAAAGGTTTGCTTTATTGTCAGTTTGTGCTTTACTTTTTCTGCTACTATGTTGAGCCACCAGGAAAGAAGTAACTACCCAATAAATGCAGGTTTATAGGAAAAAGATATGTGGAATATGTCAGTAAACAAAACCTGTTTATTTTGTCCGGGGCGGGGAAAGTAGATGTTTAATGATCTGTAGCATTGTAATATATTTTGTGTCATTACTAACACAATTACTTATGAGTTGATATCCACTTCAGCTATTTTGATTTTTTTTTTCTTAACATAAGAAAAAAGTTTGGCTATAGAACAAAAACAGTTTCCGACCTGACTAACGTTATCAAATTCTAACTTCTTATCTGACCTAAATATTGGTGTCCACAAATAAAGTATTGTATAGACCATATTTCATATAATCATTCATATAATTCATATAATCACAATGTTTTTTTTATATAAAACTATTTTCAGTTACTCCATGACTTAATATTCCTAGGGGTGAATTTATAAATTCCCTGTCAATTTGAGCTATATTCAGGATTTTATTTGTCAAAATTTTGCGGTTAGGTTAAATGGCTTCCCTCCAAAAAAAATTAGACTGTGGTAATGACATATGGCTATGGTAGGGACATTAGATTGTAATCACTTTGATGGACAGCTATTAACATGACCATTTAAAGCTTTGTGTAATATGTCAGAGCTATAAAAATACTGGACAATATTAGAAGATAGTGTTTACTATAAAAATAGCGTTTACTATTGTAACTGCTGTGTTCTTTTGATAATTTGCCTCTAGGTAGCAGCATGAGACTGATGTAGTGGAAAACGTTTGTTCAGTGATCAGGCTGCGTGCTAGTCATGGTGAGAGATGTCTCAAAAAGAGGGTGCACGAATAGTGACACCACATTATGTCTGAGAAAACTGGAGCTGCTGAGTTGTGGATTACAGCGTGCAGGTGAGTATCAGAAAAACTAGCATGTAGCCTGATGCAAGGGTACAAGAGACATCCAGCTGTTATAACTTCAGTAGGAATTCATTGTCTAGTTCATGGTCCCATCCCGCCAAATACTGTACAGTGGGGGAGACCAGTATCACTTTAATATGCTACAAAAACAGATTCAACTTTTTCTTCTAATTCTTCTTAATGAATCTTTTAGTTATAATTTTCTCTTCATATCCTGTATCACCTTTTTTATTTGAATAGTATCGTATGCCTTGGCCTTAGTCACTCCTCACTTGTCCACCTGTATCCTAAAATCTGCCTCTTTCATACAGTTCTTTCTAATTTGCCATATCTGACTTTTTGATGCATTTGCTATCTATGGAGAATATTTCCAACTATTATGGGGAGTGTTAGAATTCCTATGAGTAGGCTTCAAAAAAGTTCTAAATATCAATCTACTGTCCTCTTCCTAGATGTCCAAAGTGTATATTGGACATTAAATGCCAAAATATAATCAAATTTGATTATAATGCTAATGCTAGTAAAGCAAGGTGCTGAATTCTTCCAATGTTTTAGCCTTCCACTCTTCAATATATAAACTGACAAAGGTTGGAGCTGACTTTCCCCCTTGCAAATAATTAGATGAAACCCTCAATATTGAAATGCCTTGTGAGGCGTTCATGGGCAGAAGTGTACATCACATTCTTTTTTCATTTCTGTGGTGACAACACACCTAAACTGCAAGACAGAAACTACCCAATGGTCTACCATGGGACCTTGACTGACTGTAAATCAAAAGTGGTGAGAGTACTCTTTCAAAATATAAAGATCCAATCTCCTTGTGCATGCGTGAGATTGGCATCTTTTTCCCCTTGGAAGGCCAGAGCCTCCTAGGATGCTTGGTGCAGGTATCCCTGGAGGCTCTGCGCTCCTATGAAGTTTTGATCACCACGACAATCAAAACTTCAGAGGGCTGTGCTGCACCCTTTTATTTAAAAAGGGTATTGCAACATTTTTGTTTAACCCTCTATGTAAAGTAAAAATGTTGAATTTAGGTACGCTTTAATGTTGGATGTGCATACACCCTGATCAGGGACTTAGCCATTCTCCTTTTAAAGAACTTAAACTCCTTCATACTCACCAGAGATGTTTGTATGGATTTAAAGAGAGAGGGAGGCGTAATGTAACACTCTTTCGGGAACTATATACATTGAAAAGTGTACATGGACAAAATAATAATTCTGAGCTTGTAATTAAATTGAAAAAACTAAGGCAACAATGGCAAAATTTAGATTAACATTCTTTATATATAGAACCACATGCAGTACAATTTGGGCTAATACTCTTCATCTGAAACATAGTAAAGCTTCTATAACCATGTACAGGATCGCAGAGACATAGTTAATTTTCTTATTTAATTTTCAGGAAAACTCTTCAAACTGTTCAGCAAACTTACAGGTGGACTCTGTCATCACATAGAGTTGTGTTTAGAATAATAGTCTGAAACCACCAACCTAATCAGTCACTCTTTTTGGTAGAAATTATATTTCTACATGGCAAATAACTTACTAGTAGATGTAGTAGAGAGATAGAAAACCAACAGACCCAACAGTCATGCCATGCATCCTCCTGATTCTGTGTAATTAAATCCTTAAATGAAAGGGCTTGTTTAAAATAGTAGTAGTGTGGAATTCAATTAGGGAGGTAATTTATTTTGTGAATAAACAGGTGTCCGTTATGGCCCTAATTTAAGGAAGGAAGACAGCAAATGTTGTACATGCTGGTTATAGTGCATTTCTCTCTGAAAAATAAAATGGGTTTTAGAAATTCAGAAATACAACATACTTTGATTAAAAAGGTCACTGGAAGGTGGAAAACAACAAAGTAAAGAAAATATTAGGCTGCTCAGCTAAAATGATCTCAAATGCTTTAACATGGCAACCAAAACCTAAAAGACATGAAAAAAAACAGAAAGTTACCATTTGAAAAGATGGAAAGATAGCCAATATGACAAAAACAAACACAGAAAATGATCAGTTCCAGGAAGATTGAAGAAGGTCTAAAAATACCTTTAGCAAAGCTATCAGAAAAGTCCCCACAAAGTCCCAATGTTGGAAAAAAGATGTGTTTAAGAGGTTACAGTTTGCCAAAGAACACATTGACTGCCTTGAAGAGAAATGACGCAACATTTCGTGGACCGACAATCACAAGGTTGATTTTTTTAGGTCTAGACAGTTTGTCAAGACAACAAACCCAGACACCAGTAAAAAAAAAGAGTTTTGGTTCCAGACCAACAAAATTGATGTTGTGTAGTGACCAGCCCAAGCCCCGCCCCTTTATTCATTAGAAAACTTGTGGGTGCTGTTTCTGAGGCAATACCAAGAAATGCAGAACACAACTGTAAGCCAAACTGCTCTCTGTTACCTCCTCATTTGGACTCACACAGCACATCAATGGCCCCACACACATAGCCGGACACACTTTAGACCTGGTATTTTCTAAACTCTGCAACCTCACCCTCCTTGACAACTCACCATTCCCCCTCTTTGATCATAACCTGCAATCCCTATTTAATGTACAGCGCTGCGTAATATGTTGGCGCTATATAAATCCTGTTTAATAATAATAATAATAATAATAATAAGCCTCGGTTATTCATAGAGGAGAACAGACTAATTTGGAGGCTCTATTGACGGCCATGGAATTTACTAGGGAGATTACCTAAAAAACAAACGGTGTCTTAATTGGGTTTAAACACTCAGTTCCCTTTTGTCACCGATCCCTGCAGGCCCAGGGGATCTGTGCCTTCTTCTTGCTCACCCTCTTTGCAGTCCCCTGCTGCCAGCAACATCTCTGCCTCTGTATCCAAAACACTGAATACTTCCTATTCCAAGTCAGGTGATTCTCTGTCAGCTGCTCCCTTGTCTCAGAAAACCAGGGTATTCCGCAAACACACCCACCCTGCTTGCAAACATCTGAATAACACCTGAGAATATTTCAGCAACAGCACTCTGCTGGTGGGATGGCTGTCTGCGGCTCCACGCCCATCACATGACATTCCCTTCTTAAGAAAGTGATCTGGCAACAGGAAATTGCCTGAACAAGGAGTTCCTTTGGCTCTGCTTCCAGGTTCCTGTTGTTTGTTTCTCCAGCTCCAGATTCTTTGTGCACTGACCCTGGCTTGTTTCCTGACCAACCTTGTTCACTTGCTGACCTGACCTTTTGGCTCGTCTGACTACTCTTTTGGATTTCCCTTTGGCACCTCGTTTTGTTCCTGTCTGTCAGAAATCATCTGCCTCAGCGTGCACAGGGGCCGCAACCTGGCAGTTGCCCGCAGTGAAACATCCTCACTTCTGGAGGCTGTGGTGAAGACTGGGCAGCTGCTTAGACTCTGTGCCCTGTGCACGTCTGTGCCAACCGAGCTGGTAACACAGAGGGTCCACCATCCTGCCTCTCAGTACCGTGACACCTTTATTCATAAACTTACAGTACCAGACCCTAAAGTCAGGTACCTACTTATATCGGGCCATATAAATAAGGCTTTAATACTTAGTTTCTTTTTACGCCCCTAATACTCACCTAAGTTGATGACTTAACTAACCTGCTGCAAGTGGTCAGTTCACATGGGGAAGGTGTGTTCTGTGTTGCGACACCGATAGGACATTGATACTCACTATGAATAAATGAGGCTTGTTGTTGGGCTTTTCTCCGCCTGCTTTGCAAGCAGGTGCTCTAGCCTTATGCAACTTGCTTACTTAACACTGCATGATTGCTGGAGAGAATTGAATTCCCATTTCTCTCACCCACTTCAAGTATTCTCTGGTCTGACCATGATGTGCCAGGGTTCAGCATGAGTTGGACCGAGTGGACAAACTACTGGGAGGGGCTAGGCATGACCCAGCTGTCTTTGTCCATGTTGGAACCAATGACAGGATAGATGAAAAATGGAGGATCCTTAAAAATCAGTTTAACAAACTAGGTTTCAAACTGAAGGAAAGGACCTCCAAGGTTATATTCTCTGGAGTATTGCCTGTGCCATGTGCAGCACAGGAAAGGCAGAGGGAGCTTAGACAGCTAAACGCATGGCTTAAGTCCTGGTGTAATAGGAAAGGGTTTGGGTTCTTAGAGCAGTGGGCTGACTTTCCATTGGGGTACAAACTTGTATGCTAGAGGTGGTTTGCACCTAAATGAAAGGGGGTCTGCTGTGCTTGGGGAAAGATTTAGAGGAATGGTGGAGGGATGTGCAACACAGGAAAGGCAGACGAAGCTTAGACAGCTAAACGCATGGCTTAAGTCCTGGTGTAATAGGAAAGGGTTTGGGTTCTTAGAGCAGTGGGCTGACTTTTCATTGGGGTACAACCTTGTATGCCAGAGGTGGTTTGCACTTTATTGGAAGGGGGTCTGCTGTGCTTGGGGAAAGATTTAGAGGAATGGTGGAGGGATATTTAAACTAGGACAGAGGGGGTGGGACAGTTAAATAAGGTGGCAAAAAGGTAATACAGGGGTCAGCCACTAGTGGAGGGTGGATTGAGGATAGTTGGGGGGAGGGTTATGGATAATTGTAAGGAGGTTCCCATGTTACAAACAAACATTGGATTGTGCAGTACTAGTTGTACTGAAAAACAAAAGGATTTGGCAAACAAGGATGGTAAATGCAGCAATGATTTAAAGAGCCTGTTCACCAATGCTTGAAGTCTGGCAAACAAAATAGGGGATATGAAGCCATAAAGACTGAAGAGCATTATGACCTAGTTGGCATTGTTAATTCATGGCTTTGTTCTTCACATGACAGGGCTGTCAATATTCCTGGTTATACTCTCATAAAGACAGAGTCAAACAAAAAGGTGGTGGTGTCTGTCTGTATGTGAGAAGTGATCTGAAAGTGAATGTGAAAGAAGAAATTGTTGATGGAGCAAGCGATGAGGTTGAGACATTATGGGTGGAGTTGAATGTGGGGATGAACAATACACAATTAATTAATGGAGTCTGCTATAGGCCCCCCAGTGCTAAGGAAGTGGAAGTGTTTTAATCATGGGAGATTTCAACTACCCTGACACTGACAGGGGTATTGGCACTAAAGGATAGTGTTGGTCGAACAGCTGAGTGCTCAATTCGGAAACTATTCGATCAAATAGCCTGATATTTTTCGGGTGAACGAACGCCGAATTCGAACACTATTAAAGAGTATGGGGGGGAATTCGTGTTTTTTTTTTCGGAACTGTGCAGCCCTAGTGTAACTGTAGTATGTGTTCCTGGATAGAGATTCTCTATCCAAGAACACAGTGTTCTTGGATAGAGAATCTCTATCCAAGAATACATACGGAACAGCAGTTCATCTGCAGTCACAGTTAATTGGAAGTACTTGCGTGCCTCCTCCAATCAGCTGCGACCGAAAAGTTCCCACGGCCACCGGGCTGTACTTATCAGCCCAGTGACTGTGGGAACTGAACTCAGATGAACTCTCAATGGAGAAACTCCAATTAATTATATAACCTCTAGTGCACCGGGATCGCAGTGGATTCCCAGGGCTGCATGGAATCCTCCTGTTTGCGATTCCCATGCAGCCCTGAGAATCCTGAGAATCGCAGTGGATTCTCATGGCTGCCATCATTCTTGCATCCCTGGGAGTCCTGTTTGCGATCCCCAGGCACTAGAGGTTAATTAACCGAAGGAAGGAAACTTGTGAGATTAATACAAGGTAATTTAAAGGTACAGTTTATAAAAGCCCGAACTATAAATAATACGCTGCTTGACCTAGTTCTTTCTAACAATGCAGAGCTTATAACTAGAGATGAGCGAATCGAAGCTGTCAAAGTGGAATTCGATCTTAATTTCAGAAAAAATTCGATTCGCAACGAATCCGAATTTCCTTGCGATTGGTGTTAAAAGCGTTTATTGGCCTATTTCCGTACAAAAATAAAAATATATTCGTCGCTTTTAATTATGTCAGACAGAGAAGAGGCAGGCCATGTACAGAGGAGTGGCAGAGGCCTAAATGTTTCTGGTGCAGGCAGAGGTCGCAGCAGAGTAAGGGGGCGTGTCAGCAGGAGTCGGAGCGAGAGGCCTGAGCTATCGGTGTTATCTAGCGGTCGTGTCTTGACCAGCAACCCAGCGATTCTAGATTGGTTAACTCGGTCATCCATTTCATCCCAAGTGACATCAGACACCCCCACCCAACAGTCGTTGGGTTCGTCAGACGCAACCCTTAGTTGGCATGGCCTGGGAGCAGACCCTGTGCCCTCACCTGTCCTCAACTTGCCTCTTTCCTTTGCTGTTCCCTCAGCCACAGAAGTATTGTATGCTGTGGGCTCAGCTCCACTATACAGCGAGGACGAGCTAGTAGAGGACAGTCAACAGCTACTGCCCAGCCAAGATCATCCGCCGCTTTCTCCACTAGACGGGCAAGTAGTGATGAGGAGAGTGGAGTGGGAGGTGGTGTTGCGAGGGATCAGGTTCCTGACCCAGAGACCGTTGAGGACATCAGTGACATGAATACACTACTCGATGATGATGAAGCCGATCGCACTTGGGAGCTGGATGAAGAAGGGGCTTCATCATCATCATCAGGTGAAGAGGGGTGCAGCTTGCCCATGAGGCAGTGGCTGAGCCAGCAAGGTGGTAGCATGGCTGGTAGTCAGCAGGGTGGCAGCAATAGGAGTTTGGTAACCAAACGTGCCCGGGGTAGACCACCTGCTTCGCAGCAGCCTACCTGCCTGGGAAGTAGTGGTGCAGGAGTTCACGGAGGCAGCAGCGGTAGCAGTCAGTCAGTGCGGAGTGTTGGGGGTAAAATCACCTACTCGGTGGTGTGGCAGTTTTTTTGTTAAGCCACCGGAGGAGGTTAACATTGCCATATGCAAAATTTGTGGGCAGAAGGTGAAGTGTAGCCAGGGTGCCAATGTTGGCACCGGGGCCCTGCGTCAACATATGCAGTGTCACCATAAAGTGGCCTGGGAGAACGGTGGCTCCGATGTGGTGGTCCAGCCTGCCGCAGCAACCTATGTCACCCAGTGGCACGCACCAGCTTTCAGGCAGTCAAGGCTCCACCACCTCAGCCGAAGGGAGCTATATGTCATTTCCATCTTCTGCTGGTCTAGATGCTCCTGCTTCTCCTACTCCTTGTCAGTCATTCAGTCAGCAATTGATCACCGAAGTGTTTGCCAAGGAACAACAGTGTGCGTGCACTCATCCAACGGCGCAAAAGCTGAATGTGCTCCTGTCCAAGTTGCTGGTGCTGCAGTCCCTCCCTTTCCAAGAGGTGGACTCTGCACCTTTCAGAGAACTGATGGCTTGTGCCAAGCCGAGGTGGAGAGTCCCAAGCCGTCATTTCTTTGCAAAAAAGGCAGTACCAGCCCTGCACAAATATGTCGAAATGAAGGTGGTCCAGTCCTTGAGCCTGTCGGTGTCTGCCAAAGTGCACGGCAGCGCCGACGTGTGGAGCTGTAACTCGGCCAGGGACAATACATGTCCTTTACGGCCCACTGGGTGAATGTGATTCATGCACAGCCACACCAGCAACTTGGCCAGGTGACACCGCTTCCGCCTCCACGTTCACACGCCGCTTGTCCTGCGACAACGTCCGCCTCTGCCTCCTCATCCTCCACCGTGTCCTCAGCCTCCACTGCAGGGACAATTCACAGTGCCCCTCCAGCTTACCACATGTGCAAGGCATGGCGAATCATGGCTTTCTCCGCGACAACTGAAAATTGAAAACATGGTGACCGACAATGGGAAAAACATTGTGTCTGCGCTGCATCAAGGAAGTCTGAGCCATGCACCCTGCATGAGACACGTGTTCAATTTGGTCGTCAAGCGGTTCCTGAAGTCCTCCACCCATCTGCAAGACATCATAAAAATGGCCACGAAACTTTTCATGCACTTCAGCCCCTCCTGCACCGCAAAGAACACCCTCCTTGAGCTGCAGCAGCAGAACGGCATCCCTCAACATAGGCAGATATGTGTTGTCTCCACCCGTTGGAATTCCACCCTCCATATGTTGGACCGACTATACGAACTGAGAAAGGCCATCAACGAATTCTTAATGATCCAAGCGGATAGGAGTACTCTTATGTGTAACTTTGATGTCAGCCAGTGGCAGCTCATGCGTGACACCTGCCGTTTGCTCAGGCCCTTTGAGGAGGCCACGTTATTTGTCACTCGCCAGGACTACGGGATGAACAACGTCATTCCACTACTTCATGTCCTGGAACAGATGCTGGTAAATCTGGCTGGTCAGGGGACTGGAGACGTGGCGCCTAGATCTCACTGCCACATGAGCCCTGGGTGGGCTGAACTGGAGGAGGAGGAGGAGGAGGACATTGGATCAAAGGCAATTGATAGCGAATTGGGTGGTTTTTCCACTCAGCAGCCAGAGGAGCAAGAAGGAGATGAGGAGGACGAGGCAGAGGACCCAGACACACCGTGGCAGTATGCAGTGGAGATTGAAGTAGGGAGTCCCTCTGAGTAGCTTGCAGAAATGGCTCGCTGCATGCTCACTTGCTTGCGCAGTGACAGCCGAATCGTCACCATTCGACAGAGGGATGACTTCTGGCTTTCCACCTTGTTGGACCCTCGCTACCAGTCCAAAATGGGGGCCTTTTTTACACCCGCTGAGAAGGAGGACAAACTGAACTACTTCAGAGACATCCTTTGTAGTCAGTTGGCCGCTGCCTATCTGCGCCATCGTCCATCCTCTCACAAGTCTGACTAGGGGGGCCCTCTGCACTCAGGTTCCACTGCCATGGCTGCTGTAGAGGGGTGGGGTGGCAGGAGAAGTACCAGCTCCATCAGCAGCAGCCTCAGTCTAGAGTCGCTGATGAGCAGCTTTCTACACCTGCATAATGAAGAAACTACTAACCAGCAGCTAGACATAGAGCAGAACCTGAACCAGCAGGTGGTGGCATACTTGGAGTGCACCCTGCCAGCCGTCATTGAAGATCCGCTGGACTAGTGGCCACCCCAACTGGATTTGTGGCTGCAACTGGCCGAGTTTGCCCTGGAAAAGCTGTCCTCTCCAGCCAAAAGTGTGGCATCAGAGCGGGTGTTTAGTGCAGCGGGGGCCATAGATACCCCAGGAAGAACTCGCCTGTCCACCCAAAATGTGGAGAGACTGACCTTTGTCAAGATGAATCAGGCGTGGATCAGCCAGGATTTCCACGCACCAATGCCTGATGCATCTGATTAGATGCCATCTCGAGACTATGTCACCTTGCCGCTCTGTGGTCTCCTGATGCTGCTGCTGTCATCTCCACACTATGACATGTTGCCGCTCTATGGTCTCCTGATGCTGCTGCTGCCGCCATCTCCACACTATGTCACCTTGCCGCTCTGTGGTCTACTGATGCTGTTGCTGCCATCTCCACACTATGTCGCCTTGCCAATCTGTGCTCTACTGATGCTGCTGCTGCCGCCATCTCCACACTATGTCATCTTGCCGCTCTGTGGTCTCCTGATGCTGCTGCTGTCATCTCCACACTATGTCACCTTGCTGCTCTGTGGCCTACTGATGCTGCCGCCACCTGCAGATTCTGTCATTGTGCCACTCTGTGGCCTCCTGATGCTGTAGCCAACTCCAGACTATGTCCTTGTGCCACTCTGTGGCCTACTGATGCTGCCGCCACCTCCGCCACACTATGTCCTTGTGCCACCCTGTGGCCTACTGATGCTGCCGCCACCTCCCTACTATGTCCTTGTGCCACTCTGTGTCCTACTGATGCTGCCGCCAGCTCCAGACTCTGTAATTGAGCCACTCTGTGGTCTCCTGATGCTGCCGCCACCTCCAGACTCTGTCATTGTGCCACTCTGTGGCCTACTGATGCTGTCGCCACCGCCAGACTCTGTCATTGTGCCACTCTGTGGCCTCCTGTGATGCTGCCGCCACCTCCACACTATGTCCCTGTGCCACTCTGTTGCCTCCTGTGATGCTGCTGCCACCTCCACACTATGTCCTTGTGCCACTCTGTGGCCTACTAATGCCGCCGCCAACTCCAGACTCTCTCATTGTGCCACTCTGTGCTCTCCGCCTGATGCTGCTGCTGATGCCACCTCCACACAATGTCCTTGTGCCACTCTGTGGCCTCCTGATGCTCCTGCCACCTCCACACTATGTCCTTGTGCCACTCTGTGGCCTCCTGACAATACTTTTGGAGCCAGTTTGATAAACCAACCTGGACCACCTGTTTATTCAGCTCACCTAGATGCTGAGCCACAAATGTCTGGTGACATGAAACACGTCCATGTCTGTTGGATTCAAAGCTGGTGACAGTACCACATTCCTAATGTGCGCTGGGAGATCATAGCAAGGAAATTGGACAGGGCCACACTGGCAGAGTTCCACCCACTGTATGTGATTGACATACACTTCCACTTACGGTTCAAGCTGCTCTCCAGGGTTAAAAATGCCACCCACTCAAATCAGCTGGCTCATCGGTAGTATAGGAAGAGCAGGAAGAGGCTCTGAGACGGAGCGGGGACCACATTGGTAACTGGCATCCAGAGTTTGGAACTGGGCAGGCGGCTTGCTCCTTCTCAGGGCCCAACGCCTCCTCCTCATGCTGTAACTGATGCCGCCTGCACAGTTCCCAACTCTGGATGGCAGTTACCAAAGCGGTGCCCGCTCTGTCTCAGTGCCCACTGCCTACTCCTACTGCTGCTCTGCCTGTACTCTGAAGCCTCTGTATGGCTTGTAATGGAGCGGTGAAACCTGGTGGCTAATTTTTGGACCAGAGGAACCCCCTCATGTCCCTCTCTGGCTGTACTTGGATACCGTGTAAAATCCGGTATGTTCCCTTGGCCGCCCCATAAAATGGCCGTGCCAGCAACAGAAAAAAGACTTCCTTTTTTATTTTAACTTGTACAGTGTTGTGCAGAGATGGGAGAGTCTTGACATGTCTTTTTAAATGTATTTTTAAGCTGTAGAAGCTCTCCACCGACCCGAATAACAACCCAAATTTTTCCCCCATTGACTTTATTGGACTTCGAATTCGGCATTCGACCTCCCGAATAATTATGCATTATTCGGCCGAATAGCGGTCGAATCGAATAGCGACCTATTCGACCAACACTAGTGGCCCGTTATCCCTGTGGTAATTTTTCTGACACCTCCTGCTCCTAACCCAAAAATGAGAAGGATTAAGAGGCCCCACTTTCACGGTCTGTATTCAGACTGAAAATCAAGATCAAGCAAGCTTTTGCCCTTCTGCTCCACGGGAGGTTTCTGTCCTCCCTGGGCTTGCCTTAGGACACCTGCGTTACCAATTAACAGGTGTACCGCCCCAGTCAAACTCTCCACCTGTCACTCTGCTCAGAGTGGGTTGCACCCGGCGTGTGCTGGGCACTTGGAGCCAGAAGCGAGAGCCCCTCGGAGTCAAGTCCCCGCCTGATGCCACACATCAGATGCCAAGTGCTTCTTCTTTCACCCACCTTCGTCAGCGGGTACTGGTGTTGCCACCCACTGCCCCACTCTGTCACCGGGTCACTTTGTGGTCTCCTGATGCTGCTGCTGCCATCTCCACACTATGTCACTTTGCCACTCTGTGGTATCCTCCTGATGCTGCCGCCTGTCCAGTACAAAACTCTAGATGCCAGATACCAATGCCATCCACACTTTGTTCCAGAGCCCACCACCCCTTCCTCCTGCTGTTACTGCTGCCGCCTGCCCAGTACCCAGTACCCAGTACCCAGCTGTAGATGCCAGTTAACAAGACTGTCCATGCTGCATTTTAGAAAGTTACAGCTAGCAGATAGGAAAAGGCAGTGCCCTACAAAGCAATGTCTCCAGTAGCTACAGCTTCTACACTGTCCATATAGGTGTTGGCCTCAACCACTAATGTCGTCCTTGGTCCGTCTCAGGGCCCACTGCCTCCTCCTCCCAGTACCCAGCTCTAGATGCCAGTTAACAATGGCATCCACACTTCTCAGGGCCCACCGCCTCCTCCTGCTTTCACTGATGCTGCCGCCTGCCCAGTACCCAGTACCCAGCTGTAGATGCCAGTTAACAAGGCTGTCCATGCCGCATTTTAAAAAGTTACAGCTAGCAGATAGGAAAAGGCAGTCCCCTACACAGCAATGTCTCCAGTAGCTAAAGCTTCTACACTGTCCATATAGGTGATGGCTTCAACCACTAATGCGATCCTTGCTCCGTCCCAGGGCCCACCGCCTCCTCCTCCCATTACCCAGCTCTAGATGCCAGTTAACAATGCCATCCACACTTCTTAGGGCCCACTGCCTCCTCCTCCTGCTTTCACTGATGCTGCCGCCTGCCTAGTACCCAACTCTAGATGCCAGTTACTAATGCCGTCCAAACTTTGTCTCAGGGCCCACCGCCTCCTTCTTCTGCTGTTACTGATGCTGCCGCCTGCCCAGTACCCTACTCTAGATGCCAGTTACCAATGCTGTCCCTGCTCCATCTCAGTGCCCACCGCCTCCTCTTCCTGCTGCTGCCACCTGTCACTTGTAACTTATAACAGAGCTGTGTAGTTGGCTAATTTTTTGACTGAAAGACCCCCTTCAGAGACCTCTGCCTGTACTCTGAAGCCTGTGTATGGCTTGTAACGTGCCCCTCTCTGCCTCTACTCAGAGACCGTATAAAATCTGGCATGTTCCCTTGACCGCCCCATAAAATGGCCTTGCCAGCAACAGAAAAAAGATTTCCTTATTTTTTTTTTTTTTACTTGTACAGTGTTGTGTAGAGCTGGGGAGTCTTGACATGCCTTTTTAAATGTATTTATAGGCTGTAGAATCTCTACACAGTCCAGAAAAACAACCCAAATTTTTCCCCTATTGACTTTAATGGAGTTCGAATTCGACGTTCGATCACCCGAATAATTATGCATTATTCAACAGAATAGTGCTGACACCCTCTCCACTCTGTTGGGGGGGCTCTACTTGTATAAGCGGTTCATAGAATAGGTTCTGTAGGCATTTTTGTGGAATCAGCTGACAAGGGTGTAAAAGGAGTGCGCTTCTTCTTGACACTAACATGGACCTGTAAGGCTGAGTTCATACTTGAGTTATTTGGTCAGTTTTGGCCCCTGTGACTGCCCAAATAAATGAAGTGTGCAGTGATTCTAATAGCGATGCCTGTCATCTGGATGTCATACTGACAGTGTTATTTCACTACCACAGCAGACTCCCTATGCGTGTTACTGCAAGGCACAGTGTTTTACACCACTATCAAGGCTCTCTGCAGGCCAGAAAAAGACGTTTTTAACATGATTCGCCGCGAATAAATTCGGATCAAAGCAAATCTTTTCGGAAAATTCGGCGAACCGTCCGAATCGAATTTTTGAGAAATTCGCTCATCTCTACTTATAACCAATGTACATATAAAAGAGAATCTAGGGAGCATTGATCATAATATGATTTCATTTATTGTAAGCATTTACATGATTTCATTTAATGTAACATAAGGAACAAGAAAAGGGCCTTCTAAAAATGTAAAAATGAAGGATCACCTTCATCATTTGAAAATTATAAAGAATATAACAAAAGATGTAAAAAGGAGATAAAATGTGCAAAACTTCAAAATAAAAGACAGATTGCAAGGGAAAACAAGGCAAACCCCCAAATTTAAAAATATATATTATTAGCAAAAAGATCAGATCTGAGCCCCCTAAAGGATGTCTCTGGGTTGGTATCTGGGGTTAAAGAAAAGGCAGATTTACTAAACACGTTTTTTTAGCTCTGTGTACACATAGGAAAATGGCAGAGCTCAAGTCCAAATTCATAATAGCAATGTCACTGCCCTAAATGAGTCACAATGGCTCAAAATTGATATGATTGAGAAACAGTTGTGCAAAATTAAGGTTGACAAAGCACCAGGACCCAATGGACTACATCCATGTGTCCTCAAAGAGCTGAGCTCAGTTATTTCAATGCCAAATAATTATAATTTTTTTGAGACTCTTTAGTCACTGGCATGGTGCCAATGGTTTGGAGTAAGGCCAATGTGGTTCATATCTTCAAAAAAGAAGCAAAGTCATTACCGAAGTTGTCAAACAAATTTACTCTCCTTTTATGAGGAAGTAAGTAAACAGGTAGACAGTGGAATAGCAGTCAATATAGTGTACTTGGACTTCGCTAAAGCATTTGATACAGTACCCCACAGTTAATATGCAAGTTAGGGTCAAAAGGTTTAGAAAAGTCAATCTGTAAATGGATAGAAAACTGGCTTAAAGATCGCTTCCAGAGAGTAGTGATTAATGATTCATACTCTGAATGGTCTAAGGTTATTAGTAGTGAACCCCAGGGTTCAGTGTTGGGACCTTTACTGTTTAACATCTTCATAAATTATATAGAGTTTGGGATTGAAAGTACCATTTCCATGTTTGCAGATTACACCAAACTATGTTATGGAATGAAGTCCATACAGGATGTCTATAATCTATAAGCAGACCTGGATGTATTGTTTAATTGGGCAGCCTAGTGGCAAATGACTTTTAATATAGATAAATCCATAGTTATGCACTTGGGGGCTAACATGCATGCTTTATACTGTCTAGGGAGAAGCCATTTTGGGGAGTCAAAAATAGAAAAGGATCTGGGGGTTCTGGTAGATGATAGACTTTATAACAGCATGCAATGTCAAGCTGCAATATCCAAAGCTAGTAAAGTATTTTCTTGTATCAAAAGAGGAATAGACTGCAGAGACATAAACCTGCCCCTGTACAAAGCATTGGTCAGACTACACCTGGAATATGCAGTCCAGTTTTGGGCACCAATTCACAAAAAGGACACTGGAATTGGAGAGAGTGCAGAGAAGGGCAACTAAACTAATAAAAGGAATGGAGGAACTCAGCTATGAGGAGAGATTAGCTGAACTGGATCCATTCTCCCTTGAGAAGAGACGTATAAATGGTCCTTATAGTGAACTCTCTTCCCAAATATTAACTTTGAGATTATTACAAAGAACAAGGGGGCACTCTTTGCGTCTGGAGCAAAAGAAGTTTAAGCTCCGGACAATATTTACATTCACTTTTTGCCTAATGCATACATTTTAGAACACCAGACACATCTTTGAAAAGCAACAGCCTGCCTTACTTTTCATCCAACCTGAGGACTCCTCTACCTCTGGGATTCCCTCTTTTTCTCCAGGCAGCCAGGAAAAGCTCCCACAACAGGGAACATGTAAGTCCTTTCCAATTAACCCTCTAGTCAAATACAATCTAGTACTATTTACAATATTTATATGAAGAAGGAATCAAGTAACTCTATGTAATTTTTTTTGTAAATTGATCTAAAGGATTTCATCATTCATCAAGTCACTATATTTTTGTACATCATTTGAATACATTGCTTCTGTGTCACGGTCCCTTCCGTGACAGAAGTTTGAGGATCTGTCAGACAAGCTGCATGTGTGATTATCTGACAGCCTCTTTGGTTTTACTTGTTGCTGTGTTGTTGTTTGTAATGACCACTCCCCTTGTATCAGGTGCAGCTGGGGCTCATTACTGCTCTTCCATTTAGTCTGGCCCCACACTTCATGCTGTGCGGTTAATATTCACTACTGGGATGTGAATAGCTGGAGTGTCCTGCCATTCTGAGTTCCTGTTGATTTCTGCTTATAAGATAAGTTGCGGTTCTTTTGGTGTATTGGTGTTTTGTTTAGGTATTTGTTGTTTATTAGGCCTCAGGGAGACACTGGGTCCTTCATAGGGGAAGGGACCAGCAGTCTCAATCCAGACCCTACTGCTAGGGCTGTGCAGGGCTAGCAGGGCCTAGGTTCCTGGGTATGAGTATCCCTACCTTCAGGGGATGCTCATATGGTTAGGAGTCAGGGCTGGATTAGGGTTTTGCAAGGGTGACCATTCCCTTTTCCGTAGGTATTCGAGGCCTAGTAGTGTATACACCTTCCTGTTACCCTCCCCTCCCTGTCATTCGTGACATTCTGTTTATTTAAAAAAAATATGGATATTATTATAACCTTTATATATGTATGTGTGTGCAAACTTAGATTATATAAACTGCTTGTTTAACATTTCGCCGATGCACTGCTACCCCTGAAGAAACCTATAGGGTGAAACTCGTCGAGTACAATGGTCTGCACAAAAAATACCTACCTACAAGTCTTATACGTGGCTGTATGCATTTATACAATGCTAGATGACCACTGTATAGTGCCCCCTTGGGTCTCTTAAGACCACAAGGTAACTGTAGCCCATCTGATGGGAATGTTTTGTATTGTTAGATGAGACTTATCATTTAATTCAATACAAAAAAACCCTCCTTTCCTCTGGCTCTTAATTTATAAAACTCAGGGTTGACAAACTAGTCCTTTAGGACAAAAAACTTTAACCACCACAAATACATATCCATTTATTTGCAGATGACGCTTTACTGTTTATTATTAACCCAATCATTTCACTGCCTAATCTCCTAACAACCTTGACCTCTTTTGGAGAGGTGTCTGGCCTTCACATCAATCATAATAAATGCTCTGCTTTGAATGTCAATTTGCCAGACTCAAAAAAAAGTTACTCATCTTCAATAAACCTTTCCTTTCAGATGGTAACTCCTTAAGTTTTTTATATTTGAGAGTATGATGCATTATTTTAAGCAAACCACCCAGCCCAAATAAAGCAGGCCAGAATACTTCCTGAATCCTGGAAAGATATCAGATTTCACAATTTGGCCACATGGCAGCGGTAAAGATGACCCTTTTTTCTAAATTTCTTTATCCCTTCTGTCTGCTCCCCATCTCTGTCCCTTCTCACTATTTAGGAACTATGCAGAGGATGATCCTCCAATTTATCTTGAGCAACAGACAACCATGGGTACCCAAAAAATCTCTATTTCTGCTAAAGCAAGCAGGTGGACTGTCAGTTCCTCATATCTCTATTTACTATATAGCCGCTCAGCTTGCGCATTTATCAGTATACCACTCTACTGTAGATATGCCACTGTGGGTATCGATTGAGGCAACCAAGGTGCCCCCTTTTCCAATAAATGGTCTGCTTTGGGTTGCTCCTTCATCTCCTGGATGTATCACAAACCCAGTGTTGAAACATACATTGCAGTTATGGGACTGACATAAAATAGTGGGAAGGCTAATACTGCTCCATGCACCTCTTGCACCCATTTTTCACAATTCAGCTTTCCCTCCGTGTCACTTAAATTTAGGGGCATTTAAATGGAGGTGGTCCCAAAATGTTACTAAGATCTATGACATGCTGTTACTGCAAGTATCGAAAACCATCACTTCCAAGTTGAGAACTTTTGTTATTTACAGATTAAACACATTGCTAGCAAAATTTGTAATCAGGATACCAATCCGCTCTGCCACACAACATTTGAAAGTGTCTGCAGACTTCACCCTAACCCCAAAGGCAACATCACAATTATTTTTAACTCCTTATTAGCGACACAAGCCTTAAAACCACACACTTATGTTGTTAATTGGGAGAAAGACCTACAGAACACTTTAGATCCGGATACATGGTGCTCAATTTGGGATTTCACTGCCAGGTGCTCAACTAGCAGTTTGGCGGTAGAAGCAAACCATAAACTTTTCATCAATAGTACATGGTACTGGTCAGACTTTGAAAATTCATGAGTACCTCCACTGGTTTGTACCCCCACCAACCCTGCCCCCACTCTCCTTTGTCTTGTCTGATGAATGTTGTTTTTGGTCTAAATTTGTTTGTCCTGATCATCTTTATTTACTTGCCAGGGTACTATATTGTATCTTTCAACTTTGCTAACGGAAATGGTGTTTATGCTTTAATATAGCTGTTAAAATTGCTACTAGGATAATGGATCCCTCTTTAATGTTCCATTTGTCGATCCACCCAATTTATTTATTGAGGCTGAATGCGACGACCCCCTGGCATACCTGAAGTTGTTTTTGACCGATGAAGTTATCGAAAAAATTGTTGCAGAGACAAACAGGTAAGCTGCTCTTGTGTTTGCTAACTTTTTAAAATTTTTTGCTAAATTTATTTTTATGCAAACATGTATGCTGCTCTGTGTTTGCTAACTTTTTAATTTTTTTTATGCCAACATGTATGCTGCTCTGTGTTTGCTAACTTTCTGAAACTTTTTGCTAATTTTTTTTCATGCAAACATTTATGCTGCTCTGTGTTTGCTAACATATTACTTGCAACTTGTTAAGGCGATTTACTATTGGTCCTGGATCAATATTTCCCTCTTTTCTGATAGCTTCTGTTTACAGCGTTGGAAGGGTGTAACACACGCAATTTAATGTGTGATTAGATCAAAACTTTATTGTTTGCACACAGTTTATATAACAGTTCAAAGGCATGATCAGTGCATGATCACATGAATATAGACAATTAGCAGACATAACAGATGTGCTTGTGGTTCTCCTAGAACAAGATATTTTTGTCAAAGTAACAGTCATATGGCCGTAGGGAGGAAAGGAGGAGTTTCAAGGCAAAAAGGGGGGAAGCTAGTTTACTGATAAGAAGAGTACAACTAGTTTCAACATAATTCAATCCTCTACAAAACATAACAAAAGTACAAAAATAATTAACCACAAGAATCAGCAAAAATCCTCAGCTCCTTACATTTCCTCCTTTTATAGTTCAAAAAAGGATAACTACTTGACCTCATACCTCTGTTCCTTTACATACAAATAGACAGCTTCAGGTTTTTGGGCATACATAACTTGAGGAAGCTGAGTGATTTTTGATTTGAATATTGATAATAATTTAGGAGTACATTGTACACAACAGCATGCAAAGATACATATACCAATGACAATAAAGATAAAAGCTATAAATTACCTAATTCATAATACAATGTTGGGAAATAGATTCCATAACCAGTCAAACAACCCTAAACCGCTATTTTGTTCAATATCCTGAGCAAGATCCTTAAGAGTGCTAATCGCACTGTGGACAGATTCTGAATGATCCGTCATGTTAAAACAACACATTCCTGCAAAATGTTCACAACCAATATTATGTTTAAGTAACAAATAGTCAATAGCTGCTCTATTTTGTAAGATGCCTTTCTTAGCGTTAGTATAATCAGTCAATAATCCGGATAGAGCAAGGGAAGTCCCTTTGCTACTATACAAGCCAGGTGTGTGAGGTCAGTGTATGTAGCTACTGAAAGTCCTGGGACACCTACGATTGAAGCAGCTAAGGCCACAACTTCTGTTTTGGATAGTAAATGTAGGTCAGCTGAACATGTCACTTAGGGCTAGGGAGGAACATTTTATATGCATGGGTGATAGTTGTTTCTTCTGACCCATGGCTAGGGCCATTCTTGAGAAAGTACAGGGCCCTCCGGAGATGTTAGCAGGGATATAATTATAAGTCGTGTTTCCACAGGACCACAACCAGCCTGTGGGTATTTTAACATGTTGATAATGGCTAGGGAACAGTTGAGTGGAATTACAGAGCATAGGGTTATGAACACCTGTGCAATCCTTTTCAATTTGGTCACATAAGCGAAAAGAATCAGATGTAGAATCTTGAAAGTTTGTGACTTTCTGTAATGCTAATATCCTACAGTGGGATATCTCAGAGGGGTTACAAGTCATATGGTAACATACATCTCCCTGGGTAATATTTATAGTATGTGTAAAAATCATAAATTTTTCCGGGGATTCATAGGTTCTACAGTTGTTGCAAAAGTTATACGGGTTATGGAGTAAACGTATATCACTTTCAGGACCATCAGTGGCATTGTAGATATTGCTAAAGACTCTAAAGAGTACTATGCATATCAGATAGGCAAAAATTAGAATTATTATATATTTCTTTGGCAAGACGTTCCCATATGTTACCACAAGTGTCAGTCCAATCACTATACTCAAATCCTCGTCGGTGCATAGACAGGGTAGAGTCATTCTTTAGGCTATAGCTTGATTGGAGGCAAATAAAGGGAAAATCTTGAGGGTGATAGTGGCATGATGTTGTGACCCAAACAAGGCAGAATATGATCATCAGGGCTCCAAAACTGCAGACAAGCATCAGGTCTTGTACTTGTGGATCAAGAAGCATCATCCTGGCGCTGGATGGGCGGTGCCTTTTTCACTCTTAAAGCGTGTATCCAGGTGGGTCCTCCACTGGTCAGCACGGCTGTTCTAGTGATGGCTTGCACGGTGACCAGAGGTCCAAAGGGCGGATCCAAGGATTTGTGCTTGTGCAGAACTTTGACCAACACTACCTCTCCGGGCTTGAATGGGTGGGTTGGTTGATCTGTAGCGAGAGGAAAGGAGAGAGAGATATCTCTGTAGTTGCTATTCAATTTTTCAATTAACTTAGCTACATATTGATCCTGAATTTGTTGTAAGTCCCCCGGTAGTAAGATAAGGGCTTCTTTGGCCCAAGGGGTGGGAATGGATATCCCATTAAAATTTCAAAAGGTGACAGCTTATTAACTGGATTGGGTGTCATTCCTATTTCTGCTAGCATGGCTAGTAGGTATTGGTCCCACTTATAGAATGTCCCTCCAGTTGCTTTCCTAAGTTTGTCTTTCAATGTCCTATTCATCCTTTCCACTTCTCCAGCACTCTGGGGGTGATATGGGATGTGGAACTTCCATTCTATGTTCATCATTTTTGAAATCTCCTGCATGACTTTAGAAGTGAATGGAGTGCCATTGTATGAGCTTTTTCTCACTGGGCATCCAAATCTGGGGATGATCTCCTTGCATTGTTATCTTAGCTACTGTCCTTGCATTTTCTTTTCTGACTACAAAAGCTTCTACCCATCTGCTGAATCTATCTGTAATCACTAACATTATCTGACATCCATTGGAAGCCTTTGGCATGTGTGTGAAATCAATTTGTAACTCTTGAAATGGACACTGTGGAGGTAACAAATGTTCATGTTGTCCTGTTTTTTTTCCTTGCACATTATTTCCAGCACATGTTAGACAACGGGAAAGTATGGCTTGTGTGTTCCTTTCAATTCTGGGCACAAAATTGCTTGTTTATTTCTTGTGTTGTGGTCTTAATGCTTTTGTGGCTGCTATTTGGGGCAGCACTACTATCCCTCCTTTTGACCAGATTCCAAAGGAATCTAAGGTCAATCCTTCCTTTTCCCAGAATTCAATGTCCTGTGAAGTGGCAAAGGACTGTAATTGTGTTAGAAGTGTGTTGGTTTTAGTGGAAGCTAGGATGGTGAGCAGAAGTGTATCGGGGGGGCTGGTGGTGGGTGTGGTAGACTGAGCAGCGGCTTTGGCATGAAAATCTGCGAGTCTGTTGCCCCTTGCATGGAAGGAATTGGAAGAAGTGTGTGCTTGACGTTTGACAATGGCTATTTGGTTGGGGAGGTGAATGGCTTGTAAAAGTTTTGAAATTAATGCGGAGTGCTGAATGGGTTTTCCATCAGCTGTGGTAAAACCTCTGCGCTGTCAAATGGCTCCAAATGTACGATTTTTAAAGCATAGTGGGAGTCAGTGAATATGTTTACAGCTTTTCCTTCCATAATTTCACAGGCTCTGTTGAGTGCTATCAATTCTGCGGCTTGGGAAAGACAGAGAGTGGGGCGGCTTCAAGTATTGTGTCTGGGAGCTGTACCACGGCATATCCAGCTAAATAAGTTTTGTCAGAGGGTCGGGAACAGGACCCATCTACAAAAACATTTTCTGCTAGAGGAATGGGTGTTGTGGATAAGTCTGAACGTGGTGTTGATGTATTATGTATTTCAGTGATGCAAGAGCGTGACTCTGGCACTTCATCCTCTGGCCCTTTAAGACCTAAGAGGGTATTGAGCACAGCGACAGGACCGCTGGTAGCAGAAGCATATTTTACACTTAATCCTGCAGTGGATGTTAAGATAACTTCATAACCGGACAACCTTTGTGCTGTTTTGTGTTGAGTGGTTAAATTCTTAAGCAAATGTAGTACAGCATGGGATGTGTAAAGTATCGTCTTGTGACCCAAAGTTAGACGTGAGACACTTTCTACAGCCATTGCACACGCTGCCAGCACACGCAGACAGGCTGGCATGCCTTGCACAGTAACAGGCAGTGTCTTAGAGATATATGCCACAGGCCTCATTTTACCTCAATGCATCTGAGCAAGCACAGCAGCCATGGTTTTACAATTCTCTCTTGCATACAATACAAATGGTACATTGAAATTCGGCATTCCCAATGCAGGGGCAGAGGTCAGGGACTCTTTTAACACCACAAATGCTTTAGTCATTTCATCAGACTATTGAATGTTATTAGGGGCACTGGGGGTGGTACTGGGGTGGAGCTGTGAGTCCCAATATGAGCAGTCAGGAATCCAGTGTCTGCAGAAATTGATCATGCCAAGAAAGCTGAGCAGCTGTTTCTTTGTCTGTGGGCAAGGCAGACTGGTAATGGCATGTACACGGCTGGGGGCTAGCAGCCTTGATCCTGGGGTTAAAAGCATTCCCAGGAATGTGACCTGTTGCAGACAGAACTGAATTTTTTTCCTCGACACCCTCTGTCCTTCCTTTCCCTCAAAAAAACTCAACAATGAAACAGTATCCTTCTGACATGCGGCCTGCCACGGGCTACACAGTAATAGATCATCAACATACTGTAAAAAAGTTGAACCATGCTGCGGCTGCCAGTTGGCAAGGACCTGCTGGAGGGCAATTGAGAAAACTGCAGGTGAGTCAACAAAACCCTGGGGCAAGCAGCACCAGGTGTACTGCTGTCCCATGAAAATGAAAGCCATAAGGGGCTGAGTCTCAGGGGATAATGGTATGGAGAAAAATGCATTGGCCAAATCAATAACACTGTAAAATTGGGTCTCGGGCGGTACTGCTATAAGGATGGTACCAAGATCTGACATGACTGGTGTCAGGGGTGTAACCAGCTCATTGATGGCTCTGAGATCCTGTGTAAAGCAGTTTCAGCCATCTGGCTTTTTGACAGGATTTACTGGAGTGTTGTAAGGAGAGCAGGTTTTCTTACGTATGCCTTGCTGGCAGAAAGATTGAATCATGGGTGCTAAGGAATCCTCCTTGTCTTTAGTTAAAGGATACTGCTTTTGGTATATTGGTGTATGTGGTTTTGTGAGTGCTGTATATGGGGTGCAGTCCAGGAATCCCACGTCATATGGTCCTCTGGACCATGTGTTGTCAGGGACTGGAAAATCCAAAAAGGGCAGTTGCAAGGTTGTATTGACATTAATCCCTCCCTTTGGGTCAACAACCAGTGACATTCCCAGAGATCCCATCAGGTCTCTTCCTAACAGGTTAATTAGACCACTAGGTAATACCTTGAATGAGTGATGTGTAATTTATTCTCCATGTACTGTACATTTGGGAATGTGAGGTGTGCGTCTTGTAGGGGTGATGACTCTGTTTATTCCCACAGAGGGCCCACCAGGTGTAGATGGACCTGACCAGGATCGGAGGACAGAACAAGTTGCTCCTGTGTCTACTAAGAAGTCTGTCAGGAACTGTCCTACTTTTAATGTGATTGTTGGGTTTTCATCAGCCTGGTCAGAGATTTGTAAAAAATTGGTGGTGGAGTCTTCCTGTGGGCATTCCTATGCTTGATGTGGTTTGCCTCCCCATTGTATGGGGTACTTTGGGGCAGTGTGATTGTAATTGTGAGCTGAATGTGGCTGCAGTGGCGTGCTATGTGTTTGCTGTTGTACTGACTGATTTCGGTGTGTAGGGCAGTCCCTGGCCCAATGAACTTTCTGTCCACAGGCAAAACATGCTTGATTCCTTCTAACATTTCCATACCGTCTATTGTCATTCCTGTCCTGTCTACTTCCTTTGCCTTTACCTTTACCTCTGTACCCTCCGGGTTTCCCTGAATAATGGAGTCCCTGCACAAGGGGTTTTGACGGTTAAGGTAGCTCAAAGCAAACTGCCGCGTCTTTAGTTAACAATTGTCCCATTATATCCTGCGGGGTAATATGCTCCAATTATCAATAATCTTTGTGGCAGTTTTAGCATGTTCAGGGATTAATCCATTAACCAGTGACTGTGTAAAAACAACATTCAAATTTCCTCCTAATCCTAGACCTGCCTCTTCCTTCCACACAGTCGTTAGCCTTCGAGCATAATCACTTACTGTTTCCCCTGCTTTCTGTTTGCACGCTAATGCTGTAGCCATTGATTTTCTATCTCCATGTATCATAACAAATTCATTAGCCCACATAATTTGATATTGTTGCTCAGTAATGAGGGGATAATACTTCACAGCGGTCTCATCTGGAGATGGTATTTTTAGGGCTGGAATTTTTCCAAAATTTACACCTCTGTCATCTGAATTTGCGTATCCTGTTACTCCTTCAATGATAAGTCTAATGTCTTGTACTGTAAGTTGCTGGCCCTACCATTCTTTTTAAATAATTAATAGTGGCTGCAGGAGTTTTACGGGGATCTTGGGCGTTTTTATAATGTCATTGAGGTCTTGTGTACTCATTGGTTCAATAATCATTTAATCTCCCAAGGTAATAAAAGGCATTGTTACTGAGCCTTCATTTTCCTCCTTAGAGTTAAAGTTTTCTGAGTTCACCTTGGATCGGGTATTGTGGGCTGGGCATGTCTGTGTCTGTGTTTTTGGGGTTAAGTGCACAACAGCTGCTGCTGGGTGATGTAGGACTAGTGGGTGGTGGTAATAATATCTGTGACTGCTTGGTCTTTGTTTTGGTAAGAAGAGGAGGGGCTAAGGGGGAATCTTGTGTAACGGTTTGTTGTTGCATGGACTGTGTTAGACAGATATCATGCTCGTAATCCTCATCCTCCGGTGTTCTCCTTTGTGTTTCTGCTGTTAGTTTTCGATATAAGGGTGTATACGGGGGTGGAATAGAGGATGTGATCTGGGCTGCAGTTTTCTTTTTATGGGGATTGTAATCTTTCCAATACATTTTCAAAGTACTTCTCCGCAAGCCTTCATGTATTGCTGGTCCCACTTGGGAACTCGTGGATATAATTTATATCCCCATCCATCTCGATTACTGAGACACATTCCTAAGATACAACTAATATGGAATTTAGAGAATGATCCTTCCAGTGAGAAGGGGTCAGGGCATTGTAAATTTTCAGTGCCATTTTTTAAGTCTAATGTAAAAGGGTCAGTGTAATAGTCTCCTGCTCTGCGATTTACAAAATCAACAGGAGTTTCCCCCGAGATATTATAAGGAATATCCTCATCACTGGGTGGCATGGCTGTGGGTTTTTGTTTGTCTGATTTTAATGCGTTTCTTTACATGTTTTTTGTGTGGATCCGAGAGCTGTTCCTCCTTTGTGGAATTCCCCTTACCTTGGGAATTCCCCATAGATGCAGGAAAAATTACAGTATAAATATCAGACGGTTGTACGCAGGTATTGTTAGTTCAGTTGGTAGCTGCAGTGCTCGCTGACGTCCTGTTCCCAGGACAGCTTACCAAAACGCAGCTTAGGTCACGTTACTGCTTGCCCGAGGCAACCACAGCAGTGAGGATTGACCCAACCTCACTTTGGCAACCAGATTTGAACACAAAATTATCTTATATACAACATTTCTTATACTTCTATATCATTCAACAAAATTCTCTAACTCTATACATTAAACAGAAGCCAGGTTGGAAAAAACCTTGCTGATCCCACTCAATTAGGGGGCAGGTCTGCACCTTTCTTTTTTTAAAAAAAATGATGTTGCACTTAAAAAAACAAACAAACAGAATTTTTACCTTACATAAAAGGGTTGTCTACCCTTTTATGTAAAGTGAAATTAAAGTGAAAGTGAGAGTTTAGGTACGCTTTAGGATAGGGTAGCCCATCTGGTCCTGGGGCCTTGTTAGCATATAGTTACATAGTAAGTCAGGTTAAAAAAAGACATTATGTTCAGAATTAATCCATCAAGTTCAACCACAAGGGAAAAATCATATCCCAGATATAAAACCCTATTGGCATAGTTGATCCAGAGGAAGGCAATATAAAAAAACCCTGGTACAATTTGTTCCAACAGAGAAAAAAATTCCTTTGTGATTCAATGAGGGAATCGTATGTTCCCTAGATCAACAGTCTCTTTGCTTTAAAGCTTTCATATCCAGTTATATTCTGTGCTTCAAGAAAAGCATGCAGCTTTTTCTTAAAGCAATCTATAGTAGTTGCTGAAACTACTTCCCGAGGTAGCCAATATTACATTTTTACAGACCTTACAGTGAAGAATCCTTTCCTTATTCTTTTCCTCCAGACGCAAAGAGTTCCCTCTTGTTCTTTGTAACGATCTTAAAAATAATATTTGGGAAGAGAGTTCTCTATATGAACCATTTATTTATTTATACAGGTCGACCATATCTCCCCTTAAATATCTTTTCTCAAGGGAGAATAGATTCAGTTCAGCTAATCTCTCCTTATAGGTGAGCTTGTTCATTTCTTTTATTAGTTTAGTTGCCCTTCTCTGAACACTCAAGTTCCACAATGTCCTTTTTGTGAACTGATGCCCAAAAATGCACTGCATACTCCAGATGTAGTCTGACCAATGCCTTTGTTCAGGGGCAGGACAATGTCTCGATCTATGCAGTCCCCTTTTAATACAAGAAAGTACTTTGCTAGCTTTAGATATTGCAGCTTGGTATTGCATGCTATTTTTAAGTCTATGATCTATCAGAACCCCCAGATCCTTTTCTATTTCTGACTCCCTCAAATGTATCCCCCCTAGACAGTATGAAGCATGCATGTTGTTAGCCCCCAAGTGCATAACTTTACATTTCTCAATAATAAATGTAATTTACCACTTGCTAGCCTAATCAAACAGTACATCCAGGTCTGCTTGTAAATTATAGTATCTGTATGGACATACCTCCATTACATTGTTTGGTGTCATCTGCAAACACAGAAATGGTACTTTTATTTCCAAACTCTTTATCATTTATAAAGATGTTAAACAGTAAAAGTCTCAACACTGAATCCTGGGGTACACCACTAATACCCTTGGAGCATTCAGAGTATGAATCATATAGTTACCTAGTAGGTCAGGTTGAAAAAAGACATAACTCCATAAAGTTCAACCACTAGAGAAATAAACATATCCCAGATATAAAACCCTATGGACATAGTTGGTCCAGAGGAAGGCAAAAAAACCCTTGTACAATTTGCTTCAACGGGAAAAAAATCCTTCCTGATTCCATGAGGAAATCGAATGTTCCCTGGATCAAGGGTCACTGTTACTTTTACTTTAAAGCCTTTATACCCAGTTAAATTCTATGCTTCTAAAAAAGCATCCAGGTCTTTCTTAAAGCAATCTTTAGTAGCTGGTGAAACTACTTCCTGAGGGAGCCTATTCCACATTTTCACAAACCTTACAGTGAAGAATCCCTTTCTTATCTGGAGCCTAAACTTCTTTTCCTCCAGACGCAAAGAGTGCCCCCTTGTTCTTTGTAATGACCTCAAAGTAAATGACTGGGAAGAAAGTTCTCTATATGCACCATTTATATTTTTATACAGGGTGATCAAATCTCCCATTAAACATCTCTTCTCAAGGGAGATTAGTTTTAGTTCAGCTAATCTCTCCTAATAGCTGAGCTCATTTTTTCCATTTCTTTTATGAGTTTAGTTGCCCTTCTCTGCATTCTCTCCAATTCCAAAATGTCCTTTTTGTAAACTGGTCCCCCAAAACTGGACTGAATATTCCAGATGTGGCCTGACACAATGCTTTGTACATGGGCAGGAATATGTTTTGATCTCTGCAGTCTATTCCTCTTTTGATACAAGAAATTAATTTGCTAGCTTTTGATATTGCAGCTTGGCATTGCATGCTTTTATTAAGTCCATGATCTACCAAAACCCCGAGATCCTTTTCCATTTACAGTCATTAATCATTAATCACTACTCTCTGGATACTGTCTTTAAGCAAGTTACCTATCCAATTACAGATTGGCTTTTCTAAGCCTAAATAAACTAACTTAAATATTAACCATCAGTAGAGTACTGTCTCAAATGCTTTGGCAAAGTCCAAGTACACTATATCTAGTGCTACTCCACTGTGTATCTGTTTACTTACTTCTTTAAAAAAGAGAGTTTTGTTTGTATGACAACTTCGGTCTTTTCTAAATCCATGCTGGCTATCACCTATAATATTATTTTCTAGCAGAAACTCCTCCATGTGGTTCCTTATCAAACTCTATAGGACCTTCCAACTATGGACATTAAATTTACCGGTCTGTAATTACTTTGTAATGACTTTGCTCTGTTTTTGAAGGAACCACATTGGCCTTATGCCAATCCATTGGTACCATGCCAGTGATTAAAGAGTCTCTAAAAATTAGAAACAATGGCTTTGAAAAAACTGAGCTCAGCTCTTTGAGGACACATGGATGTAATCCATCAGGTCCTGGTGCTTTGTCTACCTTTTTTTTGCCCAACGTTTCTCTATCATTTACATTTTGAGCCATTGTAGCTCATTTAAGGCAGTGACATTGCTATTAGCAATTTGGACTTCAGCTCAGCCATTTTCTTTTGTTTACACAGAGCTAAGAAAAAGTGTTTAGTAAATCTGCCTTTTCTTTATCCCCAGTTACCAACCCAAAAACATCCTTTAAGAGCCTACATGCTCTGATATGATCCTTTTGCTATTAACCCCCCTAGTGTTTTTTAATTCTGTCCGTACTTTTGTGCAAAAAGTGATACAATTTTTTTTGCATAGAAATTTGTTGTTTATTATTGTGGGTCTATAATTCTTAGAAATAACTCCCAGGTATGATCATTATATTTATTTATTATATTATAATCAAACATTATATTATAATAAATAATTATAAATAATAATTATAAAAAATAATGAAATAGACCACAACAATCATTGTAATTTGAAAATTTTATCAAACATTTTTCACTGAAATTTGTCCAAACAAGGGTGCAATATTATTAATAAATAATAGTTTAAATTAAATGTAGATTTTGGGGGGAAAAAAAAAATACATGTCTAGTAGACATCCGGGGTATAATAAATTTTGAAGCAGGGTGCTGCACAAAGTCCAACATCACATCAGGATAGTAGAACCTGGTTTCCTTGCGGATCTTCCTTTCACTGTTATCAGTCTTTGAGCAGCAAACAATGCACACAGCTTGTAGGTGCTTCCTTTCTCCGGGTTGGTGGGATGTATTCTGTGAAGTGACGACCAGTCAAGGGTTTCGGGTTGACAACAGCAACAGCACGACATCCAGGTCTATTCACAGCCATTGATGGTGTTTGGTGGTTCTTGACTATGGATTGGGAAACTTTCCAAATGAAGTCAGAAGGATTCACAGGCCTGACACTCTTATTTTTGTACAGAATGTAGGCATTCCATAAGCACTGCTCAACAAGATGCCTGAAAATCTTCTTGTAGTACTTCCTTTGTTGTTTCCTCATCGCTGGGTAGAATGTCATTGCTTGCTCAGCTCTGTCAACACCTCCCATGGTGTTGTTGTAGTCATTCACCACTTGTGGCTTCATCACTTCTTTCCCACTGTGTGTACCATAACTGTGGAGGGACTATGGACTGTACTCATCAGCCACACATCTTTTTTGTCATGCCATCTCAGGGCCATCATTTTTGCCTTTTTGCCAGGCAACCATTTCTCCTGTCTTCAGCTTCCCTTTTGCAAACGGTGATGGCAGGTTGTGCTGGTTAGCCCCAACGGTTCCATACACATCTGTTTTGTGTTGCACAAAAACTCATAAAGTTCAGGATAGGTGTAGAAGTTGTCAGTTGTGACGCAATAGCCTTGATTTAGCAATGGCTCTATGAATGAGAGAACAGAAGATGTTGCCATTCCATAGTTGCTGTATCTGGGGTTGAATTTTGTCCCTATTCCAGTGTATATGACTGAATTCCAGATGTAGCCAGTTGAGGATTTGCACAGCATGTAGGTTTTCACGCCAAATCATGCTCTTTGACGCAATGTACTGCACCCAGCTGAGTCTCCCCTTGTAAGCCATTAGACTTTCATCTATGCTGATGTCTCTTTCTGGCACATAGGTCTGCTAGAAATTTTTTAAAATCATCTGAGAAACTTCCCAAATTTTTTTTAGTTTTGGTGCGGGATGGGTAGTCTCATCAAACTCTTCGTTGTTGGTAAAGTGTAAATACTTCACGATCAGGGTAAATCTGTACTCTGGCATGACTGTGCCAATGAATGGAGTGGCAAGTATTTTATTCTTAGACCAGTACCACTTCTGCAGGGGTTTGCCCACCACTCCCTGAAGTATTACTAAGCCCAAAAACAGCAAAATGTCATCTTTGGTCACTGGTTCCCACTTTCTGCCTCTTGCAAACCTCGGGTGTAGAGCTCCTAATTGTTGAGCAACGTACCTGTTTGTCTTCGCAACTATTTTTTTGATAACCTCATTGGTCAAACAATTTCAGGTATGCCAGGGGGTCGTGGTGTTCAGCCTCAATTTTCACACCAGGTGCGCCAGTAAATAGGAATCCTGGGGGCTCTGCCTGGTCCGCATCAATGTCAATTGAGCACCATGTGTACACAGAACTGACCTCAGGTTCAGATTCTTCACTCATGTCACTTTCCCTGTCTGATGACAAATTTTGCTGGATTCCACAAGTGACTCCAAATCGCTGTCACTGCTTTCATGTTGTTCAAAAATAGCGCTTGCGCTGGCGAGATGCCATGGATGTGGTCAAGTCTCCAGTAAGCAGTCAGGAACATTCAAGGTCAAAGACAAAGTGATCAAATGATACATTCAGGAAGTGATGAAATAAGCCATCAAAAGTTCAACAAGAGTCAGATCAAGGTCCGGGATAATAATGGGCAAAATGGAACTGTGCAATGATGTTTTATATGCTAAAATGTTCTTGTACATTTATTTTTTGTTATGTTTTGTGTTTCACTGTAAAAACCATTCAAAAGCAGATTACATTGTCGTACCGACGATTCAGGCATCACCCGAAGAAGTGATGCAAAAGCTGGCCAGCGATCGCTCAGGGGGGCGCTGAATTGCAGGGTGCAAGTAAGAGGGTATTTTTGGTTACCCCGAGTGTGACTCGGGATTACCGCTTTTTGCAAGTAAATTCCACCCCGAGTCACACTCGGGATTACTGCTAGGGTGGTTAATATATTTAAAAAAAATTGTGAGGTTTGCCTTACTTTCCCTTGCAATCTGTCTTTCTTTTTGAAATTTTGCACATTTTATCTTACCTTTTTACATCTTTTGTTATATTCTTTATAGTTTTCAAATGATGAAGTTATCCTTCATTTTTATATTTTTGGATGCCCTTTTCTTATTCTTTATGGCTTTTTTAACATTTGCTGTTAAACATCCCCATTTCTGTTCTGTGTTCTTTGAGGACAATAATCTGTCCCAGTCTCCCATGAAAAATTTGCTGTCATAAAATTAAATGTTTTTATTTTTCCTGTTTTTGCTTCCTGTTTACAGCTTACATTAAATGAAATCATAATATGGTCACTGTGTTGGGTTAGCACAATTTATTTAATATCAATTATGTCTCACCAACAAAAATGCTTTACCAGTATATACTGGTATATGTAAACCGTATATGAGGTCATCCTAAAGGAATGCAGCATATCCTTCAACTGGTTTCCTTATAAGGTAAAATACTGGTTTAAGGGATGATCATTGGTCAGTACTGGTCAAACAGTGGCCATTGTCTTAATTCCTGAGTAGTTAAAAACATACCTAATTAACTAGTCTTGACCAGAACTAACTGGATGCAACATGTTTTTTGATCATCTGCCAAGCCATTATTTGGAAGACTCCTTGGATGAATGCAACTCACTTTCGCAGCTAAGTATTTTTGTTATATCTAAGTCTTTGTAACTGCATTGTTTTATCTCTCTGTCTTTATTATTAAATAGTATAATCTTTCAAGTCTTTGTGTTATCTCTCCTTGTACACTTCAAATTGAACCCATCAATATTTGCATAAACTGTCACAAATTATATCCGTGACATAACACTTGGTACCAGGAGACTAGAGATAGTGATGATAAGATTGATAGTAGGAGAATTTTGATTGTGTTTGTGCTGATTTATTATTTTGGTTTTTGTATTGTAAGTCATAGTGCAATCAGAATAAAATGCAGAAGTTGTTTAGGGGTAAAAAAAAGTTGCAAGATGATCAGAGTACGAGTCCACTCCCAAGTTTGGTGTCCACATCTGGACAGTGGAACCCAATTGCTCACGAGTGTAATAAATTTGTTGCACCGATCCGATTGGCAGATCCCTGCCAGTCGGTGAGAGAATTAGATCTGTCTCGGTATGACAAAAAAGAGCAGAAGGCCGCTGCACAGGTGGGATGGCTGTGTTTTCAGGCGCTCCAAGCTGAGACAGAGAAAAGAGAGATATTGGAATCTGAACTGCAGGTGCTTACAGAGCATTTATCTCTATTGAGAATGTGTTTGCGTGATACTGATACGCCGAGAGAAGACGTTGTTTCACAGTTTTCAAAGTATGTAGTTAATGCTGTGAAGAGAAAACAGTGTCGTAAGAAACAACCTCTTACAAGAGAAGGGGCTAAGTTGCATGTTAGAGCATTGATTTCAAGAGGAAAATGGGAGGAGGTTGAACATTGGTCAGGGTCTTCTGAGTCCGATGAAGAAATTGGGATTGAAGAGACAGAGGAATTTGTGAGACCAATAGTGACAACTAGACAGAGACGTGAAGTGAGGGAGAGATTTGGTGGAATGACTGGAACTAATGGCGATACAGACATGAGACCACCACAAGGACCGTCTGCAAAACAGAATATGATAGAGGAGACTCGTTCATATACTGCAGGGGAGCTCACTGAGCAAGGACAGAAATATAGACAGAAACCTGGAGAAGGAATTTTGACATGGTTATTGCGAATTTGGGATCAGGGTGGAGACGGTGTGATGCTGACTAATACTGAAGCAATTGGACTGGGAAGTGTATCATTTGACCCCAGAGTCCGTCTTCAAATGCACAGGGCACACAATACTGATCGCCCCTTTAGTTTGTTGCATTTGATTAGAGACTCTGTGGCTCAAGTATATGAGACCCCAACAGAACTGATGGATGTATCTTTTTGGCATACATTGGGGGAGGGGATTCAGAGAGTACGAGAGGCTGGGTGTATTACAGGATTGGTTAGGAATCCCCTTCCTATAGGTATCTACCACCTGGGTGGGGCCAGACATGTCCTGATTTACTCCTTTGATGAGACAGAAAATCCTTAAGTCAGCGCCACAACATTTTCCCCCTGCACTATTCACAGTATTAAGTGCTTTGGATGGAGGGCAAGGGAATGTGCATGAAGCAGCAGCATTATTGTGTCAGTTAGAGGAGATTGAAAAAGGACTGGACCAGGACATAAGCAAAGACCAATACAAAAAACAGAAAAGAGAGATTTCATAAAGAGGTTTAAAATGACCAGAAAACAGTTTCTTGATCTGCTTAACAGTAGTGTTCCCAAAGCAGACATTGATGGGATCCCTACTACTGATCTGTTCAAGCGCTGGAGACAACTGAAGGATAGAAGGAAGTTACAGCCATCCAGACTCAAGAAGGTGTTGTCTAGTAATGTAGAAAAAATAACCCCTCCTACACCTACACCTCCCCTGAAAAGAAACAACCCATATGGGGAGGCACAAACAGCTTTATATGATTATGTTACAACACATACACCCTCCAAGAGAGAAAAAAGGTGGGGGGTACCACAGTCTATATATCATTGACTAAAGGATAACTCCTCTGATTCTCCACTGATTAGAATCTGAAGTTTGGGAACAGACGCTACATGAGTGACAGTTGAAGGTTTGGAAAACAGAATTCATGGGCTTCTAAGGTTCACTGCAGACTACAAATAGGCAATGGTCCTGTCTTTAATGCCAACATATTTGCATCTGAATTGCCAAACAACATAACAGAAATGGATATCTTACAGGACCAGACTATCCATACAATGACAGGGATGTATGTGTTTGGTACTTCAGTCGGTTGTTTCTCTGTGTTTGCAGTCAAACTCATTGTGAGGGGTCATGCTAAATGGACATCAGTGTAAATTCTACCCCTGAAGCACCCAGTTTATTTAAAGCAATATTGGGGTACATAATAAAATTACAGAGACTATCCAGGTCCTGTTGGAAGCTGGGGCGTTCAGACCATCAGTCAGTCCTTTTATTGCTCCTGTTTTTCCAGTAAATAAACTTGATGGATACTACAAGATGACCACTGACTATCAAGAGTTTAAAAAAAATGGTCTATCTATTGGCTGCTGCTGATTTGGATATGGTGACACATATAGATACTGTTGCTCAGACAGTGGGGGAGTGGCATATGGTACTTGATTTATTAAAGGTTTTCTTTCCAAAGACCATTGATGGAGAGTCTCAGGATCAATTTGTGTTTACCTGGGATGGAAGACAACATGCCACAATTGGATTATTACACGGTTACCTACACAGCCCAATGATTTGTCATTGATTGGTTGCTAAAGATCTAGAAAAGCTTCCACCGATTTCTTATCTGGAACAGCTCTAGATGAAGTACCAAACAACAACCAGTGGTAATACGGACAGAGTTAAGTTAAAGTGGTGGTATTTCTGCTCGGGAATCAACCATTTTGAATCAACAGATAGCGGGATTGGTAACTGCACCTGTTGAACTGGAAGTACCTGTGATTATGATTGATGGGAAACTTTGCAAAAAGGCTTTGGATTGGGAGCATTTGACAGCTGATGAATAAATAATTGTGTGATACACCAATGGTTGAGCTATGGACAAATTTGGACTACTACTGCTTTTCAACCCTCCACAGAGACAATGTTTTATCATGTTGGGAGGGTGGGTTTAGCTAATATGCTGAATTACATGCAGTGGACATGAAGATCGAAGATGCCGCAAGTTCATCTGGACGTAATAAAAGTTATAATGGCCTGCTCAAACAAAAAAAGAGCTGTCCCCCACAAATACATAGCTAGATTGGGTTTGGGTTGTGTCACAAGCCTCATTTTTGTTAAATCAGAGGGTGGGGAGTAGTACACCATTCCTTCACATGTTCAGGTCAGGGACAACAAAGTATTTTCTGAATTAGTTTTTATTGTTAAAAAGTGAACTCAGTTACAGGACAAGATAGACATTTTTGGGGTCCATTGTGGGAGAAAAACTGAGTTTGTATAAACTGGACTACTGTATTCAATCAGGCATACATAAAAAAAGATAATGTGACTATGACGCATTGCCTGACTGATATGACAGTGACTTGACCCACAACATTTTTCAATAATGTTATGTGATTATTTGCATGGATATGGATAATATCCAGTATAGCAGCTAAAGGAAGGGAAAGTAAGAAGAAAGATGAAGCATTTGCCAGTAAAAGCTAATACTAATGTAAAACTCAGAGATGTTGATGTTAACCTTGTTTATTTTCCTTCCCACAGACTAGTTCCAATCTCGGTGGCTCTAATTGGTTTCACTATGACCTGGAGTGGATTCTGATTATCAACATCTTTTACAGGACACTCTTGAAAATAAATATTTGTATATGCATCACCGTTATACCCAGCTGATGAATAAGACAGACTGTTGGATATGTACTCATAGTCCATTGTCAGCTAGAACTATGCCATCTATTGCCATTCTAATACCACCGGAGGTACTTTTACACAGGACATTTTGTTTATGGGAACCTGACTTTGGGAACGTTATATTATACAAAAACAGAAATCAAATATACTCCGATGAAAGAAAAGAGTGAGTGAAATCTAAAATGGCCAAATTGCTAATCCTGGTTAAATCCTGTCATTTGATTCTTAAGGGTTGGGATTAAGAGTGAAGCTATATTACATGTTTTATGGTATATAGTAATTGGTATGCTAATTATTTATGTGTTGGTTTGTTTTTCTGTTTTATAACTAAGTGTACTGATTCAACACTGAAAGTTTTGCCTTTGCGTACTGTTGGTATTTCATTATGATGTTGGTGAGCCAGGGAGTGGAGTATTGGGTTAGCACAATTTATTTTATATCAATTATGTCTCACCAACAATAATGCTTTACCAGTATATACTGGTATATGTAAACCCTATATGAGGTCATCCTAAAGGAATGCAGCATATCCTTTAACTGGTATCCCTATAAGGTAAAATACTGGTTTAAGGGATGATCATTGGTCAGTAGTGGTCAAACAGTGGCCATTGTCTTAGTTCCTGAGTAGTTAAAAACACAGTGCCATACCTAATTAACTAGTCTTGACCAGAACTAACTGTATGCAACATGTTTTTTGATCATCTGCCAGGCCATTAATTTGGAAGACTCCTTGGATAAATGCAACTCACTTCCGCAGCTAAGTTTTTTGTTATATCTAAGTCTTTGTAACTGCATTGTTTTATCTATCTGTCTTTATTATTAAATAGTATAATCTTTCAAGTCTTTGTGTTATCTCTCTTTGTACACTTCAAATTGAACCCATCAATATTTGCATAAACTGTCACAAATTATATCTGTGACATAACACACTGCTACCCAGATTCTCCTTTATATGAACATTGGTTATAAACTCTGGATTGTTGGAAAAAACTAGGTCTAGCAGAATTCATTTTTTAGTTGAGGCTTCTATAAACTGTACCATAAAATTATCCTAAATTCCTAAATTTCATCACCTTTGCTGTACCTGTAGTGCCATTACTCCAGCCAATGTCATGGTAAATAAAATCTCCCATTATTAAAACATTGTCATCTTTTGTCATTTTTTATATGTGCTCGTGGTTGATTCTTCTTTTCTTCCTTAGCACTCTGGGGCTAAGACTACAATAATTAACTGTGTATTATGCATCACAATATTTACCTCCACCCATAATGTCTCAACCTCCTCACTTGCTCCATCAACACTTTCTTCTTTCACATTCACTTTCAGATCACCTTTCACATATAGACAGACCCCACCACCTTTTAGTTTGACTCTGTCTTTAGAGAGAGTATAATCAGGAATTTTGACAGCCCAGTCATGCGAAGAACAAAGCTAGGATTCAGCAATATTACATAAGTCATGATGCTCTTCATTCATTAAGGCTTCCAACTCCCCTATTTTGTTTGCCAGAGTTCTAGCATTGGTGAACAGGTTCTTTAAACCATTGCTGCATTTACCAGCACTGTTTGCCAAATCATTTTGTTTTTTAGTATAACTAGTACTGCGCAATCCAATGTTGGTTTGTAACATGGGAAACTTCTTATATTTATCCATAACCCTTCCCTCAACTATCCACAATCCACCTTCCACTAATGACTGACCCCTTTCTGAGCTTTTTGCCACCTTATTTACCTGTCCCACCCCCATCTGTCCTAGTTTAAATATCCCTCCACCATTTCCCTAAATCTTTCCCCCAGCAACGCAGACCCTTTTCCATTTAGGTTCAAATCATCTCTACACGAGAACTTAGCCGTCTAAACTTCCTTTTCGATGCCTTTTCTTTGTTGGGCATGGCATAGGCAATATTCCAGAAAATATAACTTTCGAGGTCCTGTCCTTCAACTTGAAACCTAGTTTTTTAAACTGACTTTTAAGTATCCTCCATCTTCCATATATCCTGTCATTGATTGAAACATGGACCAAGACAGCTGGGCTATGCCCAGCCCCTCCCAGTAATTTGTCCACTAGGCCCACCACACGCCGAACCCTGGCACCAGGGAGACAGTAAACCATTCAGTTAAACGAATCCAAGCAACAAACTATTCTTTTAGTCTTCATGATCATAGAATCCCCTATGACAAACAATTGTCTACACCTTCTTGCATTGCCTTCCCCACCTACTGAATGGGCTTCTCTGTCAGCTGTTGGGGGTAGCAGTAACATAGGGTTGCCACCACTGGGTCTGCCACCTACACATCTTCACAATGCTTTACAAATTTTTTAGGGTGCTCAAACACAGGGCTGGCCTTCCTTTTCTGGAAGCCCCTACCACTCCCTCTAACTACAGTAATCCAGCTCTCTACATGTTCATCCTGATTAACCTAGCCACCCTCCATATCTATGCTATTACCTACTTGCTCAGTGAGCAGGAGACCCCTGTCAATGTGATCCAGTGATTTCAGTGTTGCAATGTGCTTCTCCAGATCTCCAATGTGAGATTCTAGAAGGGCAACTTGTTCACATCTGTCAAACAGTATTCACCTAGGAGCTATTGCTCCATGTGTGCATACATATGGCAGACTGCACTGAACAAATCTTCCACCTTGCTGCCACTCACTTTCCCTAGCAGGTTAGCAGGTAATGATTTAATAGTGGCTTCTATCTCAGCCGCAGTTATCGTACTTTTAAGCTGTTCAATAATATCCTCTTGTAATAGTGGGAGGGAGCACTTTGCAAGGTAATAATCTTTGCAATTTTGAAGCCTCAACCCCCCCCCCCCTCCCGTGCTTTATGAACCTTTGGGTATAAGTCTGAGTAATAATGCCCAAATATCTGGACCATCACTTCAAGGTCACATTGAAGGGACCCAGTGTGATCCCTTATAGCCTGTGAAACCGCCGAGGCCACACCCTCCCAAAGTTTATGGGCAAGTTATGTGTCTGGTTTGTTCCCCTTATTATACAACCTATGTCGCAAATATACCATGGCCCTTTCAATTTGGTCTTGGTCTTATTCTTTAAGTTTGCTTTGAAGTTCTACGATCTTGCGTAGGGAGGAGACCGAGGGGGAAACCTGCATAATATTTTCCAAATCCCTCAAGGAGGAGGTAAGCCGGTCCCTCAGGGCCTCCTTGTCCCTCTTATGTCTAGTGGATTCTTTGATATAATTACCTTGTAAAACCGCTTAATGTGCTTCCTATAGTGTGGATACCTGAAATACTGTGCCAACGTTATCCGCAAAATACCTCTGCAGGTCAAGTTGAATAGCCTGCTTCGTAGGTTCATATTTCATAAGGTAATTATTCAAGCTCCAGTGGCATTTGCGGACGGGACAGTTGCCCAGGCTCATTATACTGGGAATTGGGGCATGATCTGACTATGAAATCACGCCAACCTCAGATGCTGTGTTAGCTTTAAAGGCTGGTAGATAGGAGTGGAAGGTGTATGATCTCTCCCCAGGGAGATTGGCCCGCCCGACATCATATAGGCCTTTACTATGTATTAGCTTTCTAAAGCGTGCTGGAAGGCGGGCGGTAGGCAGAGGACATGAGGATGGATCCGCCGAGTTCTTTTGCAGAGTATGGGGGGGATTAAAACCTACCAGGATGGCATAGGTCAGGAAAAGGCCAGTTGGGTGAGGACCGAATCCAAGAACGATAATGGAAAGTTATTAAATACATGGACATTGCACAGTGTAATCTCCACTGCTGCCAACTTGCCTTGGAGTATAATAAATTTACCATCCCTGTCAATGACCAAACCTATGTAGAACAAGTTTAACTCTTTCACATTTAAGGAAAGTGGTGAGGGTGAGGACCTGGGTGGAGTCATGGCCCACATCCCTCCAACAGGTAAACAAAAATATAACCAGTTACTCACCTAAACCTGCACACCAGGAGGCACACTTTATCAAAAACATAATAAAGTTTCAAGCATTTGAAGATCCCTGAGCGCAATTTAGTAAAGCAAATCAAGCACAATAAACTACATTTGCATAGCAATTACTGCAGCATAAGCAGTAAATAGAATGGTAAAATATACTCGAATTTGAATCCCAACCATCACCATTGCTAAACCTTTAAGCATTGCTCAACATGGTTACCTACTATACTGTATGTAACAGGATACAATATAGTATGTGTACAATCCCATTCCTTGGAGAGTGCCACAGGGGACCGCTGTAAAATTAATTCGATGAGGGGCTAAAGTGAATTTGGTGCCTCCTCCCTTCCACTAGTTGCCAATCCAGGGAGGATCGACTGAATATGGGAAGAGGGTCCCATCCAGGGAGGATCGACTGAATATGGGAAGAGGGTCCCATCCAGGAATTTTAAGGCATAAAATACCGGGGTCTGTACAGAACTTAGGTAAGTCCTCCGGTTGTGAAAGTGTAGCCGAAACACCATCTTTATATGCTGTAAGGCTAAACGGGTATACCCCAGTGGTATGGTATCGTGTTATCTTGAAGTATGGTAAGTATGGGTTTGAGGGTGCATCACTATTGTAGAGTGATCCATGACAAAGCTGGCAAAAGTTGGATTTAAGCACCTTCAAATTCCACTGATCTCACGTTGTGGGCAGTACGATTGATATTCTCTTTTAATACAGGATCGTGAATCGAACAAATCACATCCCTGGGTCTGGACTGCTTAAAAGACCCAGTGAATGACTGGCCCAATATGTTGTTAAATAATATTTGGAGTACTAGTGGTATATCCGCAGCTTAAGTAGCTTCTAACTATTATTACGGAGACCCCTATTGTCAAGATCCTCCAGATGTTGCTTATAGTCTCGCAATACCACAGCCTGTGCGGTCATATGCTCCTAAAGTTACTAATCATTAGAGATGAGCGAATTTCTCAAAAATTTGATTCGGCCGGTTCGCCGAATTCTCTGAAAAGATGTGCTTCGATCTGAATTTATTTGCTGCGAATCGTGTTAAAAAATGTCTATTTCCGGCCTGCGGAGAGCCTTGATAGTGGTGTAGAACACTGTGCCTTGCAGTAACATTCATAGGGAGTCTGCTGTGGTAGTGAAAATACACTGTGAGTCAGTATGACATGCAGATGACAGGCGTCGCTATTAGAATCACTGCACACTTCACTTATTTGGGAAGTCACGGGGCCAAAACTGACCAAATAACTTAAGTATGAACTCAGCCTTACAGGTCCATGTTAGCGTCAAGAAGAAGCGCACTCCTTTTACAACCTTGTCAGCTGATTCCACAAAGATGCCTACAGAACCTGTTCTATTAACCGCTTATACAAGTAGAGCCCCCCGACAGAGTGGAGAGGGTGTCAGCAATCAGTTTGTGTTGTCGTCACTGAATTTTTTGCCCTTCCTCTGATCCATCAGAACAATAACCCACAAAAAATGGATCCTGTCTGTGGAGCATTTGCATCTGCCTTCACCCGGTCAGCATTTGCTCAATAATCCATCAGTATTGCTAATGCAATACTGATGGAGTGGATCAGGACAGGAGTGGATCAAAAACAGAGATGACACGTGAATTGAATATTTGCATGTCTTCTGTGTTTTGTACCCACTCCTGCTTTTGGCTACCAAATCACAAGCCAATTCTGATGGTACCATAGAGGCCTTACAGCTGCTACACAGACAGGATTCCTTATGTATCTCTTTTTTTCTTCCTTCTGACAGATCAGAAGAAGGGTCAAAAAAAGTGATGTCATCCAGGCCAAAAAGGCAAAATAGTGGCCCAGTCATGGAGTAGGGAGGGTGGGAGAACAGCCTAAGAAGTCCACAGAGTGGCCCAATGACAGTGGTGAGGTAAAAGCAGCATGAGGAAACCACAGAGTGGCCCAATGACAGAGTCTGGAGGTGGCGGCACCATCAGGAGGCTTTAGAATGGCACAATGACAGTGTGGAGGTGGCAGTAGCATCAGGAGGCCACAGAGTGGCACAATGACAGATTCTGGAGTTGGCGACAGCATCAGGAGGCCACAGAGTGACACAATTACAGAGTCTGGAGGTGGCGGCAGCATTAGTAGGCCACAGAGTGGCACAATGACAGAGTCTGGAGGTGGCGGCAGCAATCAGTAGGCCACAGAGTGGCACAAGGACATAGTATGGAGGTGGTGGCAGCATCAGTAGGCCACAGATTGGCACAATGACAGAGTCTGGAGGTGGCGGCAGCATCAATAGGCCACAGAGTGGCACAAGGACATAGTGTGGAGGTGGTGGCAGCATCAGTAGGCCACAGATTGGCACAATGACAGAGTCTGGAGGTGGCGGCAGCATCAGTAGGCCACAGAGTGGCACAATGACAGTCTGGAGGTGGCGGCAGCATCAGTAGGCCACAGAGTGGCACAAGGACATAGTGTGGAGGTGGCGTCAGCAGCAGCATCAGGCGGAGAGCACAGAGTGGCACAATGACAGAGTCTGGAGTTGGCGACAGCATCAGTAGGCCACAGAGGGGCACAATGACAGAGTCTGGAGTTCACGACAGCATCAGGAGGCCACAGACTGGCACAATGACAGAGTTTGGAGGTGGCGGCAGCATCAGGAGGCCACAGAGTGGCACAATGACAGAGACTGGAGGTGGCGGCAGCATCAGGAAGCACAGAGTGGCACATCAGGAGCATCAGCATCAGGAGGTCACAGAGTTGCACAGTGACAGAGTCTGGAGGTGGTGGCAGCATTAGTAGGCCACAGAGTGGCACAATGACGGAGTCTGGAGGTGGCGGCAGCATCAGTAGGCCACAGAGTGGCACAATGANCCTTGTCAGCTGATTCCACAAAGATGCCTACAGAACCTGTTCTATTAACCGCTTATACAAGTAGAGCCCCCCGACAGAGTGGAGAGGGTGTCAGCAATCAGTTTGTGTTGTCGTCACTGAATTTTTTGCCCTTCCTCTGATCCATCAGAACAATAACCCACAAAAAATGGATCCTGTCTGTGGAGCATTTGCATCTGCCTTCACCCGGTCAGCATTTGCTCAATAATCCATCAGTATTGCTAATGCAATACTGATGGAGTGGATCAGGACAGGAGTGGATCAAAAACAGAGATGACACGTGAATTGAATATTTGCATGTCTTCTGTGTTTTGTACCCACTCCTGCTTTTGGCTACCAAATCACAAGCCAATTCTGATGGTACCATAGAGGCCTTACAGCTGCTACACAGACAGGATTCCTTATGTATCTCTTTTTTTCTTCCTTCTGACAGATCAGAAGAAGGGTCAAAAAAAGTGATGTCATCCAGGCCAAAAAGGCAAAATAGTGGCCCAGTCATGGAGTAGGGAGGGTGGGAGAACAGCCTAAGAAGTCCACAGAGTGGCCCAATGACAGTGGTGAGGTAAAAGCAGCATGAGGAAACCACAGAGTGGCCCAATGACAGAGTCTGGAGGTGGCGGCACCATCAGGAGGCTTTAGAATGGCACAATGACAGTGTGGAGGTGGCAGTAGCATCAGGAGGCCACAGAGTGGCACAATGACAGATTCTGGAGTTGGCGACAGCATCAGGAGGCCACAGAGTGACACAATTACAGAGTCTGGAGGTGGCGGCAGCATTAGTAGGCCACAGAGTGGCACAATGACAGAGTCTGGAGGTGGCGGCAGCAATCAGTAGGCCACAGAGTGGCACAAGGACATAGTATGGAGGTGGTGGCAGCATCAGTAGGCCACAGATTGGCACAATGACAGAGTCTGGAGGTGGCGGCAGCATCAATAGGCCACAGAGTGGCACAAGGACATAGTGTGGAGGTGGTGGCAGCATCAGTAGGCCACAGATTGGCACAATGACAGAGTCTGGAGGTGGCGGCAGCATCAGTAGGCCACAGAGTGGCACAAGGACATAGTGTGGAGGTGGCAGCAGCATCAGTACGCCACAGAGTGGCACAAGGACATAGTGTGGAGGTGGCGTCAGCAGCAGCATCAGGCGGAGAGCACAGAGTAGCACAATGACAGAGTCTGGAGTTGGCGACAGCATCAGGAGGCCACAGAGTGGCACAATGACAGAGTTTGGAGGTGGTGGCAGCATCAGTAGGCCACAGAGTGGCACAAGGACATAGTGTGGAGGTGGCGTCAGCAGCAGCATCATGCGGAGAGCACAGAGTGGCACAATGACAGAGTCGGGAGTTGGCGACAGTATCAGGAGGCCACAGTGTGGCACAATGACAGAGTCTGGAGGTGGGGGCAGCATCAGTAGGCCACAGGTGGCACAATGACAGAGTCTGGAGTTGGTGACAGCATCAGGAGGCCACAGAATGGCACAATGACAGAGTTTGTTGGTGGAGCCAGCATCGGGAGGCCACAGAGTGGCACAAGGACATAGTTTGGAGGTGGTGGCAGCATCAGTAGACCACAGAGCTGCAAGATGACATAGTGTGGAGATAGCAGCAGCAGCATCAGGAGACCACAGAGCGGCACAAGGACATAGTGTGGAGGTGGCGGCAGCATCAGTAGGCCACAAAGTGGCACAATGATAGAGTCTGGAGGTGGCGGCATCATCAGTAGGCAACAGAGTGGCAAGTTGCTATAATGTGGAGATGGTAGCAGCAGCATCAGAAGACCACAGAGCGGCAAGGTGACATAGTGTGGAGATGGCAGCAAGCAGCATCAAGAGACCACAGAGTGGCACGGTGATATAGTGTGGAGATGGCTGCAGCAGCATCAGGAGACCACAAAGTGACCCAGTGACAGACTGGGGTGGTGGGTAGCAATACTAGTACCCGCTGACAGAAGTGAAAGAAGGAGCACTTTTCATCTGATGTGTGGCATTAGGCGGGTGGCAGCATCAGAGTAGTAGCTCAGGCAGATAGACAGAAAAAAACGGTCTCTTTTGTCAAGGTTTGGTTCATGGATCATCCAATCAGATGCATCAGGCATTGGTGGGTGGAAATCCTGGCTGATCCACGTCTGATTCATCTTGACAAAGGTCAGTCTCTCCACATTTTGGGTGGACTGGCGAGTTCTTCATGGGGTAACTATGGCCCCCGCCGCACTAAACACCCGCTCTGATGCCACACTACTAGCCGGGCAGGACAGCTTTTCAAGGGCAAACTCGGCCAGTTGCGGCCACAAATCCAGTTTGGCTGCCCAGTAGTCCAGCGGATCTTTAATGACGGCTGGCAGGGTGCACTCCAAGTATGCCACGATGTGCTGGTTCAGGTTCTGCTCTATGTCTAGCTGCTGGTTAGTAGTTTCTTCACTATGCTGGTATAGAAAGCTGCTCATCAGCGACTCTAGACTCAGGTTGCTGCTGATGGAGCTGGTACTGCTCCTGCCACCCCACCCCTCCACAGCAGCCATGGCAGTGGAATGTGAGTGCAGAGGGCCCCCCCGGTCAGACCTGCAGAAGGATGGACAATGGCGCAGATAGGCAGCGACCAACTGACTACATGGGATGTCTCTGTAGTAGTTTAGTTTGTTCTCCCTCTCAGTGGGTGTAAAAAAGGCCCCCATTTTGGACCGGTAGCGAGGCTCCAACAAGGTGGAAAGCCAGAAGTCATCCCTCTGCGGAATGGTGACAATTCGGCTGTCACTGCGCAAGCAAGTGAGCATGCAGCGGGCCATTTCTGCAAGCGAGTCGAAGGGACTCCCTACTTCCATCTCCACTGCATACTGCCATGGTGTGTCTGGGTCCTCTGCCTCGTCCTCCTCATCTCCCTCTGTCTCCTCTGGCTGCTCCTACTCCTCCTCTCCTGTCACCTAAGTAGAAAAACCACCCATTTCGCTATACATTGCCTTTGATCCAATGTCCTCCTCCTCCTCCAGTTCAGCCCCCACAGGGCTCATGTGGCCGTGAGCTCTAGGAGCCACGTCTCCAGTCCCCTGACCAGCCAGATTTACCAGCATCTGTTCCAGGACATGAAGTAGTGGAATGACGTTGTTCATCCCGTAGTCCTGGTGACTGACAAATAACGTGGCCTCCTCAAAGGGCTTGAGCAAACGGCAGGTGTCACGCATGAGCTGCCACTGGCTGACAACAAAGTTACACATGGGAGTACTCCTATCTGATTGGATCATCAAGAATTCTTTGTGCACATCAAGTGCTTTGCGGTGTACGAGTGGCTGAAGTGCATGCAAAGTTTCCTGGACATTTTTATGATGTCTTGCAGATGGGTGGAAGACTTCAGGAACCGCTTGACAACCAGATTGAACAGGTGTGCCATGCAGGGTGCATGGCTCAGACTTCCTTGACGCAGCACAGACACAATGTTCTTCCCGTTGTTGGTCACCATGGTTCCGATTTTGAGTTGTCGCGGAGAAAGCCATGATTCGATCTCTTGATGAATCACACGGAGCAATTCCTCCCCTGTGTGACTTCATTCCCCCAGGCAAACCAGGTGCAGAACAGCTTGACACCGCCGTGCCCTGCACATGTGGTATGCTGTAGGGGCACTGTGAATTGTCCCTGCAGTTGGAGGCTGAGGACAAGGTGGAGAATGAGGAGCCAGAGGCGGACGTTGTCGCAGGACCAGCGGCGTGAGAACATGGAGGTGGAAGCGGTGTCACCTGGCCAAGTTGCTGGTGTGGCCGTGCAAGAATCACATTCACCCAGTGGGCCGTAAAGGACATGTATTGTCCCTGACCGTAGTTACAGCTCCACATGTACACTTTGGCAGACACCGACAGGCTCAAGGACTGGCCCACCTTCTGTTCTACATATTTGTGCAGGGCTGGTACTGCCTTTTTTGCAAAGAAATGACGGCTTGGGACTTTCCACCTCGGCTCGGCACAAGCCATCGGTTCTCTGAAAGGTGCAGAGTCCACCACTTGGAAAGGGAGGGACTGCAGCACCAGCAACTTGGACAGGAGCACATTCAGCTTCTGCACCGTTGGATGAGTGCAGGCATACTGTTGTCTCCTGGCAATCGCTTCAGTGATCGATTGCTGACGGAATGACTGACAAGGAGTCGGAGGAGCAGGAGCATCTGGACCAGCAGAAGATGGAAATGACATACAGCTCCCTTCGGCTGAGGTGGTGGAGCCTTGACTGCCTGAAAGCCCGGTGCGTGGCACTGGGTGATGTAGAGGTTGCTGCGGCAGGCTGGACCACCACATCAGAGCTACGGTTCTCCCAGGCCACTTTATGGTGACGCTGCAAACGTTGATGCAGGGCCATGGTGCCAACATTGGCACCCTGGCCACGCTTCACCTTCTGCCCACAAATTTTACATATGACCATGTTAACCTCCTCCGGTGGCTTAACAAAAAACTGCCACACCGCCGAGTAGGTGATTTTCCCCCCAACACTCTGCACTGACTGACTGCTACCACCGCTGCCTCCGTGAACCCCTGCACCACTACTTCCCGGGCAGGTAGGCTGCTGCGAAGCAGGTGCTCTACCCTGGGCATGTTTGGCTCCTGACCTCCCACTGCTGCCACCCTGCTGACTATCAGCCATGCTACCACCTTGCTGGCTCAGCCCCTGCCTCACGGGCAAGCTGCCACCCTCTTCTCCTGATGATGATGAAGCCCCTAGTTCACCCGTCTCCCAAGTGCGATCGGCTTCATCATCATCGAGTAGTGTATGCACGTCATTGATGTCCTCCTCAACGGTCTCTGGGTCAGGAGCCTGACCACTCGCAACACCACCTCCCACGCCACTCTCCTCATCACTACTTGCCAGTCTACTGGAGAAAGCGGCGGATGTCTCCTCCAGATCTTGGCTGGGCAGTAGCTGCTGACTGTCCTCTACTAGCTCGTCCTCGCTGTATAGTGGAGCTGAGCCCACAGTATACAATACTTCTGTGGCTGAGAGAACAGCAAAGGAAAGAGGCAAGTTGTGGACAGGTGAGGGCACAGGGTCTGCTCCCAGGCCATGCCAACTAAGGGTTGTGTCTGACGAACCCAACAACTTTTGGCTGGGGGTGTCTGATGTCACTTGGGATGAAATGGATGACCGAGTTAACCAATCTAGAATCGCTGGGTTGCTGGTCAAGACACGACCCCTGGATGACACCGGGAGCTCAGGCCTCTCGCTGCGACTCCTGCTGACATGCCCCCTTACTCTGCTGCGACCTCTGCCTGCGCCAGAAACATTTAGGCCTCTGCCACTCCTCTGTGCATGGCCTGCCACTTCTCTGTCTGACATACTTTTACTTGAACTAAATAAATTTAAAGCAAATTCAAACACACCTAAAAGCGACAAATATATTTTTATTTTTGTACAGAAATAGGCTAATAAACGCTTTTAGCACCAAAAACTGCAACAGGGAACTGCGTATATATATATTTTTTTGTACTCAAATACGTCACTAAATGCTTTCACCATAATATATAATAATAATATTATAGATATAGATATATGGAGAGTATGGCCTGGCACATTAATACATCTTTAGCCTTTTTTTGTGCTTGGTATACCAGTAACTGGAAGTCCAACAATTATCTTTACCTCCCAAACAGTAAGTGAGTAAATAGATCCTATTGTTTCTATATGTCATGTGTGAATCAACAAATATCCTATACATTTAACCCTTTAATTCATACAATTATCATCATATATATTTTTTGTATCTAGTAATTAGGATATTGATTCACTGACTGCCTGTTCATCTCTCACCATCCAATATAACCACACTATCAGTGATAGATTAGATTGCGTTAGACAATGTAAGTTTCTTTGTCTTCAGTGCAGTTTATTAATATGTGCTTTTTGCTATTTACTGTTACATGATATTTTTTATTACCTCTAATAGTTGCTATAAACATCCTAAGTCCAGACGATTTTCCATGTCTTCTAACAAAACGAACTGACATTACTTTTGAAGGTCAGTTGTGTATGAATTTTAATGCAATTACATAGATAAAGCACCACCTAGTGGATTTGTGTGAATATAGTCTCTCAAACCCTTTCTCTCTAACTTATAGTTTGATTGGCTAATGACATCTTGATACAATATTTGAAACTCCTCAGTTCTGCAAAGTTTGAGCTAATTGTGAGTACAATTATACCCTGGGTTTATACCCACTAATGAATAATCTTGGACATGTGACAGTTGAACAACCAATATAACTTCAATTACCTATATCCTAGACTCTAGATAGCTGATTCAAACAACCTTTTTTTGGGCTGTTTCCTCTACATATTACAGCCAGACCTCATGGTGAGTCATTTTATTCACCAAATTTTCAAATTACCTAATCAACTTCTATACCGATACTTACTATTAATTTGTATTTCAGAAATTAATGCAGGTTGAACATTAGGGATGCACAGCCGTTCCCTTTTATATCTGTACAGCATTACTCTAAGTGTAGGTAGATGTCCTCCTGTCAGCGTCTATGCATGATTTGCTATTGATTATATGTAGATGCAGTATTGTGATTTTGATTTATTTTTATGTTTGGATATATTATTGTCTTTAATAGTCCCCTGAGGAAGCCAAAAGGCGAAACAGGTTGGGACCCAACTGGACTTTACTTCATAACTTTAGTAGCATTAACTTGTCTAGATTAGAGATCAAAAACCACCCTGAATTCTTGGGATACAGTAGGGTGGTTTTGACTGTACACATGATGTATTGTTTGTAAAATATAATTTTTGTATTTTCACTTACATTCCTGTATATAATTTCCTTGAGCTAGGGAACAATAGTGAACTTTATGACTAAATTTTTTTTTGCCACAACAAACATATCCTGGCTTGTTTCTCTTCTCTATTATATTTGGAATGATGTTACCATCAGGGTATGTGGCTTTTCCTTGATTAGCAAAAATTGATCAGCATTCTCTTCTCTCTGCTCTAATCTCATTAACTTTTGCCAATGAGGGATACCAACTTCTGATGCCAAGGATGTTTTTACTTTCTTGGCAACAAAATGTTCTATCTATTCTTTTGTGTGGAAAAAAATAATTAAAAATGGCACTTTCCTTGTTTAGAGAAAGATTTCATGTTTGCTACAAAAATCCTTGGGGTATACATACCTACATGACTGTAAAGTTTTTGTCAAGGGAGAAATGAGTAGGTTGTCTTTGATGGCCTTCTGAAAATGGTAGTTGCCCAGTTGTTTTTAAACCATAGATTTAGTAGTAATCCAGAAGCACTTAGACGTACAAGTCAGAACTTTTCATCTGCATATATGTTATTTATCTGTGAAATAGTAAAATCTTTGGAGTAGTATGCATGTAAAAAATGACCCGTTAGTGCTGATAAAATTTTTTATATAACCAGCACTTAACTGTGCTTTTACAACTGCGCTAATATGGTTACACTCACCTCTCATTAAAAGGTTTCCTATGTTTAATTCTCATGATGCAGAAGTTGATTTATTGGTTGAACAAAAAACAGTTTTATAGCTAAGCCATTGCATTTGGTTATAGGACATGCAGTAATAAACACAATGGCACTTCACTTCAAGTAATGCTTTATATTTTTGTAATGTAACACTGACAGATAACGTTCTTGCTTTACAGCTCTATGTATAAGTACCCGATTTATTTTGTTTTTAACATGCATAAAAAGTGCTTGCTTTTGTCAATAAAATGCATTTGTAAAATTGTTCAATTATAGGTGTAAAATATTTTGATTTGCTACTAACAATTTTAACTATTAAATTCTTTGTCTAGCATTTGTTCTTTTTTTTTTTAGCCTCTTCACGTTTTCGAAGTGCATCTTCCTCCACTTTCTTTCTCTCTTCCTTTATCTCTTTATACCGCCATTTTGGAATCTGTAAGTAATTGTTGTCATTAACACTACTCCGTCTTCTTATTTTTTCAGGGTGGTAGGTAGGTGCAGGTGCTTTATTGATGCGAACTTTTGGAATTATGTAACCTGGTCTTACACTGCTTCTTCTTAATAAGTTTAGAGGTAAAAGGCTTGTTCTCCTGTTGGTAAAGTCAGCTTCTTGAGATACATTTACTTGAAGACTAGATCTCCTTTCCTTTTTTTGGGGAACTTTAATAACCTGAGAGTTTTTGAAACATTTTTCATATGATTTTGTTTGTTTTTTGTCTGAAGCTTTTATGTCTTCTGCTCTCTGTTTTCTGAGAATCTCTTGTACAGAATATCTTTGTTTCCCAATACAGGGTGGGCTGCCTGGACATACTGTTCTGCAACCAACAGCAACAAATGGGCTGCTAATGCCAGTGGTAATTTTAACCATGTAATCAAGAACTCCATCTTCTTCAGGGTCACTAAAATATTTAAAAGTGAATGCTGATTTAATACATTCTGAGATTATCTGTGCACATGATTTGGGTTCTGCTGCTTTGGCAAGCAGCTCTTTCATTTTAGGCCATTCCATTTTAAACTGGTCACTGAATTGTTCTGCCAGTGGTCTCTCCAGCAGTTTTTGCATGAGGTTGGCCGTGTCATATCTTCCTGTAAACCTTGCCCATTCTCTAGATGTAAAGCCTCGATTTGGATCAACTGCATGAATATCAGCACCTAAAAAACAAATATGATAAGCGATTAAGTAATGTATTGTTTATCATATTGTCTTGTCCAAAGGGATTAGTTAATTTTAAAGTTAGAAAAACTAATATTCTTTGGAGGAAAACTGTACTGAACTGAGAAACATTAAAGGGCTGCTACTGCTAATCTTCTAAGAAGACTGATTTCTTTCTATTTCTACATATGCCAGTCAGTACCTCAAAGTATTGAAGCAGGATAGTCAGGAGCAATTAATTACACTGGGGAACTAATTTTTTGTTGAGTTAGATCTTACACTTGTTTTGTACTAATTTTGGGGTGGTGAATTCGGAAATGACCCCAGTTTTTTGCTATCACATCCATTTTTTACGATACAGGGTACCCTCTATTTTTGTCAAAAAACATATTTTACATACAATGAAAAAATATTGAAATATTAACTTGAATGGACTGTTTATTTAAATTTCTTTTGTTCATACAAACGATTTGTTACTCCGACATTTTTTTTACAGTAAAACATTTAAAAATGAATTGGGTAAGTGGTTGAGGTAAAGATTTACGCTTATAGCTTTTCCTGGAGTGTTCAGTGTTAGGACAATCCCGCCGGATGCTCCAAGAATAGTGAGCCATCAAATGTACATCCCATCTACCCTGATACCGTCCTTCCATGACCTTAAAATCTTGATGGAATCGTTTACCTTGCTCATCACTGACTGCACAAAGGTTGTCCGGGAAGTTAGAAAGATGGCTTTGCAGAAAATGCACCTTGATGCTCATATTGCAACCAAGCATTTTGTAGCTCTCCAAGAGTTTCTGAACAATTTCTGTGTAATTATTTGCTTGTGTGTTTCCAAGAATGTCCTTGACAATGGCTTTGAATGATAACCAAACATTCTTTGACTTCTGACATTGTCCTGATGAAATGTTCATCTTTGATGAGCTGCCGAATCTGTGGACAATATTCTTTCTATCAACAAGTGGCTCATGTAGAATGTTTGGATCACCTGGTTTTAGGGCAGATCTTGGAGGCCAATTCCTTTCCACCCAATGCCTCTCACGAGCTCTGCTGTCCCACATGCACAGATAACAGGGGTACTTGGTATATCTGGGCTGCTGACCAAGAAGGAAGCATACCATTTTAAGGTCAACACAGAAGAACCAATTATGTTGGTGATATTGCATCAACTCAATGACTCCTTTTTTGTCTACATATACTTCACAAAGAGAAACTGAATGGCCAATCGGGACTGACCCAAATATATTGCCATTGTGAAGAAGGACACACTTTAAGCTCCGCTTTAAGCTATAAATGAATCGCCATTCAGTTGAGTTATAGATTGGAATTCCCAATTCCTCCAATAAACCAGGTATGTTATGGCAATACACAAAACCACTGTCAGTTCTAAAGTACTGCAGAAATGCAATTTCTCTGGTTTGAAAGCTCAATACCTTTGTTCCTTTTCTTATGCAGTCTTGATGCTAGGAGTTCTAAAGCCTTCTTCGAAAGTCCCAAATCACTGAACTCATGCTGATCAAATCCCTTACGAACAGAGTCCTCTTCAATTTCAAACTCTTCAGCATTGTTGTCACCTAGTTCATCGCTATAATCAAGTTCTTCAAGAGAGGATAGTGTAACGAAAACCGGCACTGGGATTTCATCTGAATGAGCCACTGGCGTATAGTCAGTGGTAGAATAGGATACTCTGTTACATTTATTTTTCTTTTTATATACAAAAGTAACAGTCACTGAAATAATCTCCTGGCTCTCGCCAAACCATAATTATACCAAATGGCATCTTATCATGTGTTCCTTTTGTCCACATCCCTAAACCCTCGACACACTGTTTGCACACCTTATGAGGGGCCAAAGACTTATCTTGATCACCAAGTTTAACTTGTAAATATGCCAAACAGGCTTGCTCTACAAATGTGCTGATGTTCGCTCTTTGACTGGGAATGGTTAAACTGCCACAGAAATACCAAAATGAATCATAACTTGACTATACAACTATATATATATCTAAACCCTAGAGCCAAACATATCAATAGAAGACCTCATATTGACCGTATGTTAAAAATGGAGAACACCCTTCAGGTACACCACCTATAGACATTTGAGGGTACTCAAACGACATTCACACTCAATCCTGGACACCTTTGATTCAGAAAATCTTTACCCCAGATTGCAAGTAAGCTTCCCTGCTAACTAAGATGACTCCCAAGGAGAAAATCATATTTCAACTTAATAAACAAAGTGTAAATAAGTACAAGTGAAGAGGTTTTCTTACGAATTTAATTTGTGGTTGAATATTCCTAAGTTCCATGAATTTTTAGGTTTAATATTTACTCCTCAACAGTTTGAGATGCATTTGCATTGGATAATTACCACTATAGGAATCATTCTGGTGCTCTTGTGAATCACTCTCCATTATTTTCAAGATTATAAGGGACTAACAGCCAGTTTGGAAGTAAGATATTTTAGTTGAATAATACATAGTAATTATCAATGTTAATTATTAATGTTAACATGAATAATCATACTTACCCTCCCTTTTACCTAGAAGATTAACAATATCCAGTCAGGTCCCCATTTAGTACTTTTGGTACCTCTACTACTATCATTCACTGAGTATCTTGAAACTTACCTTCAGCATACACCAAGTAAGTTATGATACATTTCTTTTTGATTTCCTCTCTTTTATTGCAATTGGAATGATTTTAGTGTGATTATACATATCTATTTTTTACAATCATATTGTTAAGCCTTGAAACATCATGTATTATATACTTGTTTTCTAATATTCTCTATTTTTAGGAAGGGTTATCATTTTTCTGAGATTATATGATAACTGTATGTTTGCATTATTTATTATTTACCTTAGTCATTGGTCTCCAAAATCCCCTGAGGAAGCACTTTGGGGTGAAAAAATTTGGGTGCAAAACTTTTTCTGCTGACATTATTTATTTTAAATTATCCTTTCTCAGTTTGACACAAATATCCAGCGTAGTAGTACTGTGTTAGCTAGGTTCTGGCACAATAGAACTATGTCTAGTTTTTTAGTTCATTTCAAAAGTATTGAATAAATAGATTTGTTTCTTTTACACAGTTGATACGTTGCTTGAGAAAGCCTATCTCCACACTACTGATTTTACATATTTAGTTTCTAGGCTAGGCACACCATATATTCGTCCAATCTTTGCTATACCCTCTTTTGGTGAAAAAATATCCTCTTTTTTCATGTATAAAGTCAAACTTAACCACATTAAGTAAACCTTTGTAAGGAGAGAAAATAAGTTATATATTTTAATTCAAGGCTCTCCTAAAATTTAAAAATAACCAAGGTTTAAGCTGATATCAATCTAGCAGATAGTAAAGCAATAGTAAATATAGTAGAGGGCTCTAAAAAACGCATCTACGAGCATATTCACTCAATAACATGTCCCAAAATTGTAACATATTGCCACTAGACATAACTATAACCAAAATATTCTGAAATTCTTTGCTTTGGAACATATCCCCTGTAATCCCAGAGGAGGAAACCTTGACACCAAACTTCTTCAAGAAGAATCAAAATGTTTTTTCAATATCAAGGCAACCCAGGCCCCTGGCCTAAATGATACCATGAGTTTCAAACCATTTCTCTAGTATCCCTAAATATCTCCATCTGGGATATGGAACTAAACTTCCTTTAACCAATCAAGTGTTCTGGCTAACCTCTTTTAATCTCTACCATCATTTAGACCAGGAACAGTAAAAACAATTTATAACTAGTCATACCTTAATCAGTTATTTACTATCTATATGGCCTATCTATGTTATTTTGACAATATGCCTAGAGTGTCAGCAGAAACATACCATTACCATGTGGCCATACCTGACATTAGGCCAAGCATAGAGGTCTGTCTAATAACGCATATAATCATAAAACAACGTGAATACTGTGTTAATCATATGTATTCATGCTACCTAAATATAGTGTAAGGTGACATAGTAACATCTACACTGTCACATATGGTTATATTATCCACAACACAATTGTTTTTTGATTATTTATCGAAGCTGACTACCATAGAACACTGTATACATAATATGTTGTGTATATTAATTCATACCACCTATGTATATTGTAAACTGAATAATTTCTCTATGCGGTTACACAGTGCTAATATGACCTTTTTTATGTAATCATGTTTTGATTGTCCATTTATACATGTGAATATTGAATAATTATAATGGTATCTTAAATTATTATTTAGTATATCCAAGTACATGATGTTTCAATTGTACCTAATATTGGTTTATGTTGTATTCATCTGTAGGAAAAGACAATCCTTTTTTTTCTGGACCCTGTTAACACATAACTTTTCTGATTCTGGGTTCAAAAAGGTGCAAAGGTGTTTGCAAGTTTCTGTTATGGTGTTTTTAGGCTTCTATTATGACTAAAGACTTTTGTTCACCATAAAAAACAGTGTCCGTTCCCCCTTATTTTGAACCAAGACCCTTTAATAAGCAAAAGACCTTCCCTGATAAAAAAGGAAAAAAATGCAGCTAGCATGTTTGCCCCTTTCATAAAACGCAAAAAACAGCAGCCCACTTACCCCCAGTAATGGAAAGATGATCATTAGGAGAGAGGGCTTCATCCCCAAAACGAAACTCCTGTGTTGGGGCTTATTTAGAATCTGGAAACCCCCTTTAAAAGGGGACCACCAGATATTGGCCCCCTTACCCTGGAAACCTGAATGAGTACATAGTGGATCAAGTGGTGGCTTGGGACCCACCAGCAGAACAAAGAGTAAAGAACACATTCAAGCAATGCACCTAGCACATTGTGGTAGAGAATGTGTTTGAGTACACAAGCAGTAACGGCTTTTTTTAGCAAATACGTTTGAGGAAAATGTTTTTCAATCCCAGATAGTATCCTTAAAGTTTTTAACAGATAATATGTAATGCATTTTATTTGCACAATCAAAGACTAAATTACAAGGTTGTTTGTATTTTAGCTCTGTTTTAGATAATACAACATACAATGGTTGTGATACAAAGCATATAGAGCACTAAAGCAGAATATGAATGTGCACTAAAGGCCATACATAAGAAAGCAATGTGTAATAGTATTGACCACACCATATGAATATGCATATAACTATGAACTAAAATAAAGAATATAACAGCAGAATTTCAGACATGGAAAGCACAGTGGCAACATGTGTTGGGATGGGAGTGGCACAAGCAAAGGTTGATTTGCCAGGCCTGCCCACTATTAGACCCTTGATTAATTGGCAGGGTATTTCAACTAAGGCTTAGCCCAGAATAGAAGTAACCCCATAAACTGCTAAGTGTGTTCATGTTTTATACTGTTGCCAACTGCCACTTCTAGTTTGCTGCCCACCCTGACCTCACCGGGCACACTATTGTGTATGACCATGCCTCTGACATTTTGATACCCTCTTTCATGTATCGCCCTTGGCTAACCTTTGATCTTTCATCATCAATGTGCTCTTTTGACACCCTAGCCTTGCGCAGAGTTCTGTTAGCTTCTCTTTCAGTTCCACCTTAGACACCACACCTTATGCACTTAAGTCCTGGGAGCAACTAAGTTCTGGGATGGTGTTACTTGCCTCCTGAAGCTGAGCAAACACAGAAATGAATTGGAGTTGTGGGATAAACCATCTCTAAAATCCCATATCTTGCACTGATAATAAGATCTGCATACATTGTAACAAAGAAAAAGACTGAGTTCTCAGGGGGATCATAACAGCAGGCCACATTTTTTCTGCTAAAGAAGCCATAATACAGTAGAAGAATAAGACCTGCGAAATCAGTTGTACTATTTTAGGTGGATGTAGTCAGCCAAAATGGAAGAAACAAAAAGGGCAGCAGGCAACATTCATATCTTAGCTAAGCAGCAGACAAAGGCTCAGAAAGTATATACACTTTAAAGGAAATATCTGTTTCAGGCTTACACACCACTTCACCATGTAGAAACAATTACTGGAAAGGGGCCAGTTATTATCCATTCTACCTTGCAATAAGCAAGAACGATGAGAGGTAATGGACTGACCACTTGGGTAAGGTAACTCAGAACTAGATGCTGATAAAATGGAAGTGGTACTTTCAAGAGCTGTGTCCAAGAGTGTGTCCTCAAAAGTTATTTAAAAGGCATTATTTCTAATTTTTAGAGACTCTTTAATCTCTGGCATGGTACCATTGAATTGGTGTAAGGCTAATGTGGTTCCTATCTTCAAAAAGGGAGCAAAGTCATTACCAGGTAACTACAGACCGGTTAGTTTAATGTCTATAGTTGGAAAGGTCCTAGAGAGTTTGATAAAGAACCACATAGAGGGATTTCTTCTAGAAAATAATATTTTAATAGCCAGCATGGCTTCAAGAAAGACCGAAGTTGTCAAACAAATTTACTCTCTTTTTATGAGGAAGTAAGTAAACAGGTAGACAGTGGAGTAGCACTTGATATAGTGTACTTGGACTTTGATAAAGCATTTGACACAGTACCCCACAGACGGTTATTATGCTAGTTAGGGTCAATAGGTTTAGAAAGGTCAATCTGTAAATGGAAAGAGAACTGGCGTAAAGACTGCATCAAGAGAGTAGTGATTAATGATTCATACTCTGGATGGTCTAAGGTTATTAGTGGTGTACCCCAGGGATCAGTGTTGGGACCTTTACTGTTTACCACCTCTATAAATTATAGAGAGTTTGGGATTAAAAGTACCATTTCTGTCTTTGCAGATGACACCAAACTATGTAATGGAATTAGGTCCATACAGGATGTCTATATTCTACAATCAGACCTGGATGTCCTGTTTGATTGGCCAGCCAAGTGTCAAATGACATTTATTATAGATAATTGTATGCACTTGGGGGTTAACAACATGCATGCTTCATACTGTCTAGGGGGAATAAATTTGGGGGAATCAGGAATGGAAAGGGATCTGGAAGTTTTGGTATATCATAGACTTAATAACGGCATGCAATGCCAAGCTGCAATATCTAAAGCTACCAAATTACTTTCTTGTATTAAAAGAAGAATAGACTGCAGAGATGGAGACAGAATCCTGCCCCTGTACAAAGCATTGGTCAAACTACATCTGGAATATGCAGTCCAGTTTTGGGCACCAGTTCACAAAGAGGACATTGTGGAATTAAGGAGCATGCAGAGAAGGGCAACTAAACTCATAAAAGAATTGGAGGAGCTCACCTATGGGGAGAGATTAGCTGAACTAAACTTATGGACTTAAGTCTTTTTTTTTACCTGTTTTCAACTAACTATATACTGTAGTGAACTCTCTTCCCGATTATTCACTTTAAGATCATTACAAAAAACTAGAGGGCACTCTTTGCGACTGGAGGAAAAGAAATTTATTTTTGGAATTGGAGAGAGTGCAGAGAAGGGCAACTAAACTCAAAAAATGAATGGAAGAGCTCACCTTTGAGGAGAGATTAGCTGAACTGAATCTATTCTCCCATGATAAGAGATGTTTAAGGGGGGATATGGATATGATCACCCTGTATAAATTTATAAATGGTCCATATAGAGAACTCTCTTTCCAATTATTCACTTTGAGATCATTGCAAAAAACAAGAGGACACTCTTTGCGTCTGAAGGAAAAGAAGTTTAAGCTCTAGGTAAGGAAAGGATTCTACACTGTAAGGTCTGTGAAAATGTGGAATAGGCTCCCTCAGGAAGTAGTTTCAGCAACTACTATAGATTGCTTTAAGAAAAATCTGGATGTTTTTCTAGAAGCACGGAATATAACTGGGTATTAAGGCTTTAAAGTAAAAATACCAGTGACTGTTGATCCAGGGAACATCCGAATTTCCTAATGGAATCAGGAAGGAATTTTTTTCCACTGTTGAAGCAAATTGTACCAGGGTTTTTTTTTTTTGCCTTCCTCTAGACCAACTATGTCCATAGGGTTTTATATCTGGGATATGTTTATTTCCCTAGTGGTTGAACTTGATAGACTTATGTCTTTTTTTAACCTGACCTACTATGTAACAATGTAAGTATTGTAGACAGGAATGTCAGAGACTTTTTAAAGCAACCAGCAGGGCTTGTCACTATTAGTGTTGGTTGAATATCTCACTATTCGATTCGACAGCTATTCGATCGCATAGCGAGATATTGTTCGGGTGATCAAATGCCAAATTCGAACACCATTGAAGTAAAAAATAAGGAATTCAACTTTGCAAATTTGTTTAAAAAAAAAAAAAAGGCGAACTCCAGATGAACTCTCCTTTCCATAGAGAGTTCATCTGAGTTCAGTTCCCACAGTCACCGGGCTGTACTTATCATAAGTACAGCCCTGAGGGCGTGGGAACTTGCGGTCACAGCTTACAAGAGGCATAGAGTGCTTTCAATCAGCTGTGACTGCAGATGAACTCTCAATGGGGAAACTCCATTGAGAGTCCATCTGCAGTTCCACTGCGATTCCCGGGCACTAGAAGTTAATTAACCTCTAGTGCCCGGGCATCGCAAACAGGAGGATTCCCAGGAATGCAAGAATGATTGCAGTCCCGAGAATCCACTGCAATCCCAGGGCACTAGAGGTTAATTAACCTCTAGTGCCCGGGGGTTGTTAACAGGAGGATTCCAAGGGTAATAAACCTCTAGTGCCTCGGGATCACAGTGGAACTGCGGATGAACTCTCAATGGAGTTTCTCTATTGAGAGTTCATCTGAGTTCAGTTCATGGTCACCGGGCTGTATCTATCATTGATGTGTGAACTTTGTGAATCTCTATCCAAGAACACATACTACAGTTATGCTAGGGCTGCAAAAGCAATCAGGAGAGCAGAGCTGTCTGCTCCGCTCCCTGATTGCTTTTGCCGTTCTACACAGTCCCGAAAAAATCCCCCCCCCATAGACTTTAATGGTGTTTGAATTCGGTGTTCGATCACCCGAAAAATATTGGGCTATTCGATCGAATAGCTGCCGAATCGAACACTCAGCTGTTGGACCAACACTAGTGGTGATTCTAATGTGGCACTTATCCCATCCTTGGATAAGAGAAGGCCCTCCTTAACATCTCCAAACCCACCTAGGTACAAAGCTATAGCACAACTGTGCACTCTATTGTCCCAACACTCCCTAACTGACTGCTGGCTAGAACTTAACCCAGCTAAACATGATTACACACACTTTTCCCAGCCACACCAACTTTTTTCTAGAATAGATCATACTTTCCTCACTACACCCTCTCTCCCATTGATCTCCTCCTGTAAGATAGTGTCCATACCATGGTCTGACTACGATGCAGTCCTAACATCCTTTTCTTCTCTGTACCAGAAACCCTCTGGTTGTAATTGGTCCCTAAAGGCCTCACTCTTAAGTGACCCAGCCCTTTTTCAAAAAGTACAATCATTGTTACATGAATACTTTACACTGAACGCCACTCCTGAAATCCCCCCCCGGACATACATTGGAATGGGCAAAAGGCAGTGATCAAAGGCTGCCTCATACAATTCGCTTCTCAACGCTGGAGAGAACGTAAGTCTCTGCTTTCCCAGCTTGAGCAGGAAAACGTGGCCCTGTCGTACCTATATAAATTACAGTGGTACATTGGTATAAGTCCTTAATCTGTTCCAGATCCTTGGCCTTATACCAAACAAATTTTTCCCATAAGAAATAAAAGAAAAATGATTAATCCATTCCCATGAAAAAAATCCTATTGTTATTGGCATAATATACATTGACGAGGCTGTATGAAATAATTTAAACACTGCCTAATACTAAAATACATAAATACAAAAGCAATTAGATAAAATAAATGAAAACTTAACCTCACTTTACCTTGCTGAGAAGAGTCGAGTGCCTACTAGGATGGTGCTGACAAGGGAGGAGGAGGAGATGGTATGTAATTCACAGAGAGTTATTGCATGGGTTTTTCACTGAATGGTAGCAACTGGCGTACTGACGCTCGTGGGCAGAGGTGGCTTTGTCCCGAGAGAGGTAAATAAGGGTAGCGCACGATGTTATGACTCACTTTTACCCATACAAGTTCTAGCAAAAAGGTTGTATACCAAGCAAAATTTTTTTGTGTCCAAACAGGACTTATACCAAGTTGGACTTATTCCAAAGCAGACTCATACCGAGGTACCACTGTATAATCAACGCTTGAGCTTAGCAAAAAATTTGAAAATAAAATGATCCAGTTAGATCTGTTCTTAACCCATAGGGCAGAGAAACAATTATGCTGGACCAAACACAAATTCTATGAAAATGGCAATAAACCTGACTCCCTATTGGCAAATAGGCTCTGGAAGATAAACCCCTCCTTCCAACCCATAGAACTGAAAGTAGGCCCCACTAATTTGACAAGTAACTCACAAACTATTGTGGAAGGATTCCATAAACACATGGCTCAACTTTATATTGATAATGGCTCCTTTGATTTATCCAATGCTGAAGCCTTCTTTTCCACAATTCTATTACCAGACCTGCCCCAAACTCTCTATTTTACCCTGGAGGAATCTATAACAGAGGCAGAGACCAGGGCAGCTATAAAGTCACTCAAATTACAGAAAAGACCTGGCCCAGATGGGTTCTTCACCCACTACTATAATAAATTCAGGAATACCTTGGCTCCCCATCTCACAAAGTTTTATAACCATTTATTATCAGGCGAGGTCATGGGTAAAGATACGCTAACAGCGGCTATCTGCATGCTGCCTAAGCCAAAAACATATACAACAGCATGGTCAATTATAGACCAATCTCCCTTCTCAAAGTAGACTCTAAAATTCTGGCTAAAATCTTGGCGACCCCCCTTTACAAAGGGATAGATGGTCTGGTTAGAAGGGATTAGATAGGCTTTATACCAAAAAGACAGGCAACTGTAAGGCCCTGGTCAGCATCAGTCCTCACCAGACACCAGTCCCCCAATCTAACACCGCGGTCTTCACCTTTAGAAAAAGCCGCCACTCAGCCTTGGTTGCCCCCAGGACTTAGTGTGCAAATGATAGTGTCTGGGGATGGACTGGCAGAAGACCAGGAGCCCACAGATTAACAGCACAAGAATACTAGGTGATCCAGAATACAAGCCAAGGTCAAAACTGTGTGATCAGTCCATCAAGTGATGTACTAAGGGAGTAGGCACAGGCAAAATTGGGGTCACAGGCAGAGGTTGTTCCAGGCTGAGTACAAATGAAATGTCAGGGAACAGGCATAGGTCTTTTCATATATCCAGAGGTACTAGGCAGGGGTGTCTTCTGGCAGTACGTAATTACCCAGACGTTAGTGGTCTTGAATTTGCAGGTGTTTGTTACAGTTTATTTTTAATGCAGCTAAACAGGTGTTGGCTAAGGCTTGAAGCTCAGCAATTCCTACGGTGGCTCAAGTGAAACAGAAAATGTCCTGATATCTAACCAATGAGAAAATGTCTGCCATTCTGAATGACAAGCATGATAAGGTTCAGAAAATATGGTAACCATGGATTGCGCACTATTTACCACCTGATTTTGATTGGTCCTTATTAACGGGTTCGCAGAGTAGACTGTGACACCACAACTTTTACATGCATCATTGTTTAGTAAAATTGCAAAATATACTATACCCTTGTTCTTTGGACATTACTGCAGGAACCTGTTCCTGCTGTATCCTGGAGGTGTGGGGAAGCTAGGGAAACTTACCTACTGTGATAGTTGAGGAAACCGGGATCAGTGAATTACATAGTACACAGCTGTGAACTCCAAAACAATGCCTCTTAATTAACTCAAAATAGTTTCCTTCAGCATACAAGAAATAAAAATATCAGCAGAAATGATAACATAAAATAAAAGTTTCAGGCAGCAAAACAAGCTCCTAAACTGGCAAAAAACAAACACACAATATAGTCCCCAATCTCTTGCTTTGTGGTTTCTGCTTAAAGAAGTGCTATCGGCTGTGGCCCCAGAGCTTTTGCACCAAATTTCTCCACTTGCCAAGGCCCTGCTTTCTAGGGCATTTAACCCCTAGAACCTCAGGTCCTGTCTGGATGAGGCTTCCTCATTTGGCAGTTTTTGGGATGGAATGAAAAGGCCCAGCCAACCTTCTCTTTCATTCTGAAACTCAAGATTCTGGAACAGTTTTCATCAAACCTGCAAACATTGGTTTCTATACTACCCCGAGTTTCTTTCCAAGTAGGAGGCGCAGAAGACAAAAATGGGGAAAATATATATCCCATCCAGTGACCATTCCTGCCTTTTTGTAAATATATAGGTAGTGCACATATAGGTAGAGATATTCATATTCCAAATAATTGTGACACTTTTACACCTTCCCCAGAGATCACTCACCTTTACATTCTTCAGGGCTCTATATCTTTCAAAAAAAAAATATTATGCCATTTCATGGCACTCTCACACCCCAACAACCTAGATTCCCAGATTTCCTCCCCTCTCTCACCCTTCTCTTCTTTTTAGTTTTCATGCTGGTTCTACTTTTACTCTTTTTTAGTATAGATTACACTGAGGAACAATTTTGAACAAATTTTTTGTTGACTTAAATTTTTAAGCTTATTTACACTAAAATATCAATGCTGATTTATAAAGTGCAGTTAGTTGTTTTCTATCATGTCAGGTTTTTTCTCTAGCACTTATATTATTGAGATTACTGTAGCATGGATTTCCATAGGCTACTCATTTTCACACAAGACAGTTTGGTCAGAGGTTGTGTGCTGCTTTACGTAGTGAAGAAGCAAAATTTATTTTTCTACTTACACACACATTTTCTTACTTTCAGATCATGTCTGGCTCTGCTGTTTCTCGTTGTAAGTGCCTAAACAACCCTAATTCATTTTGTTATATATGTGGTGTTTTAACCATTCCCAGTCAAAATGCGAACATCAGCACATTTGTAGAGCAAGCCTATTTGGCATATTTCAAAGTTAAACTTGGTGATCAACATAAGTCTTGGGCCCCTCATAAGTTGTGCAAACAGTATGTCGAGGGTTTACGGATGTGGACAAAGGGAACAGGTGATAAGATGCCATTAGGTATACCTATGGTTTGGCGGGAGCCAAGGGATCATTTTAGTGACTTACTTTTGTATAGTGAAGACTTCAGGATATAACAAGAAAAATAAATGTAACAGAGAGTATCCCAATCTACCATTGGCTTTACGCCAGTGGCTCATTCAGATGAAATCCCAGTGCCGGTTTTGGTTACACTACCCTCTCTTAAACATGATTATGATGATGAACTAGGTGACAACAATGATGAAAGTTTGAAATTGAAAAGGGCTCTGTTCATTAAGGATTTGATCAGCATAAGTTGAGTGATTTGGCACATGATTTGGGACTATCGAAGAAGGCTTTAGAACTCCTAGCATCAAGACTGCGTGAGAAAAACTTACTTGAAAAAGGAGCGAAGGTATTGTACTTTCGAACCAGAGAAATTGCATTTCTGCAGTACTTTAGAACTGACAGTGGCTTTGTGTATTGCCATAACATACCTGGTTTAATGGAGGAATTGGGAATTCCAATCTATAACTCAACTGAATGGCGACTATTCATCGATAGCTCAAAGCGGAGCTTAAAGTGTCTCCTCCTTCACAATGGTAAAATATTTAGGTCAGTCCCAGCTGGCCATTCACTTTCTCTTTGTGAAGAATATGCAGACATAAGGAGAGTCATTGAGTTGTTGCAATATCACCAACAAAAATGGGTCATATGTGTTGACCTTAAAATGGTATGCTTCCTTCTTGGCCAGCAACACGGATACCCAAGTACCCCTGTTATCTGTGCATGTGGGACAGCAGAGCTAGTGAGAGGCATTGGGTGGAAAGGAATTGGCCTCCAAGATCTGCCTAAAACCAGGTGATCCAAACATTCTACATTAGCCACTTGTTGATAGAAAGAATATTATATTCCCGCCTCTGCACATGAAACTGGGTCTGATGAAGCAGTTCGTTAAAGCTTTGCCAACTGAAGGAGACTGTTTTAAGTACCTCATTTTGTCATTTCCTGGCCTGTCATTTGAAAAATTAAAGGCCAGTGTGTTTGATGGTCCACAGATGCGGCAGCTCATCAAAGATGAACATTTCATCAGGACAACGTCAGAAGTCGAAAAGAATGCTTGGTTATCATTCAAAGCCATTGTCAAGGACTTTCTTGGACCACCAAACTTCTGTCTTCTGCATATTTACATACAAGACACATCAGGTCTTTCTATATGTAGAAACTTCTCATATTTGCTCATAGAGACTAGAAAATCATTAAACTATTGTAATCATATTATACTACATACTCTGCATTTATGAGACACTTTTTATTTAATATATAATTTTATTTAACATTTCTTCAATAGCATGCTCATTATTGCCCTTTGTTGGTGCATGAGGGAAAGACTGCTTTGGAAGTTAAAAAGCTTAAGTACATCCGTACCCAGATTAATACATTTTTAATCTGACATTTACAAATGACCTAAAATATTTTGGGGAGTTCAAATATCTAAAACAATACCCAATATCCAATAAAAAACTACCATGCCCCCTTCTTTTTGATTTCATTAGGTTTGCAGAGAAACATAAACAGTATCCTGAAACAGAAACAGTATCCTGACATGACCAGGATTATCTCCTTTTTATGCAGTCAGTATTTATTTACTGATCCCTTACATAAACTAAAATTTGTACTCTCTACACCTTTCCTTGACTTGAGCCAGAGGTATACAAAAGGATTTATTGTTTTTCATTAGGGGCATTTTCGCGTGTTTAAAAACGATTAAAAATATAAATTTTAGACGGAGTAGAGTGGTCACTTTATGTTCTCAGGCATAAAACTATTATCGGTTTCTAGCTTCAATATCTTGACCTACTGACCTGAAACATACTCATACCAACCAAAGTTAGAATGAAATTAGAACTTAATTACAAAATTTTTGTGAGATGGTGCTTCAGATAGCACTGAACACTGTAGATCACCACAAAAGTCAAATAACTAGCATTTTCAAAGGGAGAAGTTATTAAACGCAGCCTCCATATTTCTTCAGAACTGTTTATTATTAGGACCAGTCACACTATTGTTACACACTCGTTAAACTGTTAGCAGACTTTACACTATAGCAACCCTTATTTTAGAATTTAAATTGGCAGGTAACCCACCAAATCCCACACAAAAGATGCTTCCAGCACTGAGAAGGTGCCTTGGGGCGCCATTTAGAATGTATAGTTTCTCATCACATCAGTGCGAACAGGCCATAAAGGCTAAAATGCAGTCCGTTGACTATAGAGGCTATTTTCGAATAAAACATAGTTTGCTTTGGTTAGTAAACAATTACAGCTGAGTATGTTTATGTGCTTCTATCAGTTTTCAGGATGAATTTTAGAACCAGAGATACAAAACATGAATGGATTTCGTGTTCTAAATCAGGGGTCCCCAGCCCCTGGTCCGCAGTTTTCTGACAGGTGGGCTGCAGCTTTGCCCAGTGCACCTCCCAGCGGGGTCAGGAGGAGGACCCTCCTTGGGGAGTGCACCAGCCAGAACTGTAGACCATGTCTCCTGGAAACATTGCAGGCTCTGGGTGGTGGACGGGTTGTGTCTCCGGACCCATTGCGGGTTGTGTCTCAGACCAGCGATGGGAGAGTGAGCAGGGTTCTGGCATTATGACATCACAATGGGGGAAGTTTCTCCTGCTTTGAGTGACACATGGCTCCCCTGCGCATACGTGGTCTGTGAGCTAGAAAAGGTTGGGGACCACCATTCCAAATGGTAGCATACTTAATGGTAACATAAGACTTCATTTTGACCATTTTGAGGGGATTATATTTTTCTTGTTATTTTTTATCCTTTCTTTGAATCTTTATTTTAAATATTATTAAAGTAGCAAAAATATGGAGGAATGTTTTTTTCTGGGATATACACATACATATACTGTACATGCATTTTCAGTTATGGGGTGCATGTTTCTCACTTCATTTCTTCCAGCATGTGGCAGGTAAGCTCAACAAATTTTGAAACAATGTTGTAAAATCTACTTCTAGGTGTGGGTAATACAGCATTCCCCCAGTCTCCAACACTCTTTTGGGTCATACCTTGGGCCTAATTTATTAAAGCTCTCCAAGACTGGGGAAGTGTTTTGATATGTAAATTTCAAGCTCAGTTCTACAGTTTTCAAGGGAGTTCAGGCAAATACACACAATTAAGGTATAATGTGTATATCTTTACTAAATCAAAAGTGTAAAAATGTACAAGGAATTATGAAAAGGAGAGCAAGCACTGATTAAAAACAATAGAGACATCAACAATACAGGAAAACAAATCGAAACTTTTGCCCTACCTTACACATGCATACTATTCGGCACATGCGCAGTAGGAAAAAATAGCTATTAGAGCCCTTTCTTATTAACCACTAGTGTTGGTGAAGTATCTCACTATTCGATTTAACAGCTATTCGATTGAATTGTGAGAAATTATCTGGGTGATCAAATGCCGAACTCGAAGTCAATGGTGCGAGAAATCGGGGTTTTTTAAGGGTCTTTTAAGGGCTGCAAGAGCAATCAGATTGCTCTTGCAGCCCTTTACTAGTTGTATGTGTTGTTGGATGGATAGAGTTTCTCAGCAATTGCTGTTACCGCACTGTGCTACCACTAGGGTTTCTCTATCCAAGAATACGGGACACTACAGGTGATGAATGGAGACAGGTCCCCATTCATCACCTGTAGTGCTTGGACATTGTACTGTACTGTACTGGACATTGTACCTCTGCAGGTCCACTAAGATCTCTGGGCACTACAGGTGATGAATGGGGACGCATTCCTCACTTTTAGTCCCTGGACATCCCGCAATGACAGGAGGATTCCCACAGCTGCACAGCCTCAGGAATCATAATGTCATTGTGGGAAAACCTGTAAAAAAAAAGTTAGTTAAAAAAACACAAACTCTCAATAAATTACTTTTTTAAAACATATTTTGTACATTTTTTCTTGAATTTTTACAGTGGAATCCCGTGTTTTTCGGGTCCGGTCTATCCGAATTCGAACAGCCAGATTCGGGTTGAATACAAGGACAACCCAAAACGGAACACCAACAGCATTTTATTTCTGGTGGCGCTATATTTAAATTCATAATGGAAAGTTGCTTTACTCAAGACTCTTGGATTCTGATAGGGTTCCGCTATCAAGCGGAAGTCTGGTGAGTACCAATGTTGGTGGATTTCTTGGTGTAATCAGTATGTCTTTAGTGGGAGAAAAGTGTCTTCTTTGCATGCTTATTTGAAAAGTGTTGTATAGCACTAAAATGTATTTTACTTAGCTTCGAATACATCTCCACCTGCCTCTCAAGCTTTATCCAACCTTTATAGAGGTAACCTTTTTTAATTTTTTATTGTGCATTATTATTATTATACAGTATTTATATAGCACCATCATATTACACAGCGCTGTACAAAGTCCATAGTCGTGTCACTAACTGTCCCTCAAAGGAGCTCACAATCTAATGTCCCGACCATAGTCATATGTGATTAATGTAGTCTAAGGTCAATTGTTAGGGAGAAGCCAATTAACC
>NC_092862.1:85013071-85060382 GCF_032062135.1 Pyxicephalus adspersus | reverse complement strand
ATTTAGAATTATTGTAGGATATAATTATATATGTATCTAAATATACATATATATATATATACATATAGAAAATACTTTTAACATTAAATCCTCCCCAACTTTTATTTTATTTTTTTAATTATTAGAACATCTGTTTACTGGTGTGTAAAAATCTAAAGGATCATATCAATCAAAGATAATGAAATGTCCAATTGCACAAAAAAAAACAAACAGCCAATTTTGACAGACTGCGCAAGTGCTAATTGCAAGTGAATTTATATCACTTGTGTACTTAAATTTGAGCATATATATAAGGGCGTAGTTTAACTTGCTTTTTCCATTTTTTTTTCTTTCTTTTCTTGGAGGGGCTGTTGTTTTGTGTGTTATCCTAAGTAACCTATTTTGCTGCATTTGATACTTTGCTTACCATTTAGGACAATAGCTTCTTTTTTATTTCTTTTACTTTGAATGTTTTAATGTCCATTTTGCAATTTTGAAGTCAATGTTAATGCTATGTTATTGTTTGTGGCCATATTGTTTGATTGCAAAATTCTGCCTTTATTACCGCGTTTCAATGTTTGTCCTGCATTTCAATGTTTGTCCTGCATAAATATTTTCTAATCCAGTTTTCTACCCTTGATAGGGCAAAATTGCATATTGGTTTTGTAAGTATTTTTTGAATGCAATGTTTGTTGGGCCATTTTTGAGCCTATTTTGGCTTTACATGTGTTTTGTTTGTTCTTTTTAATTGTTTTGTCATTTAGTGTAAACTTTAGTGATGTGTTTTTTTTTTTGTTTTTATGTGTTTTTATATTTTATTTTGACCTTTTAGCAAATGTTTCTTTTGAATAAAGTTGTTTGTCAAATGTTGTTTGTTTTTTGGGGGTTTGTTAAAAAGACAAATGTGATTGTTTTTAATGTGTTCCTTTCTCTGAATTATTTGTAAGGCTAAAAACAGCACAATTATCTTGTTAAAACTCGGTTGTTTAATGCGCATAGTTGTGCGCCAAACTTTAGGAGTGTGTAGCTCATAGTTGTGCACCATAGTGGACCAGCTACATGCGCCTGAATTGTTTTCACTTGAAAAATGCACTGCACTTTTGCACAGTCCCCATTCAGGTAAATTTGTATTTTTTTATGTATATTGCTTGTTTTGCTTCATATGCGCTCATGTATGTATAGACATGAGTGCACATAAAGCAAAACATGTATGTATGCATTTAGATGTGTGTACATATACATAGAAAAGAGAAATTATAAGAAGAAAAAGGCAAAGAGGGCTTTTTGGACCATATTGCTTCACATTGAAAAGATTGCCTATTTCTTCCTATGATTTCTGATATCATGGGCTTGGCTACAAGCAACATTCATGGAGGATATTGCTTCTGGTTAAAAGAAGGAATCCACCCTTATGTGCTTCCACTACCAAGCTGAGGTGAGCAAGTCAAATATATATAGTGGGCCAAGATCTAAAATGCCATTCAAATCTTCCAAAACACCCTGAAGGGATGGAAAAGCAAGAAAATGTTTGGCACAAAGTGAATTTGGCCTTGGAAGTTTGATATACTAGTACTATGTGTAAACTTTTGTGTAAGCACCTAAATAATGCATACACTTCAGTATTTATGAGCATTAAGGTAAGCAACAACACATTGCAACACAGCAAAAACATTGCAGCAACAGATGAAACTAACAATAATGAGGATTACAAAAAATCACATCAATGCATACCATCCAAGCAAACTAACTTGAATAACAGCTCATAACCACTTGAAATTTTTATCGGGTCACAAATGTTTGTTCACATATTTTTTTACACTCATACTATTTTGTGATGACCTATTTGAAAGTTCTACTTAGTATATATCCAGCTTGAAATTAGAAATTAGTTTGCAGTGTTGCAACCAAAAGAAAAAGTAACAAGAAGTGCAACAAATGTAACTATAAATGAAGCAAGTTTGTGATTGAGTAGAATGTAACATAAAAAAGTAGCACTTACTAAAAAAAAAACATCAAGCATTAAAGATTCAAACTGACCTGTAAAATGGACTGGAGATGTGCACAGAACAGGGAGAAGGTGTGCGCTAATCAATTGCTATCACCTCACCATTGAGGTTAACATCTCCTTCTGAATCGCGCAACTGAAAATTAATCGCCTTAATTGGTGTATTCGAGATCTTTGCTCATCTTTTCAGGAAACCAGCAGGCGAGTTTACTAGAACTCGGGCCCGACTCGCGCTAATAGAGTTTGCTGACCTGCACGTACGTACGCGCATTTCATTGATGAATCAGGCCAACTGTGTGTAACAGACTGTCATTACTGATAATGTGTTTAATCTATAAAACATTTTATTCATATATATATATATATATATATATTAAACTCATACAATACTGCGACTCAGCAATACGGATGTTGCTGAGACATTATGTTTATACCAACATAATGTCTTCAAGGAAACCTTGTTATCTTGAGATCAACATATGCATATTTATGACACAGCAGAACACAAGCCCCCCCTCCCTCCCTCCCTCTCATTACCACATGCTACAACATACTAAAAAAGCACAGGCCAATAGTTTCAAGAGACAGTAAACTATCACTTCAAAAAAGGTAAGATAATTATTTATTGTTAATATATTGATATATATATATATTTATTTATTTGTAATGTTTGTTTTTAATTAGTTACATTGGTGCAACCCCTGTTGGCATGTGATTCACACAGCTATAATTCACAAAATTCACAAAATTGGTAGTGTGTTGACAGTTTGTATTCCTACAGTCTATAATATTTTGCCGTATTTACACTTTACAATTTTTATGATTATGGTTATTAAGGAAAAATATATAATATTTTTATAGATTTACACACAGACTGTGTGTAACAGATTGTCATTACTGATAACTGTGTTTAAGGTAAAAATATATAATATTTTGTTTGAAAGATTTTTGTAACTATCAACAGATAGTAATTATTATAATTTTATGATTTATTGGTATTATTTAAAACATATTTATTTGTACACAGTCTTTAAAAACAGAGACGACTAGATTCATGCACATAAGATAGCAAGCTAACACTTCTTTTTTGTAATGTTTATGATTCATATTTTTCTAACGTCTATATTATTTTATACATAATATGCTTAGGTTAAACTGCTTGATAATTTTCCACGCTCTTTATGTATTTTAACGTTTCATGAAAAAGATTTTATTACGCTTTTACCAATTTTTATCAACAACCGCTTATTATTATTATTTTTATTATTCAATCATTAATTTCTTTAAATATATTATTTTAAAACAGATAATTTTATACTTTAGTTATTCATATTTTGCAACAATGAATGTAATTTACGCCGCTCAAAAATATTTTATAGATGTCCTATTACGACGATAACGCAATGTACAGGGATTTCATTTCGGATTCTCAAATGCTGTTGTGTGATTTTATTCCTGAAACACCACTGTCATACCCAGAAAATGCACAACTCTTTCAGACGACCTGTGGAGATAACACTTTGCTGACCCTTTCAGAGTAATCGGGAGTCTGCGCTTCGACATCTCAAATGACCGGTAAGGGCTGCCGATGTATACATAACAACAGTATTGATGTTTCTTATTATATATTGATCATGATAATGTTCCCACGTTCTAATTTTAGGAGCTAGCGCTGATAACGTTCTAAGGACTGTGAATAGCGCAACGACTATGGAAAATAACATTTCTTTAGACACGGTGGAGTCGGACATTCGCAATTCTGAACACTGCAAGGGGCTAAAGGAGAATGCGCCGCCAGCCATTATTGATCTGGCAACACCAACGACCACCAAATTAGATCAAGAGCTTGAGCGGTCTAAAGCACGTAAGGCACAATGGGTCCTATCTGTTTTGCTGATGTAGTCTAATGTTAAATGTCTGCTTTAATTCTAATGCTCTTTTTAAAACCCACAGTAAAGAAAAGAAAAATGTATCCATCAGATGTGCCTAGAGGACGTGCAAAGAAAACACAGATAAACGGTAAGACGCTCTGGTGTTCTCTGTAATAAAGGTGTCGATAGCTATAAATGTTTATCGCTCTTGATAATGTTCTCATGTCCTAATTTTAGATGTTTCAACACCAGTGAGCGTTGCGCGGATTATAAAAAATACAGACCTGATAGACGTATCAGTAACATCCAATAGTGCAGGCAGCAGCCGACTGAATGAAAATTCCACAGGGCCGGTTATCAATTGCTCTAACGCAAGTAAGGTGAAATAAAGCATTTACGCTATTTTATTGTAATGAACCTGTTTTAAGTACTTATTACAATGTTTCTAATCTTAACTTTTTAATTTGACAGCAAAAAGAAGAGAAAGCTTCAAAAATTGGCGGTCAGGCGTTACAAACAAACAGAAAGCTCCAGGTGATCAGAACCGTTATCAATGATATCCAAAATTATTGATCAAAAACAGAGATCTCCACAGGATGGTGAGACAGCGTGCATTATAAACGACATTTCAGGTTTTTGCCAAACAGCATGCAGCACCACGTCCACACCTGTTGTTGACACACGTCCTTTGAATAGACGAATCACATTCAATACGCCAGAGGACCATCATTTGCATGGCGGAATACAGCAGACACGTATCAGCAATTGCTCACACGAGCCACTTATTAACAAATGTTCATCATGCTGGGATGAAAATACGTACATCGCATTGAGTTCTCTCAGTCGTTACAATGACAAAATATTACATGTTGCCAATTTTCTAAAATGTTGTGTGAGAGACCCTTTTAGCGTTTAACAGCCCTAACAAAATTAACGCCCAGCAAATACATAGGCCCTGATTTATTAAAGCTCTCCAAGGCTGGAGAGAATACACTTTTACCAGTGAAGCTGGGTGATCCAACAAACCTGGGATGGATCTGGTCCAGGATTCAAAGCATTTGCTAGCAAATAGCAAATGACATTGAAGAAATGCATTCCAGGTTTGCTTGATCACCTAGCTTCACTGGTGAAAGTGTATTCTCTCCAGCCTTGGAGAGCTTTAATAAATCTGGCCCATAATGCGCATGAAAAATACATCAAGCTAATTAGACATCTTGATGCTATTGAAAAAGCGATGACGTAAGATTTGAGTAGAAATGATTGGCGGAGCAAGTCTCTTAAAAAACATAAAATACCGGTGAGAGAAAGATCTAGAAAATTAAAAAGGGCTAAAAAATTTACTTTGCGGCTAAGCGGTCTAAAAATGTTGGGAAAAAAGGAGGCGCCGTTGTATCAAAACGGTTATGCCGTCATGCTCCCGCAATGAGCAAACACCACACAGGTCACAAACGCACCGTCTACCGACCGTGCACGCAAATCACAGGCATCAATCTGACCATTCGCCCAGGCATACAGACGTTACAAACAAGCCCTCTGAAGACCTTGATGATAGTACAACATTGTACTGTTTGAAAATTATTTAAACATTATGAATAAAGTGTTGTATCACAACAGAGGCCAGTGGCGATATTATCATACAGACACTCCTGTCAGAGAAAAGACTGTCTATATATTACATCATGAAAAACATTATTACGGTATTAAAAAAGTGAAAGCATTTATTGGAGCCGATTTCTTTTGTGAGAGATGTTGCTCTGTTTATGGACATAAATATGGCTATGACTGTCATCAGTTTTGCAGAGCCTGTCATCGGGCAGACTGTGTTGAAAAGCAGGGTGAACAACCGAGGTGCCTGTGTTGTCGTGTGTTTTGTCGTTCAAATGAATGCTTTGAAATACATAAAAATTTGGCAGCTAGTGATGGTGCAGTTTGTGGCTCTTGTTACTAATATATAGACAACGGGGACACACATAGGAGTAGCATGTGTGGGGCTTGTCTTGACAAATTTGACGAGGATATCTGTTACATGCAGCCTTACAAACCCAAACAAATGTCCGAGAAATACATCTTCTATGACTTTGAGTGCATGCAAGAGACAGGTACACACATACCCAATTACATTTTTGCAACGTCATTATACGGTGGCACTTCCTGGAAATTCAGCGGAAAAACCTGCTTGTGAGACTTTGTCCAGTTTTTTACCAGCGGTAAGTTTTCAGGTTACACATTCATGACGCATAATGCAGGAAGGTTTGACGCTTATTTTGTTGTACAGGAGTTGGTCAAGGAAAAACTGAAAATTGTAATTGTGCGTGTCCCTTAATGATTTTTAAATGAGATTTATAGATTCTTTAAATTTCATACCTTTGAAACTCGGTAAGCTGCTTGAAGCTATGGGCTTTTCTGGCACCAAGGGTCATTTCCCCCATTTCTTCAATGCAGAAGAAAATCAAAATTACATAGAACCGATACCCGATGTGCGGTATTACAGCGTCGATTACATGATGCCCGATGAGAAAAAATTATTCATGGTGTGGTATGAAAAACATAAAAATGACACCTTTATTTTTCAGGAAAAGCTAAAAGCTTACTGCAAGAGACACAGAGACACGTTTATGTCCATGACCAAAAAAAAAGTAAGACAATACTTTAAACGTGAAAAGAAATACAAAATAGTCACTAAATGTGTTGACCCCTTCCAGCTTATCACTCTGGCCTCCGTATGCATGGCTATGTACAGATTTAAATTCCTTCCCGCAGATCCATTACCCGTTGTACCGGGGGATAATTATCACAAGACCCAGAAACGATTTTCCACACCTGCTATCCAGTGGCTCATGTACATCGAGCATGCAGAAGGCATTCAGATACAACACATCTTAAAGGGCAGTGAAAAGAATGTAGGGAAGTACTTTTTTGACAGCTATGCTTTGGTTAATGGCACACACACAGCCTTTGAATTTCAGGGGTGTTTTTACCATGGCTGTCCTGTATGTTATAATGAGCGTGACAGCAACGAGTTTACTAAATCTACATATGGACAGCTGTACCAGGCTTTCTTAGTCAAGAAAAGCTACCTGCAGAGATACGGATTTACAATCCGAGTCATGTGGGAGCATGAGTGGCGCCAAATGACTATAGACGACAAAAGGGTCAAAGACTTTCTCCTTAAAATGAAGTTCCCAACACCGTTGGACCCCTGTGACACTCTTTACGGTGGCCAAACTAACGCTATTAAACTTTATCACAAAATTCAGCCTGGTGAAACAGTGCATTATTACAATTTCATGAGTTTGTACCCTTTTGTTAATAAAACTAAAACATATCCTGTAGGTCACCCAGAAATAATTTTTAAACATTTCAAACACATCAAAAAATACTTTGGTATTGCCAAAGTTAAAGTGTACCCGTCCAGAGATTTGTTTTTTCCTGTCCTACCTGTAAAAATAAATAAAAAAACTGATGTTTCCGCTTTGTTATACATGCGCTTTGAATTTCCAGAAAGACACCTGCAACCACACCGATGAAGAATGCTCTCTGACAGGTACATGGTGTACAGTAGAACTTGTTTTAGCGGTGAAAAAAGGCTATAGGATTGGTCATGTGTACGAGATCTGGCATTTCAGGAATGAAACAGACGACCTGTTTGCCCCGTACATCAAGTTACACCTCAGGGATAAACAGGGGGCTTCCTGTTATCCAGCCTGTTGTAAAAATGATTCTGAGAAAAGGGATTACATAGACTCACTATTTAAAAAAGAAGGTGTACGTTTACACCCTGACAAAATAGCTGTGAACCCCCCAAAAAGACAAATTTCAAAACTTTTCCTAAACTCTTTGTGGGGTAAGTTTGGGCGGCGGTCTAACTTGCCGCGCACCAGTATAGTCACGGATCCTGATAAACTTTTCAAATTAGCGTTTGTACCATCCTATGACCTCTCCAAGGTTAACTTCCTTGATGAAGGGACAGCCATAGACAGTTGGAAATATACAAAAGGGCGCTACACAGTCAACAAAAACACAAACATTTTTATAGCCTGTTTTACAACTGCCTATGCCAGACTGGAGCTATACACTCTCCTAGAAAGGTTGCATGAGCGTTGTCTATCACAGATTCGGTCATATTCAAGTAGAGAGGGTGACTGGAACCCACCTTTGGGCGATTTTCTCGGTGAGCTGACCAGTGAAATACCTGATGACACTTACATTACAGAGTTTGTGTCTGCGTGTCCAAAGACATACGGTTACAAACTCAACACCGGGAAAACCGTATTGAAGGTTAAGGGTATGACTCTTAATGTGGCTAACACAGAACTTATTAATTTTGACAGTTTAAAAGACCTTGTGTTGGATTACTACCACGATTCTGACCCCAAGACGCAGAAAACTATAGGCATAGAACAACCGGGTATTTACAGAAATAGGAAGTGCTGGCTCATAGAGACAAGACCGCTATGTAATATGCAAAAGTGTGTTTACACAAAGAGACAGCTGACGACAGACTTTACCACTTTACCTTTTGGTTATAAAGCAAGAGCGCCATGGATGTGCGATTTCAACACCCCTTCTCTTGTATTTTAGCAGGCCCCTCAAATTCTGGAAAGAGTTTTTTTGTTAAGCGCTTACTAATGCACGCAGATACACTAATGTCACAAAAACCTGACAATGTAGTTTGGTTTTATGCATGTTGGCAAAAATTGTATGACGCTCTCTCTTGTTTATTTAAAAAATTCAGATTTATCGAGGGATTACCTCAAAATTTTAAAGACGATACCTTATTCCCACTTGACAAGGTGAATTTAGCAGTTGTTGATGATCTTATGGAGGCAGCTTGTTATAATCTTGAAATGCAAAATGCATTTACCAAATATGTTCACCCCAGAAATTTGAGCATCATGTACCTCGTTCAAAACGTGTTTTGTCAGGGTAAGAAAAGCAGGACCATAAATTTAAACACTAAATACATGGTCCTTTTTAAGAGCCCTCGTGACAAATTAAAGTTATTACGTTGGCACGACAAATGTACTCTGGAAAAACACGTTTCTTTTTAGAGGCTTTTGAAGACGCTACACACGTTCCTTACGGGTATTTACTTGTAGATTTAAGGTCTGACACTCCTGAGGAACTACGTTTAAGAACAGGCTTGTTCCCACCAGACCTTCTGGCCGTTTACGTGTATAAAAAGAAAACTCTAAAAATGTGACTTTTCTCAACAGTCCGGTCATTCTTGGTGGCGAAGGGGCTTCTGTTAAGATGTCTAACAGGATACGGGGTAATTGGGATCTTTTAAAAGCGCTGGTCAAAACAAAACCGGCTATTAGAAAATCAATTTTACGCAACGCCAATAATGATTTGGTATCTGCTATTGGCGAAATTAAAAAAATTTCTATGCAAAAAAAATAGGATCACTTTTTGCATCAAAAAACTGACAGAATTAGAACGCTAGGGGGGTTAAAGGAAAGATCCTTCTTAGAGAGCGCCAAAAAAGTATACTGAAAAGGTGGAGGCAAGCTATAAAGAAGTTAAGCGATAAAAGATATCCCATTAAAGGCAACAGGCTCATTGTGAATCAGTGTGGCGGGTTGATAGGATTGCTGCTGGGGTTTGCAATACCTTTAATCACTAGCCTGATAGCTAATAGAACTGGTGGCTAATAACGTTCTTGGTTTCCAAGCAAGAACTGGACAAGCTAAAAAAACAGCTTTAGAAACACCCGACATACGCGAAACCACTACACAGCATTTAGAGATCGAAATTAGAGACATACTTCACAGGAATGATCTATCGGACAATGAAAAAATTAAAATGTACACGAACGTACTACGACGATATTTGATGTTTACCAAACAGGCTGGTAAAGAAATGTCGGCCTTAACTTTAATTACACAAACGCCGTCCAATCAACAACAACTGCCAAATGAATCCTCTAACAGAGATGATGTTAGGGAAATACTTAATAATGTTAATGTAAGATATAAGAAAAATGCTGAACTTTTGCTGAATAAATTGCATCAGTCTGGTGACAAGGCCTCCTGGAGCGCAAGAGGCGTATTCGTTTACAAAGGCTGGCCTATACCCGGTTCCAATATCATTGACCTGATCCAGACTGCTACTCAGAGTCATATGGCCTAATTCATCAATGAAATGCGCGTATGCATGCGCCGGTCAGCAACCTCTATTAGCGTGAGTCGGGCCCGAGTTCTAGTAGACTTGCCTGTCGGTTTCCTGCAAAGATCTCGAATACACCAATTAAGGCGATTAATTTTCAGCTGCGCGATTCAGAAGCAGATGTTAACCTCAATGGTGAGGTGATAGCAATTGATTAGCGCACACCTGTTCTGTGCACATCTCCAGTCCATTTTACAGGTCAGTTTGAATCTTTAATACTTGATGTTTTTTATTGTAAGTGCTAATTTTTTATTTCTTTTAATTTTTAATAGTAAGTTTGCTTGGATGGTATGCATTGATGTGATTTTTTGTAATCCTCATGATTGTTAGTTTCATCTGTTGCTGCAATGTTTGTGTGCCTGGTTTGTAATGCCAGTTTCTGTAGTTTAGTCTATACAAACATGAGTGCATATGAAGCAAACAAGCAATATACACAAAAAAATACAAACTTACCTTAATGAGTACTGTGCAAAAGTGCGGTGCATTTTTCAACTGATAAAACAGTTCAGGCGCACATAGCGGGTATGCCGTGGCGCACAACTATGAGCTACACGCACTTGAAGTTTGGCGCACAACTATGCACATCAAACAACTGAGTTTTAACAAGATAATTGTGCTGTTTTTAGCCTTACAAATAATTCAGAGAAAGGAACAGCTTAAAAACAATCTCAATTGTCTTTTTAAACTGTGTGTCCTGGGAGATTGGAAACCACATAACCCCCATAACCACAAACCCCCAAAAAACAACATTTTACAAACAACTTTATTCAAAAGAAACATTTGCTAAAAGGTCACAATGAAATATAAAAACACATAAAAACAAAAAAAAAAATCACTAAAATTTACACAAAATGATAAAACAATTAAAAAGAACAAACAAAACACATGTAACATGTAACACTTCCATGTAAAGCCAAAATAGTTCAAAAATGGCCCAACAAATATTGCATTCAATAAATACTTAAAAAACCAATATGCCATTTTGCCCTATCAAGGGTGGAAAACTGAACTAGAAAATATTTATGCAGGACAAACATTGAAAAGTAGTAATAAAGGCAGAATTTTGCAATCAAACAATATGGCCACAAACACAATAACATAACATTACCATTGACTTCAAAATAGCAAAATGGACATTAAAACATTCAAAGTAAAAAAAAATAAAAAAGAAGCTATTGTGCTAATTGGTAAGCAAAGTATCAAATGCAGCAACATAGAAAGAAAGAAAAGGAAAAAGCAAGTTAAACCACACCTTATATATGCTCAAATTTAAGCGCACATGTGATAGAAATTCACTTGCAATTAGCACTTGTGCAGTCTGTCAAAATTGGCTGTTTGTTTTTTTTTGCAATTGGACATTTCATCATCATTGTTTGATATGATCCTTTAGATTTGTACACCAGTAAACAGATATTCTAATATTTAAAAAAATAAAATACAGTTGGGGAGGATTTCATGTTAAAAGTATTTTCGGTGGCTCAGGGGTTAGCACCCCAGCCTTTGCAGCACTAGGTCCTAGGTTCAAATCCCAGCCAGGACACTATCTGCATGGAGTTTGCAGGTTCTCCCCATGTCTGCGTGGGTTTCCTCTGGGTACTCCGGTTTCCTTAATAACTATAGTAATTACAATTATATTTTGATATATATATATATAAATATATATATATAAATAAATTATTGAAGTATATAATTATATATATATATATATATATATATACACACACACACACATTTAAATCGATAAGAAGCAAACAAAACGTGTGCTTGTGATTTTTGTGGGAAAATCTAGTCCGATGGCAAAGCCAAGGTTTCGCCCGCGGAAAGTCGCAAGATTTACCCCCAGGTAGCTCCTGAGATCAGGCATCGTATGCGTTTAGATAGGCGCCTATGTAGAGGAGCTGAACTCAGTTAACTCTTGCCCAACAGGAAAGAAATAAGTCATTTTAAAATATGCTTTTTTCTTAGCACATATAGATGTTTTAAACATTTGAACAGCACAATCTTTTTTTTTAGGGCTAAGGGTAATATGTGTGCCATTAGAAAGAATGCTTTTTTAGGGGAAAAGTGACTTTTAATGCAAGCTCGCCAGTGTAAAACTGCCAGGGATGCGCGGCTCCAGCAGCGAGATCATTTCTGTTACTAACTTCCGTGCGAATGAAATTTAGTTGGTGAATTGAGCGAAGGCTTCCGATTTTGGATCGCGAATACGAATGCGTGACCAAGCCTCTGATTTTGCTTGGTGAATCAGGGCCATAATGTACCTAAAACTAAAGCCCCTCAAGGTTGGGATCTGTTCATGGACACCATAGCGGAGCTGAACGTTCTCTCTACGGTGATTGCTAATACAAGAACAAGAGAACTTCTTGACAATTTAAAAAGGGGCTCATGCGACGAATCTTTTTGCTCGCTTAGCAGTCCTTTTAGACAGCCGTTGTTCGCAACACCTTCACCGGGGGTATTGCAGGGAACTTTATTGCCTAAAAAGAGAGCGACTCCTTTGGCTAACATTATAATATTATAATTTTTATTTTGAATGAGTATAAAAATTTCCCAGGCATGCTGTGTTGTTTTAAAAATTATGTATGCTAATCCGTTTTACGTGTTTCTGTATATACGTAATAAACTATTGTTTTGAATTAAAGCATTTATTAAAATATGTTACTAATCAATAAAAATAAAAATTAAATAAAATTTGGTCATCTTTTTATATCATCTATAAAAAGTGTCACAAAAATAAATAAAAATGTTTTGTAAAGTGTAAAAAAAAGTTTAATCAACTAAAGTCTTTAAATTATTTTCAATATAATAAATCTACTATCTTGAAATGTCGAAATTGCATTTGGTATATAAACTACCCATGAGGATGCATAGGGGTAGTCGGTCTTAAAATCGGTCTCTAAAATGCCTGCAAAAAATAAAATATTGAGAAAACAGTACTACACACCAAAAGCCGTCGGTTCTTACAGTGGTGTTCATGCCTTATTCAGGGAAATACAAAAATTTGGTTTAAGTAAAGGTTCCGTGAAAAAATGGTTGAACAATGAAGACACCTATACGCTACACGAACCGGTGGAAAAAGTATTACAAAGAAACAAAGTTGTTGTGTCTGATATAGACGGTCAATGGCAGGCCGATCTTGTGTCAATGATAGATTTTTCAGAAGCAAATGATGGTGTAAAATATATATTAACGGTCGTGGATATACTTTCAAAATTTGCGTGGGTGTCAGGACTAGCCAATAAAACAGGTGCAAGAGTGGCTGCCGCTTTTCAGCAGGTATTTATGATAAGTGACCGAACACCCAGGAAACTTCAGACGGATCGCGGTAGAAAGTTTATAAACATTCTAAGCCTATGAGAAAACTTTGTGCCGAATATACAATACATAATTTTTTTACATCAAATACTGTCAAAGCGGCACTAGTGGAGCGTTTTAACAGAACATTGAAAACAAGAATGTGGCGTTATCTGAGAGAGCAAAACACATTCAGGTACATTGACAAGTTGCAAGATCTGGTGTATAGTTATAATCATTCTTACCATAGAACCATAAGGTGCCGCCCTGTTGATGTGACAAAAGAGAACTCTTTAATTATTTGGAAAAATATCTACGGCGATTACGCGGCTAATAAAAAAGTTAAACCTTTATTAAAAATAGGCGATCACGTATTGTTTGTTATAAGGGTCCATTCACAAAGGGTTATGAACAAACCTATACGGATGAGATATTTACTGTTTACGCTATAAACACTAAAGGGCACAGGCCTCTTTGAAAGTTGAAAGACCTTGCTGATGAGCTCATTCAAGGATCATAAAGTCCAAAAAGTCCCTCTTGATAAACGGCGCATTTACCGGATAGAGAAAATCATCAAAAAGAAGAAGGTTAAGGGGAAAACGCTGTATTTTGTAAAGTGGACTGGCTACCCTGAAAAGTTTAACTCTTGGGTGCATGAAAACCAACTGTTGGGTGTGTAAAATATGGAAGATGGTTCGTATTACATTACTTTAGCATGCAACGCTTCGTCTAAACTTTACCCTGAGAATACTATCGCTGATTATACTACTAAATTAGCTGTCCATCTCCGCGGGCCTTACGAGGGCGCCTTAGTAGAGATTCAATACCCTCATACATGGAATACCTTTGAGCCTGGGGATGGTGTTTTTTACATCGGCCGACGAGATGATCTGGTCAAAGAATATTTTGTTAAATCGGGATAATACGCTAATATGAACGAACTGATCAAAGCCATTAATAACAAACCTGACTCTATAAAAATTCCACCTGAACAATTGAGACTAAGATACGACGAGGTTGAAAGAACTGTTCTTGTAACTAAGTTGGCTGTGTACGATTCAGTTTTAACAAAAGAGAATGACGCTTTATCTATACAAAAACATTTGTACCCAGATATTAAGGCGGGGTTTTATAAGATGTTTGTTTATACTGATATAATTCAACATCAGCTTGTTGGCGATAGTTATATACAACTTTTAAGAACTGTGGAGATTAATGGAAAAAATGGTGACGCCGTTGCGCAAAAGTATACTAGGCCTGACTATATACCTCTCTGCAAACAAAACTTTGACACCATTACAATTTTGATACTATCGGATCAAGCTAAACCTGTTAAATTCGAATACGGAAAAACGATTGTTCGAATACACTTTAGACCTCGTGCGATGACGACGTATTAAAAATGCTGTCCCAGAGACTGTACGACGACCCGGTTGCATATATCCATTATTATATAACGCAAGCTTGCCATGGTTTGGACGGTTTCCATGGCGATGAATTCATGCACGGCACCGGCATTGCTGGACTATTTCGGGGTCTGTTCCGTAGGGTAGTTCCTCTGTTCAAGAAAGGTGTGGCCCTTGTAAAACCGCATGTAAAAACAGCGGCTAGGAACATCGCCAGAGACGTTGTCGCCACAGCATCGTCAGCCGCTATGGATAGAATAAATAGACCTAAGCATGAGTAGGAAGGCTCGGGTGTTGTACAAATTAGAAAAAAACAGCAGAAAAGAAAACGTGGTCTTGACAGAGTCATCCTTCCCCCTTTTATGAATAAAACTAAGAGGCGTCAGCGGCAGAAAGCAAGAAACCGTTCGCCGGGTGACATCTTCTAATTGCCAGCTATGGCTTTCGTACATGATGCCTCTGCCGAGTACGCCAAATCAGAGTCGGATATCTTTCAAATACAACCCACGCAGACAAGTATTGAAAAATCACTTTATGTAGAGGTTCAGCCAATTGCGGCACTAGCAGACAATGCGCTGTTGGAGTTCTTCATCTCTGGGAGCGGGGAATATTATTACGACCTAAATAACACGCTGTTATACGTCGTTTGCCGAATCGTTAACCCTGATAACACCCCCATACCTGACGGGTCCCGTGTTGGTCTTATTAACTTCCCTATAGCTAGCCTTTTTAATCAGCTGGACATAACGCTGGGTGACACATTGATTTCACAAAGTGACAACCTTTATACGTATAGAGCGTATATTAAATCCCTAATAAATTATAATTCACAAACTTTAGCAGCTCAATTCACAGCCGGACTATTCTATAAAAATACTGCTGTTCATCATGATGACCGGGCTCTTGACGGGCATAATGACAGCTTCATCAAGAGGTCTCAATATACGGTACGTTTCAGAAGCGTTAAATTAATGGACCCCATTTACGCCAATATATTTAATCAACCAAAGCTGATAATGAATTGATTAGATCTAAAGATAAAGCTGACTAGAAACAAGGATTCTTTCTGCCTTATGTCTGCTGAAGGTACCCAATTTAAAGTACAAATACAACACGCTACCCTGTATGTCAAAAGAGTTCAAGTATCGCCCGCTGTTAGAATAGGCCACAGTCGCGCTCTGTTTACAGCTAACGCAAAGTACTCGGTCGATCGAGCATCTCTTAAAGTGTATAGTATTCCTGCTGGCACGCGCATAACAAACCACGAAAACCTCTCTCGGAAACATTCCAAAAACTGTAATACTAGCATTTGTGTACAACGACTCATTTTCGGGTAATTACCAGAAAAATCTATTGTGCTTCAACCACTACAATGTAAATTATGCCGCCTTAAATTTGGATGGACAGCAGATACCTGCAAGACCGTTTCAACCTAATTTTCAAGGTGCTTCAGCTGTTCGCGAATATTGCCCTCGTACAAATTTCGGGCAAGCAAAAGGCTGACAACGCTTTATCGGTGGATCGTTCAGAATTTTTGAATGGTCACACTTTATTCGCTTTTGATTCATCGCCTGATCAAGAACCTGGTGGACATTTCTCTCTAGTAAAAACCGGGAATCTCAGGGCTGAAATTAGATTTGTGGAACCTACGCAAAACACTAATAACATAAAATAACATGATATAGAACATAAAATTAACAGAAAATTTTTGAAATAAATAACAGAAGAGAATTATTGTACGGTTTTCAATAAAATGAATAACTTTGAAATTACCAGCGTTTTTAAATCAGACTCATGCACGGCGCATCTTTAAAGGCGTATTTCCATGTGATTTATTACTGGGAAACAAAGTCCGGCAGCCTATATTGTAAACACGGATAAATCGCATTAGAGGGGAAAGCACTGGATTTTAATTATATTATGTACGATTGATTCCTCAATTTTATTTGATAGTTATGGAATATCACCTGAAAATGAAATATTTACTGATGAATTCATGCAATTTTTATTGCGAAATTGTAAGATATCAAAACAAGCAAATACAGGACGCCGCTAGTTCAGTCTGCGGCAATTACTGCATATCTTACATTGTATTGCTAAAGGGATGCCTTTTGAAAATGTTTTAAAAACATTCACAAACGATTTTAGAAAAAATGACCGCATTGTACGTGACTATGTAGCAAAGCAATTGAAACAATTATGTCTGCGTTGTTGTAATTACAATCAAACATGCATACCCTACTGTGATAATAAATAGATTATTATTATTATTATTAATAATAATAAACAGGATTTATATAGCGCTAACATATTACGCAGCGCTGTACATTAAATAGGGATTGCAAATGACAGACTAATACAGACAGTGATACAGGAGGAGAGGACCCTGCCCCGAAGAGCTTACAATCTAGTAGTAAATAGATGTAATATTGAGCGAAGTAAATAAAGATAATTTGTTTTAAGCACATAAGGCGTCTTTTATTTTATTTACAGTATTAAACATAATTGTAAATTGTTTTAAAATCCCCTGGACATGCCAGGACATGTCTTGACAATAGGCGGTGCATGGGCGGAGATTTGCCAGGTTAGGTTGGGGGTGGACATATAAATAAATGGGATAAATGGGTGGAGAGTGAATGGAATATAGGAGTGCTAGGGGGAGGACGGTAGGCTGGAGATGGGGTGAATATGGGATGGCCTTGGGAGGGGCATGGGAGGGATTATGGGTGGAGTGGCTGGGAAAAGGGGCTTGTCGACCTGTAACTTTTTGTTTGACGAAAAGTAAATACGCTTTACTACTCAGCAGGATTGGCCAGTCTGCCGACAGTCGCACTCACCTTAGTATCGAGAACCTTGCTAGCCTGGGTGAAAATGTCAATGGGCACACTGGAAAACTGAACATAAGGGGCCGCTACTAATTTCCGTTTGGATCAAATAACATTGCCGGCAGATTTCCTGGTTGATATGGTCAAGCTATCAACAAAAATATAGGGGTTCTCAGTGAAAGCAAGAAGAGCGCTTTAGTTAAGACAGTGGATGGCAGATTCAGAGTCAAAGCAGGCATTATGTTCTATTACCTTTGAAGGAAAGGTTCTGTTTGGAAAACCCCTAGAAGAAGGTATTCAGCGGGTGACAGGAGGCAAATCAGGACTACTGCCCCAGAAATGCAGATGTCAATCGTTTGTGAGGTCCAACTGGGTATCCAGGGAGAATTTTCTAGACTTTAGGGGATTTAGGTCCCGAGAATCCTTTAGGCAGCAACCGGGACATCTTTTCACAGACCTTCCAAAGCGGGAATCTCTCAACCAAAGAAACAAGCAAATAAACAATTTTGAAGGCGGCTCTAGCTGCATGTCCGTGCCCGACTTTTGAGGTTTGCGAGAATATGGAGAGACAAAATTCCAGACACCTGGGTAGTTTCAGTCAGATCTGAAGAATATTAGATAGAGTTTGCTTAGGATCCCCCACAATAACATATCGTACAGACAGTTCTTCTGTCTAGAATATTCTAGACAGGAAATTCTGTTTTCTCCAGGAACTTTCCAAATCACAAGAAGTGATACCAGGGAACAGGTTTTTACTCCAGACTGTTTCTGGTTCAGAAGGCTTCAGGAGAATTTTGTCCAGTCTTTGATCTGAGGCATCTGAATGCATACCTACAGGTCACGTCTTTTCGTATGGAGTCCTTGCAAACAATCCTGGCAGTCCTCCATCTGGGCGAATGTTTTCTATTGATTTGGGAAACGCTTATTTTCACATTCCAATTATTCAACATCATCAAAGATACCTGTGATTTACCGTTTCTGAAGCAACATTTACAATTTACATACCTAACCTTTGGCCCAGCAACTGCCCCAAGAACCTTCTTCAAGGTTTTCATGTCACTAGTATCGTCAGCCTTCCACATAAATTGGTAAGCAGTAGCAATAAATACAGCAGATGATGCGCCGACTTAGGATGATTCTAAGAGACTGGACATGGTCCAGATAACATCTTCATAGAGATAGAGGACCCGTGGCTTCAGGAAGACTGATATCATGTTTGTATACTCGCATCAAGGAGGGGACAGGCAGCCCTTGCAAAAGGCATCTCCCTCTGGATTTAGGAAACAATCAAAAATGCCTATCCTCTTATGGGGTTGACTCTACCACAAGAGATCAGAGCCCATTCAACGAGGGGCATATAAACATCATGGGCTTCCTATGCAAATTTGATTTTTTCTTTCCCTTATTCATGGGTCTCTGGCTATCTTAAATGGTTGTATCTTGTTGACAAATTGTTACTACATCTTGCATGGATACACATCCCCCCATTGTAAATTTCTTGTATTTCTTTGTTGGTTCCTTTGTTTATATTTACCTGTTTAAAAAACTCTTTATTAAAATAACAATTGTAATAATACAATTTTAAAGATTAAAGTGGGGCAATCACAAGGCCAATCATTAGGCACCATGAGAGGAGAGAACAGTTGTCTTTGTTACAGGAAACCCTTGCACAGAGGCAGTTTCTTACTGTATTAGTATATAGATTTAAAAGAAATAAACAAAGCACACCAAGATATCAGTAGGAGTACTCATGTAAGACAGGTAATATTAAACAACATTTTTATATCTCTTTTTTATGATATAGGATATTTTTTAAAATTCCTGAAGTTCAGCTTTAGTTAACTATTTTAGGTTTGAAGAATATTTGAAACCCCCAAATAATATATATGAAAGCAGAGACCCTGTAACTCAAATCAATATTTTCAAATTACAATTTATTTTAGTCATTTTTTTAAAAAAATGACAAAAGATGTCTTTTATGTCTTTTTTCAACCTAACTAACTATGGGGTTTTGGTGGGTAATTAGATATTAGGTATATGAAGCCTCAAAATTGTGCACTCCCATGAAACTGCAAAAAAACCCTAAAATTTACATTCTATACCTGTCATCAGTTTAGCGTTACCAGTAAATGTTGGCCCTAGAATTATTGTCCTCACTATGGTGTGCACAGGAATGCCTAAATATTTTGGAGCCATCTTCATTTTTGTTTGTGTTTTGTGCATGTAAATTGTGAGTGGACTTTGACAAAATATTTCCTTTTATCTTCTTCTCGAGTTGAGCTCAGCTATTTCAATGCCATTGTTTCTATATTTTAGAGATACTTTAATCAATGGCAGGGTACCAATGGATTGGCGTCAATGTGGTTCCTATTAAAGAGTTTTTGTTAGAAAAAAATATTTTTTAGTAGTCAGCATGGGTTCAAGAAAGAATTAGGTTGTCAAACAAATGTACTTTCTTTTTATGAGGAAGTAAGTAACAGGAAGACAGTGGAGTAACAGTTGATATAGTGTACTTGGATTTTGCTAAACCATTTGACACAGTGCACTGCAGAGAACTGGCTTAAAGACCACATCCAGAGAGTAGTGATTAATGATTCATACTCTGAATGATCTAAGGTTATTAGAGGTGTACCCCAGGGGTCAGTGTTGGAACCTTAATTGTTTAAAATCTTTATAAACAATATAGAGTTTGGGATTAAAAGTACTATTCCTGTGTTTGCAGGTAACACCAAAAAATGTAATGGAATAAAGTCTATACAATTATAAATTATTACAATTACTACAATTACTATATTATTATTTAAAACATAACAAGGAGAGATTAGCTGAACTAATCCGATGGATTTATATCTTTCATTAACCTTTTTTCAACTATGTAACTATATACTGTAGTAAACTCTCCTCCCGATTATTCACTTTAAGATCATTACAACCGACTAGAGGGCACTCTTTGCGACTGGAGGAGAAGTTTATTTCTGGATAAGGAAAGGGATTCTTCACTGTAAGGTCTGTGAAAATGTGGAATAGGCTCCCTCAGGAAGTAATTTTAAGCAACTACTATAGATTGCTAGAAAATTTTGAACTTTTTTGAAAGCACATAATTTAACTGGGATTAGAGCAAATTGAACAAGGGTTTTTTTTCCTCCAGATCAAAAATTGACCATGCAAATTGGGGACCCCCAGGCCACTTACATAACAAAGTATTGGAGTGGGACCCCTAAATTTTCTACCTACCTGTCACAAAACTATAACTGTCATACTATTCTATAGTACCCTGTGTGCTTATTTTCTCTAAACCCCAAATTTCTCTGGAATAGGGAGGTGAGGGAAAACAAAAATGTAGATGCAGGTGGGAGACACATGTGTAAAACCTCCCCTAAAATTTCATTGCCATGGCATCATTGGAACATATTAAACTCTACCTATCAAAACACGCTGCCCCATCTTGTTATACCTATCGGTCCACTTCTCTACCTTGAATCTTAATTTCTCTAAAACAGAGAGGTGGAGGAAAAAAAAATATAGGTGCAATTGGGGGACACTTATGGCTAACACCCCTCAAACTTTCATCACAATTGCATCATTACATCATTACAACATAAAAAACTCTACCCATCAAAGCATGCCTCCCTGTTACATATGACTGTACCCTTCTAGTACCTAAACCTAAATTTTGATTTGATGGGCTGAGTTTTTTATGTTCTAATGATGCCACAGTGATAACATTTTAGAGGATGTTAGCCACAGATGTTCCCCCCTTGTACCTACAACTTCAGTCTCTTACACTTCCCCATTCCAAGAAATTGAGTTCAAGAGATAGAAGTCGGCAGTAACAAGGTAGTGCGTTTAGATTGGGTGGAGTTTTTCATTTACTGATAATGCTATAAGAATGGCATTTTGGGGGTTTTAGCCAAAGGTGTCTCCCACTTGCACTCCCTACATTTTCCTTTTTTTACACCCCACCATTCTAGAGAAATTGGAGTTTAAAGAAGAGAAGCATATAGGGTGGCATAGTATACCAGTTATAGTTTTTTGAAAGGTAGGTATAAATTTAGGGCCCCCACCCGAATGCTTCTTGCTAAAAAAATTGGCCCCAGGGCTCCATAGTTTAACATTTTCAATTTTGGGCTCCTGGTGCACTTGCTTTTGCGCTCCCACAGTTGTAGTTTTATGAGTTTTTAAACTTGTAACCCCCGTATCTTGATATTTTCTACTTTGCAGCTATGTGGGCCCCTGAAAAATTTCAAGTTGGTACAACCAATTTTTTAGGAGACAAGAAGGTTCGAACACAGGTTGGCTGGGCCAAGAGGTTGGTGTTCTGTACCAGCATAATTATAAGTAATTTCTTGACAGTGATTACTAATGAAGTCCTGGTAGTAATAAAAAAGCTGCTCGTTGTTGGTTAGTAGCATATTTTAAAGTCTTTTACCCAGCTGGTGACATAGTAAGGAACAGAAAAGGATTAATATGACAATAAAACCTGATATACATAAAACAGGACTCCCCGTAACGGACGCTCAGAACTACATATCTAATCTGAAGAAGAGAGAGGGCTACAGAATTGTTGTTGGGGAGGCAAGAAAGGCAAAAAAAATGTCTTGGATGAAGAGACCTTTATGTCCTAAGACTAGGCATGGTGTGGACATCCTTTAGTTGTGACTCAGGATTCCAACCTACACATTATACCAATTTTAGGGCACAACATGTATCCAAAGATCACCAAGAACGATAAATGAGGTCAGTAAAGCTTGGAGAGAAAAAAAATTTGAGCCATCAGAAACGGGTGTGAGTCAGCGAGAGCAGTAGCAAGTGTGTGGCCTCTGGTCAGCTATCGCCAGGGAGACCGAATGGGTAAGTGTCATGGAGAGCAGCAGGAGGAAGCGGTGGGCCCTGAACAGGGACCGTATTGGTAACTGGCATCTAGAGCTGGGTGTAATGCAACATTAATGCCACACAGAAGTGTACAATTTTAATGAATGGAGCACTGACAGGCGACAGCAGCAGCAGGAGGAGACTGTGGGCCCTAAGACAAAGCGGGGACCGCATTGTAAACTGGCATCTGGAGCTGGGTGTAGTGCATCGTCAATACCACCCAGAAGTGTTCAGTTTTACTGAATAGAGTACTGATAGGCGGCAGCAGCAGCAGGAGGAGGCGGTGGGCCCTAAGATGGAGTGTGGACCGCATTGGAACCTGGCATCTAGAGCTGGGTGTAGTGCATCATCAATGCCACCCAGAAATGTACAATTTTAGTGAATGTAGTACTGACAGGTGGCAGCAGCAACAGCAGGAGGAGGAGGCGGTGGGCTCTGAGACTGAGCAGGGACCGCATTGGTAACTGTCATCTAGAGCTGGGTGTAGTGCATCATCAATGCCACCCAGAAATGTACAATTTTAGTGAATGTAGTACTGACAGGTGGCAGCAGCAACAGCAGGAGGAGGAGGCGGTGGGCTCTGAGACTGAGCAGGGACCGCATTGGTAACTGTCATCTAGAGCTGGGTGTAGTGCATCGTCAATCCCACCCAGAAGTGTACAATTTTAGTGAATGGAGTACTGACAGGCGGCAGCAAAAACAGCAGGATGAGGAGGTGGTGGGCCCTGAGACAGGGAAGAGACCGCATTGGTAACTGGCATCTAGAGCTGGGTGTAGTGCACCGTCAATGCCACCCAAAAGTGTACAATTTTACTGAATGGAGTACAGAAAGGCAGCAGGAGGAGGCGGTGGGTCCTGAGACAGAGGGGGGACCGCATTGGTAACTGGCATCCAGAGTTGGGTGTAGTGCATCATCAATGCCACTCAGAAGTCTACAATTTTACTGAATGGAGCACTGACAGATGGCAGCAGCAGGAGGAGGTGGTGGGCCCTGGGACTGAGCATGGACCACATTGGTAACTGGCATCTAGAGCAGGGTGTAGTGCATCGTCAATGCCACCCAGAAGTGTACAATTTTAGTGAATGGAGTACACACAGGCGGCAGCAGCAGGAGGAGGCGGTGGGCCCTAAGACAGAGGGGGGACCACATTCGTAACTGGCATCAAGATGCTGGGTGTAGTGCATCATCAATGCCACCCAGAAGTGTGTAATAAAATTATCTGAAATTTGTGATTAAATGTCGAAGGGCCTGACCAAAATGTTTTGTGCGCCAGCCCTGTTGCTGTGGTCTGTGGTGCCAGAAGTAGTAGGAAGGTAGACGATATTGCTAGTTTGCTTCATGAAGTGGATGACATGAATGCCAACCCTCAACCTTACAATACTTAGCTGAAAAATTAGGCAAAGGCAATGGTACCTATCAGTGTAGCAGTACTGGTGGTTTTCATCTGCAGTTTGTTGGCCTCCCAGAAGCAGCAGAAAGGTAACGTATATTGCTAGCTGGCAAAATGGCAAGCATGACATTGGCGATGAATGCCTACCTTGCACGTTGTGATAACTAGCGGAAAAATTAAACTGAGGCAGGCTCAGCTGACAGGGTGTTGGTGATAGCCAGCCACAGACTCAGCACCGGAGCAGTGTGGGTTCACAGATGGGCATCTTGGTTGGCCAGTGAGTCCTTGTGTCAGTCAATCAGTGACATCCGCAGTAGGGGTATGATAGTTGTTAGTAACCCACCTTTCGTTCATTTTTAAAAGGTGAGGCCATTGACATTTTCTGGCGACAGTCATGATCGGTTGTCTGTGACTACTCCGCCAGCTGCACTGAAGGTTCTTTCGGACTGAACACTGTGCCAACAGCGGGCAGATTTCAAGCCTGTTGACCAAAAAATGAATGGCGTCACTACTGTCAGCACAGGCATCCTCCTCAAAACTGCTGTTGTCAACACCACCTCCAGCCAGAAAAGAGCCAACGTAATCGTCCACCATGCGCTTCATCTGTTCTCGATGGTCGTGCCCCCGCACTTTACTTGTGTGAGGTGGCCGTATCAGGTTTCACCAGGCATCCAGAAACTCCCCCCTGCATTAGGCTGGATCTTTGGATGTGTGCGGCCTGCTGCCACTACTGCTGCTGCTTCCGCTACAGGAGGAGCTCCCTGTGTGGAATGTGATGCATGGCACTCCTCACACAGCGGGTCGCATAGTATTCTGCTCAGGCAGGCCACCTTTTCTTTCTCTTGCAATGGGTTGGGTAGAAATTGTGACATTTTGTCTTTGTAGCGGTGATCCAGAAGGGTGGCCAGCCAGTAATAAAAGTTTTTTTAATGATGCAAATCCGGGGGTCCCTCCATAGGCATCGCAACATGTGGACACTCATATGAAAGAGAGTTTCCCTGAGCTCATCCTCCTCCTGTCCCTCAGTAGGAACCAAAACATCTTCCTCCTCATCACCCACCCCCTCCTCTTCAAGCTGCAGCAGTTCCTGTTGTTCCATCGCCCGCACAATGCCTGGGGCGGGACAGCACAAATGCGGGTTGGCTAGGTCTACCTCATCATAATCATCTTCCTCCTCCTCTTGAAACTGCTGATGCTGGCCAGTGTCCTTTCTAGCTTCTCCTGATGCTGGCTGTGCTCTATGGAGTGTATTGTCCCCTTCTTCCTCCTCCCCCTGGCAATGAGTGTGCTTGAGGGAGCCGTAGTGGCGTACCTGCTTAACCACAGTGTCCTCCACTGCTGGCCTTTCAGGAGGAGTGTCGAAAAGAGAGTGGTTGACGGTAGAAGGAATGCAGGAGGAGGAGGAGAAGGGAGAGGACTTGGGTGGCGCATGCCTTTTGCACCACATCCCTCGGCGGGGGTACCAGGTGCTGCAATGCCTTTTGCAGACTTCCACCCACTGGGCTATGCCACCCAATGAGCTGTGAAGGACAGGTAGCGTCCCACTCCGTGCCTGGTTGTCCAGCTGTCATGGATTTGACTAGACACCGAGAATCCCAATGCCCGGGAGAGGTTTTCCATTACATGTGCATGTAAACTGGGTACAGCTGTGCGGGAGAAGTAATGCCTGCTTGGTATATTCCTCCGCCACTCGGCACAGGCCATCAGGTTACGAAAGGGAGCCGAGTCCATGATGCTGTACGGCAGTAGCTGCAAGGCCAAAAGTTTGGCTAGACGTGAATTGAGTTCAATGACTCTTTTGTTGATTGGGCCCATAGCCTGATGCCTTGTGCACAACTCTAGCAGAGTGGGCTGAAGGGACTGGGAGCTAGGGGAGCTAAAGGGGCACTGGAGTACCCATCTTGTGGCGACAATGTCATCTGACGCCACGATACCTGCCAGTAAAAGCTGATACTTCATCGCAGCTGGAGATCTGGCTGGCACCAACCTCCTGAGACATTTTAGCAATAACAGTTGGAGGTGGAGAAGGACTCAATGGAGGTGGAAGAAGAGACGATGACATGGTTGCACCTCCTTCAGGTGAATGCAAGTACTGCTCCCACTTTGGTTTGTGGTTCTTGCGCATGTGGGAAAGTAGGGATGTTGTACCTAAATGTGATATGGCCTGTTCTCTGCGGATCTACCTGTGGCACAAGATGCAGATTGCTACCCACATGTCATCATCTTTCAGCGTAAAAAAAAGACCACACTGGAGAAGTGCGTGCAACCACTCTCCTGCTCTTTTTCTTTGCCGGTTTCTGCTCCAGCTCCACCTCCCCACAGTCACATTGTCTCTGACTGTTCCCCTGCTTGTGGCCACTCCTCTGTCTCTTCTTTGGGACTCACATGAGGCAGATTGGCGGCCCATTCCATCCCCAGTCTTTTGCTGCTGCTGCCTTTCCTCTACATCTGTTTCATAACTGCTGCAAGCCCTTACACCCACAGGTGGATCCCAGGTGACATCACAGTCATCAAACAGGCTTCTTTGGTAAATAGCAAGAGATATCAAACACTGAAATATCTCTAATTTTTTTATAGTAGGACAGAAATTTTTCTGTACCAAATGGGCTTCTTTGGTTAATAGCAAGAGGTATCGAACACTGAAATATCTGTATATTTTTTTTAAGTAGGACAGAATTTTTTCTGTACCAAAAGGTCTTCTTTGGTAAATAGCAAGAGGTATCAAACACTGAAATATATGTAATTTTTTTATAGTCGGACAGAAATTTTTCGGTTCCAAACAGGATTTTTGGTAAATAGCAAGATGTATCAAACACTGAAATATCTGTATTTTTTATAGTAGGACAGAAAATTTTCTGGAACAAACAGTCTTCTTTTGTAAATAGCAAGAGGTATCAAAGACTGAAATATCTGCATTTTTTTATAGAAGTCTGTACCAAACGGGCTTCTTTGGTAAACAGGAACAGGTAGCATCAAAAGCTGTAATAACTGTATATATAAAGATATACAGAAGGCTCCTAAACTGTCCCTGTCACCATCCACGTCACTCCCTGCTTCTATCCTTCACACAGAACACAAGATGGAGTGACTATCTCCTTCCTCCTTCCCTGTATATATACCTCTGCTCAGATCTCTCTTGATTGGCTGTTGGGCTTTGCTGTGCATCCTGGGAGCAAATGCTTTGCTTCTAGCCGCGGCTAGGAGCGAAGCATTTGCTCCCAGGATGCACAGCAAGGCATCTTGCCGGAAATAGTCGCCGTTACCGCCCCCTGCTTTTTCCCTGGTTTGGTCGGAGAGAACATGACCTCATGGCGAAACACAAGGCTGTTCTCGCTTTCATGTTTGGTAAGCGAGAAAGGCCCAATTCGCCGCAAGATCGGAATTACAAATCTTGCGCGCTCATCCCTAGTAACAAAATTCTGTCTAGGGGATGGGGAAATATTTAGGTCCTCTAATTTTTGGAGATTGGTCTTGTAAATAAACAGCTTTGCATATTACTGCAGCTTTTTCAGTAAGTTTTGGATTGTAATTAGGGGAGAAGTGAATTAAAAAAATAAATCATCGGCAAAGGCCGCTAATTTATGATACTGTCACGGATAACAGGGAGGAGAGGGAAACAGAAAGGTAAATACAAAGGACTAGGCCTCCAATGGCTAGGGAAAAGGGAATGGTCACCCCTTACAGACACCCTAACCTAGCCCTAACTCCTGACAGTATGAATAACCCCTGATGGTGGGAATACTCATACACGAGAACCTTTGCCCTAGTAGCCCTGAATAGCCCTAGAAGTAGTGACTGGGCTTGAGACTACTGGTTCCTTCCCTGATGAAAGAACCAGTGTCTCCCTGAGACCTAGTAACAACCAAAGAACAACAAAACACCAAAAGTAGTTCAAATTATACTAATAGCAAATAGAGAAGCAGGAACTCTGGAGAGGACAACACACCAGCTCTTAACATCCCAGAAGTGAATATCAACCGCATAGCATGAAGTGTGAGGTCAGACTAAATGGAGGAGCAGTAATGACCACCAGTTGCAGCTGATACAAGGGGTGTGGTCATTACAAACAACAACACAGAAACAAGTAAAAACAAAGAGACAGTCAGATAACCTCTCGTGCAGCTTGTCTCACAGATCTTCTAACTTCAGTCACGGAAGGGACAGTACCCCCCCTTCTACGGGTGGCCTCCGGACACCCAGGACCGACCTTATCCGGATTAGCCCTGTGGAAAGCTAGGGGACTAGCATTAATGTCGGTCACTGGAACCCACATTCTCTCCTCCGGACTGTACCCCTTCTAGTGAATGAGATACTGGAGAGATCTGCAGAGAATTCAGGAGTCCAGTAACCTATCAATCTGAAATTCTAGATTACCGTCCACCATGACAGGAGGGAGAGGCAAGGAAGGCGGTCCCGCTGGTTTGACATATTTCTTCAACAGTGATTTCTGGAACACATTATGAATCTTTAAAACCTGTGGAAAGTCGAGATGAAAGGCAACCGGGTTAATAATGGCAGAGATCTTATATGGACCAATAAACCTTGGACCCAACTTCCAAGAAGGTACTTTCAACCTAATGTTTCTTGTGGACAGCCACACAGAACCACCCACTCTTAGATCCAGACCACTCATATGTCTCCTGTCAGCCATACGTTTATACTTGTTGCCCATCTTTTTTAAATTATTTTGAATTTTCCACCAAATAAATCACAAAGAAGAGGAAAATCTTTCCTGAAGTCTCAGTACCAGAAAATGTGCCAAATTGCAGATGGAACCCATATGCCCCAAAAAACGGCGACTTATCAGTGGACTCCTGCCTACTGTTATTTATGGCAAACTCGGCCAAGGACAAATATGAAGACCACTCCTCCTGATTCTCTGAGACAAAACATCTCAAATAATTCTGGTTAGTGCGTTCCGTCTGTCCGTTTGACTGAGGATGAAAGGCTGAAGAGAAGGACAATTGTACCCCCAGACGAGTGAGGAAGGCCTTCCAGAATCTGGAAACAAACTCCCCCTGTCAGACACCACATCCGAGGGAACACTGTTTAGCTTCACTATGTTATCGACAAACACTTGTGCGAGGGTTTTAGCATTAGGTAGCCCTGACAATGCAATAAAGTGTGACATCTTACTGAAGCGATAAACAATCACCAGAATCACAGTTTTTCCTGAGGAATTAGGCAAATCTGTGATAAAATCCATGGATAAATGAGTCCAAGGTCAGGATGGGATTGACAACGGAAGTATGGATCCAGAAGGCCGAGTATGTGTCACCTTAGCACGAGCACAACCCCGGCCACCAGAATCTACAAGAGATGGGATCGACCGTGGATCTGTTCCCAGGGTGTCCTATAAGGACAGTACAGTGGTGTTTCTCGAACACCTTGTGTCGTAATTCGTAAGGAACAAACAACTTCCCCGAAGGACAAGAATCCGGTGCATCGCCCTGGGCCTCCAATACCTCTGCCTCAAGATCGGGATAAAGGGAGGATATTACTACCCCTTCAGACAATATCGGACCAGGATCTTCCGAATCACCCCCCCAGGAAAGCTACGCGACAAAGCGTCCGCCTTGACGTTCTTAACCCCAGGGAGATAGGTGACAATGAAATTGAACCTGGTAAAAAACAACGACCATCTGGCCTGTCTTGGGTTCAGATGTTTAGCCGACTCCAAATACGCCAGATTTTTGTGATCAGTAATAACCGTAATAGGATGAATCGCTCCTTCCAACCAATGACGCCATTCCTCAAAAGCCAACCTAATGGCCAGCAACTCTCTATTACCTACGTCATAATTTTTCTCTGCATTGGAGAGTTTTTTAAAGAAGAAAGCACATGGGCGCCATTTACTAGGTGAAGGACCTTGAGATAAGACTGCTTCTAACCCTACTTCAGATGCATCAACTTACACAATAAATGGCTGTGACACATCTGGTTGCACCAGTATAGGAGCAGAAGCAAAACACTGAAAAGGCTTGTAATGCCGCCTCCGACCAGGCTGGGAAATCTGAACCTTTCCTCGTCATGTCCGTTAAAGGTTTAACCACAGTCGAGTAATTCAAAATAAATTTACGGTAGTAATTGGTGAACCCCAAAAATCGCATAAGTGCTTTCAGATTTTTGGGTCGATCCCAGTCCAACACCGAACAGACTTTTTCAGGATCCATACGAAAACCTGAAGATGAGATTAAGTAACCCAGGAACTGCACCTCCGGAACTGCAAAAACACACTTCTACATCTTTGCATACAATTTATTCTCTCTAAGGATCTGTAACACTTGTTTCACGTGATCCTGATGAGTCACCATGTCTGGAGAATAAATTAGTATATCATCCAGATACACCACAACAAACCTGCCCACCAGATGATGAAAGATGTCATTAATGAAATGTTGAAAAAGCACAGGAGCATTGGTTAACCCAAAAGGCATGACCATATTCTCAAAATGACCCTCAGGGGTATTAAAGGCCTTCTTCCATTCATCCGCCTCTCTGATCCTTACCAGATTATATGCGCCCTCTCATATCAAATTTAGAGAACACCTTGGCACCGACAATCTGATTAAACAAATCCGGGATTAAAGGAAGGGGGTAAGGGTCACGGACAGTAATACGGTTAAGCTCACGGTCCAAACATGGCCTAAGAGTTCCGTCCTTTTTCTTAACAAAGAAAAACCCGGCGGCTACTGGAGATTTGGATGGTCTAATATGACCTTTAACCAAACTCTTGGTGATATATTCTCACATGGCCGCTCTTTCGGGTTCAGGAAGATTATACAACCGAGACTTGGGCAGTTTAGCTCTGGGAATGAGGTTGATGGGGCAATCATACTCCCGATGTGGAGGTAACTCCTGGTCTCCACTTTCAGAGAATACATCAGAAATAAACGAAGGTACCACCTTAGTGGTTACAACAGAAAGCGATGTGTTAAGACAGTTGTCTATGCAATAATCACTCCAATCAAGAATCTGTCTCACTTGCCAATCGATGGTAGGATTATGTTTGCTTAACCATGGTAAACCTAGTACAAACGGAGCAGGCAGACCCTCCAGCACAAAGCACGAGATGGATTCTTGATGAAAATCACCCACCTTTAAACGGATGTCCTGCACCATTTGTGACAAACATTTATGCGTGAGTGGAGCGGAATCAATTGCAAACACAGAGATATTTTTGTCTAGTGCACTAGTTGTTAACCCATGCATACGGACAAACTGACCATCAATTAAGTTAACCCCTGCCCCGCTGTCAATAAACACTTCAATTCCCACAGTTTTGGAGTCTAGTGCCACCTCAGCACACAGGAGAAATCGAGTACTACCGGTAAATGGCAAAAGTAAATTCTCTGATTCCCCACACAGACCACCAAGTGAGAGATGAGGGTTAAAGACACATTTTTTTCTGTTTTCACCTTGACGCTGAACATAAGGACAGATGTTGACAAAATGTCCCTGTTTTCCACAGAAAAAACAGAGTCCCTTCTTATGCCCAAAGTTCTTTCTCCCAGGTCCCGAGGTAGCTCCCTCCAACTGCATAGGTTCGTCACTAGACATGAACTCAAGCGTCTCTCCACCCAATGTGTCAGAGGAGGCCGCCATCTTGTATGATTGTACGTCCTGGGATTGAGAAACCTTAGATCCCTCCCTCAGGCATCTATCCATATGTACAGCAAGGGACATAGCCGCTTCCAATGACCCAGGATATTCGTGAAACGCCAATGCGTCCTTCAGGCTCTCAGATAGCCCTTGACAGAATTGACTACGGAGAGCAGGATCATTCCACTCAGTATCCGTAGCCCACCTCCTAAATTCAGAGCAATAGGTCTTTTCAGAACGCTTTCCCTGCTGCAAGCCACGCAACTTGGTCTCGGCCAGGGAGACCCAATCTGGGTCATCATAGATAAGACCTAGCGCTCTGAAAAATTCATCTACCGACAGTAGGGACTGAGATCCGGTCGGCAACGAAAAAGCCCAAGACTGAGAGTCGCCTTTAAGCAATGAGATGATAATACCCACTCTTTGACTCTCATCCCCAGAAGAGTGTGGACATAGTTTAAAATATAGTTTGCACGACTCCCTGAAATGAATAAAATTGTCGCTTTCCACCGGAAAAACTGTCCTAACTCCTGACAGTATAAATATCCCCTGATAGTGGGAATACTCATGCACGGTAACCTAGGCCCTAGTAGCCCTGAATAGCCCTAGGAGTAGTGACTGGGCTTGAGACTACTGGTTCCTTCCCTGATGAAAGAACCAGTGTCTCCCTGAGGCCTAGTAACAACCAAAGAACACCAAAAGTAGTTCAACTTATCTTAATAGCAAATAGAGAAGCAGGAACTCTGGAGAGGACAACACACCAGCTCTTAACATCCCAGAAGTGAATATCAACCGCATAGCATGAAGTGTGAGGCCAGACTAAATGGAGGAGCAGTAATGACCACCAGCTGCAGCTGATACAAGGGGTGTGGTCATTACAAACAACAACACAGAAACAAGTAAAAACAAAGAGACAGTCAGATAACCTCACGTGCAGCTTGTCTCACAGATTTTCTAACTTCAGTCACGGAAGGGACCGTGACAGATACTTTTTTTTGTAGGCGTATATCTAAAATCTGGATTCAGGAGTATATATCTTAACACGGGTTCCAATAGCAAAATGAAAAGTTAAGGTGAAAAGTGGTAGTCCTGTCTTGTAATTTTTTTTTATAAAGAACAAATACAAAAGAACCCCATTGGCCTGTACACATGCTTTGGGATTAGGGAACCAAGGGCCCCTGGGCAAAAAACTGCTACCAGAACATAATATTAATAGTGCTCAGAATTGATTAAATGCTTTCAATTAGAATGCCTGGGTGCATTTTTAACCTATGTTTCAATTCCTTCTCCAGGTTCATAAATAGTTAAACATATTACTGGGACTGGGGCTATATTTAAATCCATAAAATTAATATCATAATGTGTGGAGAAATGTAATTAGATACTTTATTTTTAAAATATTTCATTTGTATTTTTCTTTTCACCAGTTGGTGGCATTGTTCAATGTTTGTCTGATGTTTTTGATTTTGGTGGATTATTCCATATACGTCAAGTACAAACAATAAAACATTTCACTAATCAATTATTGCTTCAAGAACCATAAAAATTATCTTTACAGCATATTAGTTTCATTTTAGGCATATATTATTTTTTATATTGGCTTACATAAATAAAATAAAACCAAGTGCTTGTTTTATTCCAATGTTAGACATATGTAATCTATTAAATCTATTAAATCTAAATATAATTTATTATATACCAGTCTACACTGTAAATTATGGTTTCAGCGCTCAGGAGCAGCAGAATGAGTTGGACGCCATCTGAGTGTGCTCCGCGTCTCCCGGGTGTGTTGCCAGTCCAGCGAGCAGTACGAGCGGGTCAAACTGGCTCTCTTTTAGCTCATCAGGTGCCGCTATAAGTGTGGATGCAGATGGGAAAAATTTGGACTCTGCACGTCCCTGTCAGAAGACTCCAGCAACATCTTCGGCCACACAGTCGAAATCCAAGATGGCAAAGGCGAAGGACACTGAGGAACTACAAGTACCCTCTCCTTCAGCTAAATCTATGGAAGAAAACTCCAGCAACAGCTCTTCTCTCTCCCTCCCAAGCACTCAGCAGCCTGTCACTTGTCGTGATACAGAATTACTGGACAAAATTAAACAGCTCCTGCAACAAGAACTTTCCCAAGCAACAAGTAAGTTACCTCATACCCCTACTAAAGAGATCAGGGAACTGGAGGCTAGGATTAATGACTTAAAGCATAAAATGGATAATGCCATCACCATTAATGACTCCCATAAGAAAGACCTATGCTGAATATAGAGGATCTGGAAAATCATCACTGCAGGGTGAACCTTTGTATTAGGCGGATCCAAGAGTTCATTGTGGATTTTCCTGGGTTTGTGCTGGCACTTTTGCAGGAAATACCGTATTTTTTGCCGTATAAGACGCACTTTTTCTTCCCCCAAAACTGGGGGGGAAAAGTTAGTGCGTCCTATACGACAAATGTGTTATAAAATAATTAAAATAATATACTCACCCGATACCCGATCCTGCGTGTGTCTCTGGCTGCATGCAGCGTCTGTCTCTTCTCTCTTCTGCCAGCATCGTGTCTTCTCCTGTCTGTAAAGCAGAGCGAAAGAAGCCGGCACAGCGCCACCTGCTGTTCCCTGTCCTAACTGCCGTACAGTGGAAAAAAAACACAGAGTGATCAGAAGGGAATTTGAAAAGGAACATAGTGATCAGAAAGGGAATTTGAATGGCACATGAGTGATCAGAAGGGGAATAATCTTTCAGAATCTTTTTTTTCTAGATTTTCCTCCTTTAAAATTGGGTGCGTCTTATATTCCTGAGCATCTTATACGGCAAAAAATACGGTACTTCATCACTTACCGCTTACGTAGAGTTCATCGATCCCTTGGCCTCAAGAAATTAGATGGTCCCCCTAGGGACATCGTTGTGCGCCCTACGTTTTATAAGACTAAGGATGCTATTATGTCTGCAACCTGGAACAAGTGTATCCTTATCAAATCTATTCTGACCTAGCTCCCCAAACTATTCAAAAACAAAAAACTTTGAAACCATTCCCCTTTAATGACATATAAGTCCATCAAGTTCAACCACTTGGGAAACAAACATATCCCAGATCTAAAACCCTATAAGACATAGTTGGTCCATAGGAAGGCAAAAAAAACCCTGGTACAATTTGCTTCAAAAAGGGGAAAAAATTTCTTCCTGATTCCATGAGGCAATCAGATGTTCCCTGGATCGACAGTCATTGTTATTTTTCTTTAAAGCCTTAATACCCAGTTATATTCTGTGTGGTGCAACTGGAAATAGAGCAAGCTCTGTTACAATACTTTGGAATAAATAGTCATTTGGTAGACTCACCCATCATGCTATGGAAAGCCCATAAGGCCATGATTTGTGGTAAATTGATTCAAATTGCTTCCTGCCCAAAGGAAGTTGGGGTTCAGAAAACTTTAGCTCCCAGATGGAAGTTAGAAAGTAGAAAAACAAATTAGGTGGTCCAAGAAAAATTTCTAAGTAAGGGCAAACAAACCTGGACCAATGTTAGCCATACTTAATTCCCAAAATTTCCATAGGGTTCTAAAAAAACTAAAACTCCCTAACGGGAACATAACTGCTGACCTAGTGAATATATGTGACCATTTCAGAAAAACTCTCTCCAACTTATATGGTTCCAGCAACGTTTTTAGGACGGAGAGAGCTGATACTCTTTCTAATCTGACTCTCCCTACTTTAACCTCACAAATGTCTGATTTGATTGAGGTGGATGTTTCCCAGGAAGAAGTTCTTAGTGCAATCAAATCTCTAAAAAGTAATAAGTTGCCAGGACCAGATGGCTTTTCGGCCCAATATTACAAGAAATACTCGACTCTATTGGCCCCCAGACTGAAGAATATGTTTAATTATTTAAAGGCCCATCCCCAACATCCTATGTCATCTTTATTAGCCATATAGTAATGATCCCCAACCCGAACAAAGACACAGACAAGCGCCTGATAGCATGAGGAAGGTCATCGGTCTCATTCATATTATGCAGCAGAGGCATACCCCTGGCGTTCCCCTAGACATAGAATAGACATACTAAAAGCCTTTGATTCCATCTCATGGGATTATCCGTTCTATATATTGTCCAAAAGAGGATTTCAGCCACAGTTTATGGCCTGGTTACAGGCACTATACTCCATGCCTTTGGCTAGAGTGCGGTACCCTTCATTTTATTCCTCAGAATTTTATATTTGCTGAGGTATGAGATAGGGGTGCCCCCTGTCTCCTTTACTGTTCATCTTGGCTATGGAGCCTTTGGCACAATTGATTGAAAGCTCTTCTGTACATGGCATAGAGGTTGGCAAACACACACACAAATTGAGTTTGTTTTCAGATGACATTTTATTAACATTGTCCCAGCCAACAATATCTATTCATAGTGTACTAAAGATGCTACAATCATTTGCCAAAATCTTGGGCTTAATTGTGAATGAAAAGAAATCAGTGGCTCTGGGGTTGAATGTTCCTGGGTGTTCATGCAAAACACTTTCAATTTTACTTGGACATCCCACCATCTAGAGTACTTGGGAATCAAGATAATTAAATCCTATCACACACTTTTGGCAGCCAATTATCCTCCACTTCTCCAGCAACTTAAACAATTTTTGAATAGGTGAGTTCTCACCCGATCTCTTGGTTAGGAAGGATACATTTGGTCAAAATGACCATACTGCCGAAGATATTGTATTACTTTAGGACCCTTCTGGTCCAGATACCAAATCATATGATAAAAGCTTTTTAACAATTAATTTTTTTATTTGTTTGGAATAGGAAAAATCCAGAGTGTCTCAGAAAACCATGTATGTCCAATGGAGTCAAGGGCGTTTGGGAGTCCTAAACGTGTTAAAATATTACCAAGCAGCACAAATAGTCCCCATCTTGTTGCTTTTCGCAAGTACCGCAGCCCCGCGGTTGGTCCAGCTGGAAGCAGAGTTGATTTATCAAGTGGCTATAGACTCTATCCCATGGCTTCCCCACAAACTACGTCCCAAGTACTTAAGCGTACACTTGGGGCAGGTGCTGGGAATGTGGGATGAAATACGATATTCAGCGGAACTAATGTCTCCATATCTTCCCCTCTTGCCTATTCAACATAATCCCTTATTTCCCCCGGGGATGGAATCCCCCAGAGCTTTTGACTAGTGGCTGAAGCACAAGTTCTTCCATAAAACTAAGTGCTATCAAATGTTGATAACACATTTCTTAATGAAAAGTTGTCGAGTGTCTTAAACAACACACAGGAAAAGTTCTCTGTGATATGGGAGCCGTGGTGAGCACATGCCTTACCGAATTTGTCTTCCATTTAATGTGTCCGGGATATTCTATACAATATTCCTATATGGTTATAACCTTCATAATGTGCATGGAAAAGATCACATTGATACAAGAACTTTGTTTATCAAACTATATAACTAAATGTCATATAAACCATATGAGATGATTTCTTTAGCCAACTTTAGGAACCTTGGACAGCACGGGAGCAGTCTCAATCCATTCTTTTTATTGGTTCACTGTTAATTGTACTGTTGGCGGATGCGATGGTGGCACTAGGGTGGTTGGTATTCGTAAAATTAAATCTTCACATCAGGAACAGGTAGGTGATACAGGTCACAGACCCACGATTGATTCATTTTAATGAATGACAATCAGCTCACGCTGTGGCAGACAGCATATCTCGTTTTGAAGCAACGGTTTTGAGCTTTCATTTATTTGCTAAATGATAAGTTGATTAATACCTAATAAAATATATATATAATATTATTATAAAGTTATGTAAATAAATTAATATATAACCTACATGATGTAGATCATATGTTTATACACAATTATGTATATCAAAATATACATTGTAGGATTAAATCTTAAGAACACATTTGAACAGGGAAGATTTTTTTGATGGGTGTGTGTTAGCCACAGGTGTCCCCCACTTGCACCTCTAATTTTGTTCACCTGTACCCCCCCCCCCCCAGTTCCTGAGAAATTGGGGTTCAGGTGCTAGAAACCTCCAGCAATGTGTAACAGGGTAGATGTTTTTGATGGGCAGAGTTCTTTATGTTCTGACGATGCCTTAGCTATGAAATTTTGGGAGCTGTTAGTCACAGGTGTCCCCCATTTGCACCTCTATCTTTGTTCACCTATACCTCCTCATTCCAGAGAATATGGGTTTAGGTGCTTGAAGCCTCCAACAATGTGTAACAAGGTAGATTTGTTTGGATAGACAGAGTTTTTTATGTTCTGATGATGGCTTATTGATGAAATTTTAGCTGATGTTAGCCACAGGTGTCTCCCATTTGCACCTCTAATTTTGTTCACCTGTACCTCCTCATTCCAGAGAATATGGGTTCAGGTGATAGAAGCCTCCAACAATGTGTAACAGCATAGATTTTTTGAGGGGCAGAGTTCTTTATGTTCTGACAATGGCCTAAGGATGACATTTTTAGGGGGTGTTAGTCACAGGTGTCCCCCACTTGCACCTACATTTTTGGTTTTGTACATTTCCCTGTTCCAGAGAAATTGGGGTTCAAAGTAGCGAAGGGGACAGGGTAGTGTAGTATGACATTTCTAGTTTTGAAACAAGTAGGTATAAATTTGGGGTTCGCACCTCCTTGCTATGTAAGTGGCCCTGGGGGTCCATAATTTGTATGTTGAATTTCAGGCTTCTTTTAAAACAGCAACCCTGATGTTCAATTTTCACTAGTTTTTAAAACTATGACCCCCATATTTTGAAAGTTGTTAAAGGTGGGGAGATGAAATTTGTAGTCCTGCTAGCTTTGATGGTCCCCTGCGTACCCTGAAAATGTTAGGTTGTTATGACATACTGTTTAGGGGATATGGAGGTTTATATTGGGAGAGATGTAAGGCTTCAGTACATGACTGCATTCATACACAAACACAGCTTTGAAACTTTCCTGACGATGTTGTCATTGTACATGCCCATTTGTACACGCTCCCTGGTAGATTTATTTTCACAGGTAGATGTATCCCCCTCCTTCGCAGGGAGCCACAACAAGTAGGCTTAAGAGACGCATGCGGCTCCGGAGCCGCGGGTTGCCGACTCATGTTCTAGGGTCATAACCGGCCAACTCCTCCTCTAGTACTTCCTTCTGTTTTTCTACCTCATTGTCTTCATATAGCTCACCTCCTACCTACTGTGGTGGACCCTCTCCATAAAAGTCCCACTCCCCCTTAACATCTCCTCAGCTGCGAAACAAAGGATAAGAGTCTTCCTTTTGTGAGGCCCTACAAATGCATAGGCTTTAGCAAGTGACATGTATAACTGATAGGTTGCCACTGCCCTAGGTCAGAGAAACCCAATGCCTAAGTGCTGTGGTGTATCAGATCAGTTACTACTTTCCTTTGCTCATAAAGGCAGTACAGAATATGTTATGCTGAATTCCAATAGGTAGTCATGTAGAGGCAAGGTAAGTAAGGTCAGCCAAACAAACAGACAGAGGAAATAAAAAATGCACTTTACTGAATATTTTGCAATATAAACAAACTTATAGGTAAAGGTTCTGGGGTATTGGATGTTACAAACAAGGCTGTACACCGCCTCTAACCAACTTATTATTTTGTCAAGGAAGTCCTGCTCTACTGCTGCCAAGTGCAAGACCAACCTCCTTGCTTCCCCATCTAAGGCATTAAAAGAAACCTCTGCCTGTTGCACAGGTGGTACTCCATATGTGAGAAAAAGGCCCTGCAGCCTGCTAACCCAGTCACCCAAATCCTGGCCTGACCCTGTATATTTGGGCAGTTGCTGTGGTAAGCACCCTGCAAAGAATAAGGGGGTGACAACTGGCAGGGAAATTGGTTGTCTTTCTTCCTTTGTGGGAGCACTGCTCGATGATGTTGCCCTTAATCTCTGTTCCTCACTGTCTGACATGGCCCAATCTTGTTTGTGACGCCAAAAGTAGAGGCAAGGTCGGCCAAACAAATAAATAGGTCGGCCAGACAGAGGAAATAAAAAAAGCACTTTACTGAATATTTTGCAATATAAAGAAACTTATGGTTGCAGGTTCTGAGGCAGGGGTCAGGAACCTTTTTGGCTGAGAGAGCCATAAACACAACATATTTTAAAATCTAACTCCGTGGGAGCCATACAATATGTTTAAAACTAAATACAAGTAAATGTGTGCATTTTATGTTATGCTGTTGCTAACCAATGAATGAATAATGAATGAATGAATAAAGTACTTCTTACCAATAATGCGACTTCTGGTGCTGCATGGTTTTGCTGATGGCTTTGTAGTCTGGTTGATACGTGGTGAGGTTAAGTTTCATGCAGGCATTGAGACTTCCATCCGTTAAACGTGATCGTAGGTTGGTCTTAATGTTCTTTAGATGTGAGAAAGACTGCTCACATGCATACGTAGAGCCAAACATTGTCAGTACAGCAATACTCACACGCTGCAGTGTGTGGTATGTGACAGGAAGCGCGTTCCAAGTTTTGACAATCAGCTGGAGGTTTTGAAGTTTTTTCATTTCTCTAAACTTGTGTTTGCCTGCCAACTCTGCTTGCTGTCGTGCAAGTCTTTCCAAATCTTCATTCAGTGACTTGAACTTATTCACCCACATGTCTGAGGCCTTCAGGTCAGCAGCTTGTAGCTCAAAATCTCTGACGGAGACACCGGGGATGTAACTCAGGTCGGGGCTGTCCACTGCACACTCGTGTGGATGGATGATGAACTTGAAAAGGTGAGTGCACTCACGAAATTCTCCAAAGCGCGCTTTGAATGACTGCAGGAGATTAGATGTGAAGCCCGCTAGCTGCTGAAGATCAAGATGTTGAGCAGGGTCACTTGCTGTGCATGCATCTTTAAACTCTCCCAGTTTTTCAAAGTGTAGTAAACGACCTGTTTCAATGTCGGCGATGAAGAGTTCTAGCTTGTTTTCAAATGCAAACACTGCTTGTTGAAGGGATAAGACTGTATTTCCAACGCCTTGCATTTTCACATTGAGCATGTTCAGTCATGTCCACGAGATAGTAGAACTTCAGGAGCCACTCAGTGTTAGCTTACTCAGGATGCTCAACATTTTCCATTTCAAGAAAAGTCCGGATTTCGCTCAGACGCCGCGAAACGGTTGAGCACCTTCCCTCTTGACAACCAACGCACATTGCTGTACAGAAGCAGACCAGGATAATTATTTCCAACTTCATCCAGCAGTGTTTTAAACTGGCGATTATTAAAAGCTCGGGCAACAATAAAGTTTACCACCTGAATGACCAGCGACATCACCTCACCAAGCTGCTCATCACACATCTGAGCACAAAGCGCCTCCTGTTGTAGGATGCAGTGAAAACTTAGGATGGGTCTCTTTTCATGTTCACGAGGAAGCGCTACAAATCCTCTGTTTTTCCCCACCATGCACGGAGCACCATCAGTACACACCGAAATAAGTTTATCCATCAGTAGATTTTCTTCTTTAGTGAGCTCAGCAAAAGACTTGAATAAATCCTCCCCTCTTGTTGTCCCTTTTTAAAGGGAAAACAGCAAGACTTTCCTCACGTAGTGTTTCACCGACAGCATACCTTGCAATCATGCTGAACTGGGATAAATGGCTTACGTCTGTCGACTCATCCAAAGCGAGAGAAGAGAATAGTGCTGCATTTATGTCCTTCACTTGTGTTGCCTCAATTTGATTTGCCATCATGATGGTACGATCGTGAACAGTTCTTGCCGACAGAGGCATGTCTTTTATTTGTTTAATGATTTTGTCTTTATCCGAAAAGTCGTCAAAAAGTTAATTGGCGGGGGGCGTGGCCATCGGGGGGCGTGGCCAGCCGATGGCGGAGTAAGCAGCACATCCGCTCTGCTCCGTATTCCACCGGGGGAAAAAAACCCATATTTCAGCGCACGAGCGCCTACATCTCACGCCCGATGGGTCCCAAAGTGAAGGGGGGGCAGAAGAGCCGCGCCGCCGGCGAGCCGCCGGCTCCTAGAGGCATTCCAGGCCTGTTTTCTACAGGCCTCAGGGCCGCGTGCGGCCAGGCCGCAAAGCCGCGGCCTCAATTAGTGAAGGAGGCCGGACCGCGGACGGATGCGGCCCGGAGCAACCCCGCATCCATAGAGACCTCTCCAGAGAGGGAACAAGGGGCTGCCCTGGACATGGAGACACCACCATCTGGCCAGGTAACTGGTTCTCCTGATCGCACACTGTTTCCTTCTAGTGCCCCATCCTATATGGGAGACTCTTCCAGGGCCTCATTCTCACAGGGGGCAGAGGAAGATGCCTGGGACTGGAAAGCTCATCTTAGGGCGCTTCCAACACGCTCGGATTTAGATCATAGTATCGGGAGGCTTGAGGCAAGTTGCAAAGCGGAATTCCTTCATATTCAGCAGACCTTACAACGGGTTTCCAGTACTACTAATACGCTTCAGAACACATGTGCGGAACTTTCTTCTCAACTGTTGTCTCACGAGGCTATTCTGGAACGTCAGGCAGCTCAAATTAAGATGCTGTACTTAATTCAAGATGACGCGGAGAACCGCAATAGGCGTAATAATATCCGTATACGTGGGTTGCCAGAAACAGTGCCTAATTCTGAGTTGTAAAGTGCTGCATATACTATCTTTGCTCAGTTATTGGCGATCCCCCCAGAAGTGGACATCGAAATTGATAGAGTGCATAGGACTCTGGGCCCAAAGGGAAAGGATCCCCAACGCCCCAGGGATGTGATATGCCGGGTTCATTTTTATAGAACCAAGGAGGACATTATGAGGAAAGCTAGAGCTACTAATGCCATCGAATATGCTGGGGCCCAAATACAACTGATGCCGGACCTGTCCAAACATACACTGGATCTTCGGAGGGCTGTTAGACCCTCATTGGATGTGCTCCGTGACCGGAATATTCCTTATCGTTGGGGGTATCCATTCCCCCTCATTGCTAGATCAGGCGGCAAGAATTATATCCTTAGAGGCCCGGAGGATTTACCACGATTCTTGAGAAATTTACAGCTCCCGGATGTGCGGCTTCTGGCGTGGCCTGATGTACACTTGTCTTTTCCCTCTGGACCCTCCAACCGCCCAGACCACCGGCCAATCGCACCCTCTACTTACTCTTCGCCTGGAAGGCAGCAAGGCACTGGCCCGGAGATGGATTCATCTACTCTTATGTCAACACTTTCAAACCCTTGATTGTCTGCCTTATTTTGTCTTCAGCCTGGAGGCAAGCTCCACTGCCCATCTAGGATGGTCCCGGAAGATCGGTGATGGTTTCCCTTTTTAATGTGCCTTAACCTCGAACAGTTGCACCCAGATTTGGACACGTGTATTCTGTTCTTATTTGCGGTTGCTTATGTTTTCTATTATGTTCTTCTCGGGAACACCCACGGGCGGATCGGCTTGTTGGTAATGTATGGAGTTATGTGTAATTCATAGTATATGCTAATCCGCTCTCTATTTTGTTCCCTTACAATAGTACCCTGTATTAGTAATTGGTGGGACAAATATTTTCTTAGGGCACTGAGTAGAGAATCTCCACTCGAGAAGGGTTACAAGTTATCTGCTATGGCCATGTTTTTTGGCTTAGATCGAGTGTCCAACATGGGTGGTGGCGGGGGTCTCCTGGCTTGTCAGTCATGTTGTGGTTTATATGCTATGGTTATGTATATGTCTCTCTACCTTTTATTTATCTTTTGGCGCATATTTTCCTGTTGAAACTGTTGCTGCTTATTATGCTTTTCATATATGCAAGATTTGAGTAGAGCCTGGAGGGCTTACAATGATGTTGGTTTTTCCCCCGGGTGGATATGGTTTTGGAAATTATATTTTGTTCCCCTGTTGACCGGCCACCTTCCCCCACATAGGAAACCCGCCGGTTTAGGCGGAGTTGAAGGCGTTCTCCTTCATTTAGTGTACCCCTTTGACGTCTGGGACCCAGCCGCCTGTTACCCCCTTTCCCCCCCTTACCTGAATTTTAATAATTTTTTGGATCCGACTGGCCTTTCACTATGTCCACCACATGTTCCCACAATTCACGAGGGTTGAAAGTTCGTACCCTTAATGTTAAATGCCTTAATAGCCCTAATAAACGCTCCCAGTTGCTATATAACCAACACAAAGCCAAAGTTCATATTTTACTGCTCCAGGAAACACATTTCCACTCCCAAAAGATTCCGATACTACGCAATCGGTATTATACCACCTGGATTCATAGTTCCAACCCTGAGGGTAAAACGAAAGGTGTATCCATAGGTTTTCACAAATCTATCCCGATTCAGATACTGGACACCTGTGTTGACTCGCAAGGACGATTTGTGTTTGCAAAGGTCTCCTTATGGGATAAGATTTATACAGTAGGCACATTCTACTCTCCTAATCAACAGCCGACTCAAGCAGCGGTCTAGTTTCTGACTAAGCTTAACTCGTTCACGGAAGGTGCTTTGATAATTGGGGGGGGGATTTTAACTTCCCTCTAGACCCTAGGGTGGATACATCCTCAGGAAAATCTTCTGTTTCCTATTCCAAATTGAATTTGTTTAAGGCCAAACTGACAGAGTTACACTTGATTGATGTTTGGCGGATCCTGCACCCTGGCGACAAGGATTATACTTTCTATTCTAACCCCCACCATACTTACTCTCGCATTGACTATATCTTCATTAGCCATAGATTACTGGACTTGCAGCCTGAAGCCTTCATTGAAAGCTGCCCTTGGTCAGACCATGCCTCGGTTTCCTCTATTTTTCAGATCCCTATAGGAGAGTTCAGGGAGTGGACCTGGAAATGTAATGACTCCCTTTTTAGAGACTCGGTCTGTGCAGGGGCTGTATTAGACACTATTAAAAATTTCTTAAAAGATCATGAGTCTGACGAAACTTCTCTCCCTTTTCAATGGGAAGCTCTTAAAGCCGTGCTTCATGGGGTTTTAATTCAGCAAGGTTCTAGGCTTAAGAAAATCAGACTACAAGAGATTACCCTCACACTTGATAACATAAAGAAGTTGGAAAGGTTGCACAAAAATAATATGTCCTCGCATGTGTTTATTGAATTAACCTCTGCCAGGAGACGTTTACTTGAACTCTATGATTTGGCTCACCTAAAGTTTAGGGATAAATACAGCAAATCCTTTTATCAATATGGGGAGAAATGTGGCCGTCTTTTGGCGAGGGGCCTACATCCCAGGCCTGCGGCTACTTATATCCCATCTATACGGAGGGCTTCGGGAGATAATACCTCCATTCCTCAGGAGATATTAACAGTATTCCATAATTATTATGCTGAATTATATAATATTCAACCCTCACCACATCCCCCCCCTTCCCTCCAGGACTATATAGCTTCTACAGCATTACCGGAATTAGCTCCGGAGATAACGGCTAGCCTGGAATCTGCGTTCACGGAGGCAGAGGTGACCGCAGTTATTAAAAATACTCCGGCGGGCAAGAGCCCAGGACCAGACGGGATCACACCCAAATTTTATAAATTACATGTTGAAGCCCTGGCCCCGTTCATGACTAGGGTGTTTTCCTCTATATCCGGGGATAATCCCTTCCCTACTCAAAGTCTGGAAGCGCATATTACTGTTCTCCCTAAGCCAGGCAAGGACCATTCCGTATGTTCTAATTATAGACCAATTTCCTTAATCAATGTAGACGCCAAATTTTTTTCCAAATTAATAGCTAACCGTCTGTCCCTATATTTGCCAGACCTGATTCATACAGATCAGGTGGGTTTTATTTATGGGAGAGAGGCCAGAGATAATACATTCAAAACCCTATTACTTACTCATGCGGCCAAAATGTCTGGGACTCCGGTATGTTTGTTATCGGTAGATGCTGAAAAGGCGTTTGATAGGGTAAACTGGGCTTTTATGTATCAGGCGTTACCCCAGATTGGCCTGGGCCCATTGATGATGGCCAGAATAGCTGCACTTTACTCAGCTCCTACAGCCCGGGTGAGGGTTAATGGAAGCCTGTCGGCACCGTTTCCTATTGTTAATGGTACTAGACAGGGTTGCCCACTATCACCCCTCTTATACCCCATAGTGATGGAACATTTGGCAGTGGCACTGAGGTTAAATGAGCATGTTCAGGGGATAAAGATAGATAAACTCCACTTTAAGTTGTCCCTATTTGCTGATGATCTTTTAATGTATATATCATCTCCACAGCTATCTATCCCAGCGATTTTACAGGAGTTCGAGAGATTTGGGATGTTGAGTAATTTTAAAGTGAACTTTGACAAATCTGAGATACTAAATATTTCCCTCTCACCTTCCCAAATTCAATACATTAAGTCCCATACGCAGTTTAGGCATTGTACTGAAAAGCTCAAATATTTGGGGGTCTTTATAACGGCGGATCCGGACAAATTGTTTAGTTGTAATTACGAACCATTGCTTGATAAATTGAAGGTGGAACTAGGGAGATTTACTCTCCTCCCTCTCTCTTGGTTCGCTAGGATTAATGCCCTTAAAATGGATATCTTGCCTAAATTATTATATGTCTTCCAGACGATCCCAATTTATTTATCGCAGACCTATTTAGGTAAAATACAGCAGTTGTGTAGACAGTTTCTGTGGTCCTCGAGGCGCCCCAGAATAGCTCTTAGGTATCTTATCAGACCTAAAACAATGGGCGGGGCGGGAGTCCCTGATATTAGAAGCTATTACAGGGCGACGATGCTGACTCGGGTGGTTGACTGGTTTCATAACAGAGACCGGAAGATCTGGGTTGCATTGGAAAATATTTTATCCCCAGTTGATCTTCGCTCCTTATTGTGGATAGACAGGACCCGGCTCCATGTCCCTCGATTGCTCCCAAGGGTTACACTTGATCTTTTAACGGAGTGGGATATCCTGGCTAGGGGGGGGCTAGTGTCCTCTAAAATGGGACCCATGACCCCCCTGTTTGACAACCCCTTGTTTGCCCCGGCAATGAACGTGGACCAGTTTCTATCCTGGACGGCTGAGGATCATAGGCAGATCTGTAGTATACTACAGAATGGGAGGGTCCCGCCCCTCTCCTCTTTGGACGCGGGGGTGCAGCAGTTGCCGAACGCATGGTTCTTACACTTTCAATTGTCCTCTTTTATAGCGCAATTTTTACATTCCTATACCACGCAAAGGAGCTTAACGGCATTTTAATCCTTACTCCGCTCTGCAAATAGACCGTTACATGTTGTATCCCAGGTATACGAGATATTGCTTGGAATTTATGCACACAAGGCCCCTTTCTACATGAGATGTTGGGAGACAGATCTGGGGATGGTTATATCCCCACTGGATTGGGAAAAGGCGTTTGTACTGACCCATAGAATAGCTCTCCCTTGTAAGGCTCAAGAGACCAACTATAAGATCCTCTCCAGGTGGTATTTATGTCCCACTGATCTCCATCGTATTTCTTCTACGGTCTCTGATAGCTGCTGGAGATGTGCTTCCCAACAGGGCACCTTGTTACATATTTGGTGGGAGTGCCCGGGCATCCGCAAATTATGGGATCAAATAGCTGATATTTTTAATGGGGTGACGGGATCTACTTTGAAGCTAACCCCTCAAATATCTCCGTTGTCCATCCTTCCTGGGTCCCTCAAAGCTTGTAAGAGCGATGTGCTTCTCCATTTTCTTACTGCGGCCAGAGCAATTATTCCTCGTAAGTGGAAACAACCCTTGGTACCCACCATAAGGGACTGGTTGGTGGAATTGGAAAAAATACAACATATGGAGAGATTAATAGCTGAGGATGAGAATCAGTCGGAGCAATACAAGCTGACGTGGTCGTCTTGGGATTGGTTCAAAGAATCCCCTCAGTCCAGATCATTTTGGCAATAAAATATAGCGGAATGTTTGGGAGTTGTAACCCTTGATATGTTTGGTTTTTTAATAGTATAAGGGTTTGTTTGGGTGAAAGGCCAGTTGGTTACTCCCCCCCCCCCCCCCC
>NC_092862.1:84889746-85012301 GCF_032062135.1 Pyxicephalus adspersus | reverse complement strand
ATTCCTGCTGAAAAGTACGATACTCCTCATCTTTTTTTCTTTTAGCCATCTTCTTCAATAAAAGGGTTTCTGCAATTAGCTAGCTGACTGAGGTGAGGAGGATACCACCCCAGGTAGTGGTCCGTGGGGCAGGGCAGAGGTAATGAAGGCAGGGTAGCAAATTGCGGGTGTAGCTGGTGGGATGGACCCTTACAGGCCATCAAGGCAGGTTAGGCCCAAGCCGGGGGACTCAATTTTCAGGCCACTGGTGGAAAGTGCCTTAAATATGCCTAGTACCTCGATGGGGCCACAAACAAAAGATGAGGCAGCTTTCAAAGATGAAAAGCGGTGCGCCCGGATCACATTCGCGTGTGCCGCTGACGGGAGCTAGGCCAAAGCCGGGGCCTCGATTTGTGGCTGCCTGTGCCTGATGTGCAGGAGGATGCGGCTTCAGGCCCGTTCGGCCGATGATGCTGCGGGGCAAGGTAGGGTGGGTGCAGAGATGCCGGGTCCCAAGATGCCGGATGCCGGGTCCCAAGGATGCCGGATGCAATGCAGGGGGGCGTGGCCTATGTTTGACGGAGAGAAGCTGTGTTCTAAGGCTGTAATAATATCACAGAATGGACAGAAGTTAGCTCATGATTGTATCTTCTTTTTTTCATGGTTAATGATTTTTAAACCTTGATTTCTTATAATGTGAAAGGGTTTACACTTGGCCACTAAGAGGCATCAAGTTCTTCAAGAACTTTATTCCCTTCGAGGAGATAATTTTCTCCAGGAAATACATCTTCCATTTTACTCTCATGTTAGATTGTTTTCTAGACACTACCCTCAAAGATTTTATGGCTTTTCTCAGTCGGGGAGATCAATGGGGGTGGCTTTTGGTTTCCACAGAGGTATGCAGTTTGAGGTAATTGATTCAGTTTCTGATTCAGATGGAAGGTTTCTATTTCTTAAAGGGAAACTGTTTGACCAAGTATGTACTTTTGCTAATTTCTATTGCCCTAATAAGAACCAGATTCAGTTCCTCCTTGATACCTTGCATAAATTCCGTAGGTTTCACGAAGGGCTAATAGTGTTGGCAGAAGATTTTAACATAGTTTTGGAACCTCTGCTGGATACCTCTTCAGGTAAATCTTACCTCCTATTTAGGCAGCTTCGTAACTTAAAATTTATTTTACATAATATGCAACTGAAAGATGTGTGGGGGATTCTACGTCCGGATGATAGGGATTTAACTTTTTACTCCCCAGTACATGACTCAGTCTTTGTTGACCATTTTCATCTTGATAGGCTGGGAAGTGTAGAGAAAACTACTCGCACTATATCCGATCACGCTGCAGTAAAAATTTCAATGCTTTTAGGTTCCCCTACTTCTCCTCCATCTAGGTGGCAATTGAATGATTCTCTTTTACAAGATAGAGAAATGGAAGCTGAAACCGCTTGGGATTTGCAAATCTTTTTTTAAGAAAATGTCACTGAAAATATTTCTCCTGCGTATGTATGGGAAGCCTATAAGGACACCATTAGAGGTAAATTCATGGCTTTGGGGGCTCGTAAGAAAAGGGGGAAAAGTTGTAGAATTAAGGAATTATTGGTCCAGATTAGGTGTATAGAGGAAGTGCATAAACAATCTCAGTTGAGGTCGCAGGCCGCACAGTTGGTACATTTGTGGTCACAATTGAAGCAATTGTTAGATGAGAAAACGAAATATGCTATTTCTAAAGTTGCTAGGAGGCTATATGGATGGGGCAATAAACCTGGTAAACACTTAGCAAATGTACTTAGAAATTTTTCTGTGAAAGCTTCTTTCTTTATCTCTAAGATAAAGAACAAATCTGGGGCCTTGGTCCATCTCTCCTGCGAGATGGCAGCAATGTTTAGAGATTCAAAGATGTCAAGATCTTTACCATGTACGTGAGGAGGAATCCCCTGAGACTTCGACTGTTAGAAGGGGGAAAATTCTTTACTACCTCAATAGAGCTAATTTGCCTAGATTATCTCGGGAGAGAGGCTAATGGAAATGGAACGGGATATATCTAAAAGTGAGTTGGGTAGGGCTAATAAGTCCACACCTACAGGCAAAACCCCAGGCACAGATGGCTTCTTCTTGAGATATTAAAAGCACTATCAAAATATACTCCTCCCTCACCTTTGTAAATAAATTATCAACATAGTAAAGGGAGGCTTTTTGTGTGAAGACACTTTGAGGGCCCATACATCGGTGTTACCTAAGATGGGTAAGGATCCTTCTCTTTGTTCTAGTTTTCGCCCTATCTTGCTACTAAATGTGGCACGAAGGTATTATCTATGAGATTGCAAGCTATTATTCCCTCGTGGATTCATCTTGATCAGACAGGATTCATTCCAGGTAGAGAGGTGAGAGATAACTCTACATGAATTCTTTCCTTAGTGCATCAATTTCGCAGGTAGAGCCAGCCCTCCCTTCTCTAATCTACTGATGCTGAGAAAGTGTTTGACCGGGTGGACTGGCTGTAGTTGTCTATGACTTTGGAACATTTTGGTCTTGGCCCTAAGGTGCTAAAGTGGATCATGTCTTTGTATTCATGTCCTACGGGCAGGGTTTGTGTCAATGGTACATTGTCTGCCTCCTTTCAGCTCCATAATGGCACTAGGCAGGGGTGTCCTTTATCGCCTCTGCTTTTCGCCATATGGTTGGAGCCATTTTTGAATACAGTTCGGTTATATGCAGATGTGCATGGTTTTAAAATTGCTGATTTAGAACATAAACTGGCGGCCGATGATGTATTATTTTTTATACAACCTGATAATTCTCTCCCTAATTCGCTAGCAGAGTTTTCTGAGTTTGGTCTATCTAGAAATGATACTCTGCTAGTTCTTTCTAACAATGCAGAGCTTTTAACAAATGTGCAAATAAAAGAGAACCTGGGTAGCAGTGACCATAACATGATTTAATTTATTGTAAGCTGTAAACAGGAAGCAAAAACAGGAAAGATAAAAACATTTAGGAACAAGGAACAAGAAAAGGGAATTCCAAAATTATAAAAATGAAGGATCACCTTCATTCATCATTTGAAACCTACAAAGAATATAACAAAAGATGTAAAAAGGAGATAAAATGTGCAAAACTTCAAAATGAAAGACTGATTGCAAAGGAAAGTAAGGCAAACCCCCCAAATTGTTTCAAATATACTAATAGCAAAAAGTTCAGATCTGAGCACGTAGGCCCCTTAAAGGATGTCGCTAGGTTGGTAACTGGGGATAAAGACAAGGCAGATTTACTGAACACTTTTTTTAGCTCTGTGAACACGAAGGAAAATGGCAGAGCTCAAGTCCAAATTCAAAACAGCAAAGTTACTGCCTTAAATGAGACACAATGCCCCTGATTCATCAAGCAGAATCGGATTATCGGTCGCGCATTCGTATTCGCCATCCGAAATCGTACGCGATCGCGCTATTCAGCAACTGAAAAAGCTCGCGGCCGGAGCCACGCATCTCTGGCAGCTTTACACTGGCGAGCTTGCATTAAAAGTCACTGTTCCCCTAAAAAATCATTCTTTCTAATGGCACACATACTACCCATAGCCCTAAAAAAAAATGTTTGCGCTGTTTAAATGTTTTAAGCATTAAAGATTCTAATTGACCTGTAAAGGACTGTAAATAAGCACAGAACAGAGAGCAGGTGCGCGCTAATTAATTGCTATGATCTCACAATTGAGCTTAACAGATCCTCCTTAATCGCGCAGCTGAAATCTAATCGCCTTAATTGGCAGACTCCCTATTGCTTATTATTGTGAAGGCAGGAATCCGGCTGGCAGTGAGGCGAGTGTACGCGCACACTCGAGCCCGGACCGCGTTAAACCGCGATCGATGGCCGCGCGTACTTTCGCGCTTCCAGCGAGCGCGGATTTTATTGATGAATCGGGGCAATGGCTCAGAATTGATATGATTGAGAAACAGCTGGGAAAAATTAAGGTTGACAAAGCACCAGTACCTGATGGATTACATCCACGTGTCCTCAAAGAGCTGAGCTCAGTTATTTCAAAGCCATTATTTCTAATTTTTAGAGACTCTTTAGTCACCGGCAAGGTATCGATGGATTGGCGTAAGGCCAATGTGGTTCCTATCTTCAAAAAGAGAGCAAAGACATTACCAGGTAACTACAGACCTGTTAGTTTAACGTCCATAGTTGGAATGGTCTTGGAGAGTTTGATAAAGAGCCACATAGAGAAGTTTCTGCTAGAAAATATTATTACGTAATAGTCAGCATGACTTCAAGAAAGACAGAAGTTGTCAAACAAATGTACTCGATTTTTATGAGGAAGTAAGTAAACAGGTAGACAGTGGAATAGCAGGTGATATAGTGTACTTGGACTTTGCTAAAGCATTTGACACTGTACCCCACAGATGGTTAATATGCAAGTTAGGGGTCGATAGGTTTAGAAAAGTCAATCTGTATATGGATAGAGAACTGGCTTAAAGATCCCATCTAGAGAGTTGTAATTAATGATTCATACTCTGAATGGTCCAAGGTTATTAGTGGTGTACCCCAGGGTTCAGTGTTGGGACCTTTACTGTTTAACATCTTCATAAATGATATAGAATTTGGGATTGAAAGTACCATTTCTGTGTTTGCAGATGACACCAAACTATGTAATGGAATTATGTCCATACAGGATGTCTATAATCTACAAGCAGACCTGGATGTACTGTTTGATTGGGCAGCCAAGTGGCAAATGAAAGGGCAATTATATAAGTATTAGTAGTTGTGAAGATTAGCACCAAACACACTTGCTGCAGAGAGTAAAATCAATTTTAAAGTCAATACCACATGACAATAACAAACACACAAAATTTAGCTTCCTGGCTTCCTCTGACAGTCTGACAGAGTTAATGGTCTACCAGACCTAAACTATTGGAGACCTTCTACCAGCTTACTGGCTTTACACAGCCTTTCTTTCTAGGCCATACAGAGCTGCAATTCTGCAGCAACACAATTATGTATGACCCTATCCAACCATTTTAATCCATTTTCCAGAGACCAAATACCCCATCATGTGTTTCTGTTCACTACATATCTCCCCCCCTTCTAGATCACTACCTTGGGAGGTATCTATCTTGGTAAAAAGACAACAGCCAAAGCCTCTTTTCTACCTCTGGTTGTCTAACCATTGTCACCCACAGGATAACCGTTGTACAATTGACTGTTAAAGGCAACAGTCTCTGCAACAACCTTCCCTTCAATTTCAGCAGCTACACACTTTTGCAGCTTTGAACATAGGTTATGTTCTCCAGAAACATTTCCATAGGAGATATATATTAAATAGTATTCACAGACATTTTAGGAATATCATCATTTTGCACCCTAATTTCATTGGTATAAAAGTCATTATGCACATTATCATCACCAGTATACCAGTCATTTAGTGGCAAAATTCATCATCAGATTTACTACCTGTGCACAATATGCAGCCTCTGAATCCTTTGAACTAGAACCTGTAGACAATTCTTCAAAGTCAATTAGTGCCTGGCCCATTTTTTTCCAGGACACTAAAGGACTGGATCCCAAATAAAGAGCTGCAATTCTGCAGCGTCACAATTATGCACTGCCCTATTCAGGCTGTTCCAATCCAATTTCTAGGGAAAATTGAGGTACATGATGCGTTTCTGTCTACATAATATATTAAATAGACAGTATAGTTATTTATTTACCTTGCCCTGGATTGGTCCTATTAAAGTTTTTTTCCTCAGTTAACACAAATGACAGTGTATGACAGGTCTTTTCTTAGACTTTAAATATACATACCTGCTAACATTAATGCACGAACACAGTCTGTTCTGCCTTGAATTGATGCCTTCATTAAAGCTGTAAAACCATGAGTATTTCTTTTTTCAAGGTTCAAACCAGGATAATAATTTAATAGGTAGTTTGTAATTGTTATATGCCCTGCAAAACAAAATAATAATTCAAACATAAAAATATAATATTTTTTATTTTATAAAATAGCAATATTACATTCTAGTATAATGCTAATGCAATACAATCAATTTTATTATGGTTGTGCTGTCACAACAGCCTACTTATAAATTGTGTGTTGGTATGTTCTTGGTATGGTCTTTTACAGTTAGTTAGTATAGTCAACCTATTGTCCCTAGCAACAAGTATTCATTTGTTGTGTTTAGTGTTTCCAGCGGTTCCTAGAGTGTTCAAGTTTAACAGTCTCTGGGCTGTAGAATTACCAGTTTTTACCTCCAGAACTCTGTTGCATCCTGTACATTCTAAAATTTGATTAAAGATACTAGTGGAATATACAGCGGTGTTTCTTGGCGACTAAGACTACCTGTCATCGTGTACTCAGCAAGAAGGTATCCATCCATACAGACCAGGTCTCAGGACGGGTAACTTGCATTAATCGACATTGGTGACAGAATAGTAAAAACTGTGATTCTGCAGGTCCTGCTGACGTCACATGCTCAAGGCACCAGTAAACTATATTACCCTATAAGCTCTTTTGCACCTCTGCAAGGCAGCCAGAAAAAGGGATCAGCAGTGTACAGAAACGGTAAGTCAAGTATTCACGTGTGCTGTGTGACTGCTATCAAGTTTATTCCCTACTTGGCTTTAGAGTGATATTAGTGAATTGCTGTAACAATTAACTGTCCATCATCTGCCTGCATAGTGCATTGCTAGGTGTCAAATCGCATCATGAAGTTAGAACCCATCTGAAAGCAAGTTGACCCCACTGATATTGGGAACGTGTGATTGACTGTGTCTTCCTCTTTGCAAACTCACTTAAGTTTAAGAACTTGTCTCCATAGCAACGCATATATAAACCTTGCCTGCTGGAGCCCTTGAATCTTGAGGAAGTTTTCCCCTCAGCTCAGAGCACATTTGCAACAAAGTAGCTGTTTGGACTCTGCTAGCTAATTTAACTATTTAGCTGCCAAGGTTTCATAGACAGAAAAGCATTCCTACATCAGAACACCTTAAATTGTGCAGGAATTCTGCTCAAGATTCTAACCTAAAAGAAGCAGAACAAGCTTCTAAACGCCAAATCAAGCCATCTTTAAAACGCATAGAATTTTATGAGGTTCAAAAGGAAGAGATGAGTGTTGCCTTGTTAGAGCTATGGAATAAAACCGAACATTGCATAACCATTGCTGAAGAAGCCAGCAATACTGCACTGCAACTCAATGATGCCCTTACAAGACTCAAGACAGCTTACAGCAATTACAAAAGACTTGCTGAAAAATATTCTTCCTTCTTGTCAAGTAGTTTTATGGAAGAAGCATTACAAGAACTGAAATATTACACTAATATTGACCAAGAAAGGCAGATAATATTCTTACAAGCTTCATCAAGGTTAGAATCTAGAATTGCACAACTGCATGATCCTGCATCCTGCTCTTCTATTTCCTCCAAGGGATCATCTAAATCACTGAGATCCTCTTCCCAGATATCATACTTAAGTAGCCAGTTATTTAGAGCCCGAGCAGAAGTGTAAGCAGCTAAAGCCGAAGCTCACTGCATCCTGAAAGAAGCAGCTCTCAAGGCTCAAGCAGCAGAAGCTGCACACAGGCAAGCAGAGGCAGAAGCCCAGCTAGAAGTTCTCCAAAAAAAAGGAAGGAAGCGGCGGCCATGGCAAGATTATGCGCACTGGAGCAAATGACTGAACAAGAAGACCTAGAAGTATATCGTCCCATTTTGATGGCAGCAGAAGATCCTGTTAAGTGGACTGCACAGTTTGTCCTGGATCAGAACATCAGAAACGCAACTATACCTACAGTTGAGAATATTCCGTATGATTCTCCAGTGCCGCAAAAAGAAGATGTCACGTCTTTCAACAGCAAGGTACCAAGACAATCTGTGTGCACAAGAACTGAGAAAAACGATATGGCTGACTTTGCCAAATACATGTTTCGGCGTGAGCTCCTCAACACTGGACTCACAAGGTTCGATGATCGTCCAGAAAATTACAGAAGCTGGAGAGCTACATTGAAGGTAGTAATCAGGGACCTGGACATTGAGCCCATGGGAGAACTTCTTCTTATCAAGTTGGCTAGGCCCTCGGTCTTCAGAACAAGTTCAGAGACTTAAATCTGTCAATATTGAGGCGCCAGCAGTAGACCCTAAGTTTTTTTGGGAGCTATTGAACTTGCTTTGTTTAAGAGACTTCAAAACTTCCCTAAATTATCAAATAAGGATAATCATTCAAGAACTAAGCGATCTTCTTGAGTTGGAAACATCAACGCTAGATTCACACCTTCCAGGCCTTAGCTACTTGGATACTGCTCATGGCGTGAATCCAATTATATCAAAATTGCCTTATTATCTTTAGGAGCAATGGACTATGGTGGGCTCAGAATACAAAAGATCACAACAAGTCAGCTATCCACCTTTCTCCTTTTTCTGTGAATTCATCAAGAAGGTAGCGAGAGCTAAGAATGACCCTAGTTTCTCATATTTTGATTCCAACAACACTACCACCTTATTTGCCATGTGTGACACCTTAAGCAACAAGCGTAAGGACCTGAAGAGGGCAGTCTCTGTCAGGAAGTCTGGAATTTCGCCTGGTACCTCAAATGCCAGTAAAGGAACCAAGGAAGAGGAACCTGGTGGTCCTAACCTTCTGTGCCCCATTCATAACAAGCCACATTCCCTCAGAAAGTGTCGGGTGTTCAAGAAAATGCTCTTTGAAGAACGCAAGGCATTCCTGAAAGACCTTGATATCTGTTACAGGGGCTGCGCATCTACTGAACACTTTGCTAGAGACTGTAAAACTATAATAGGATGTTTTGATTGTAACAGCGACTCAGGTTAATCTCAACAGGTAACTCAACACATTTGTGATCCTAAGCCCGCACCAAGTTATGGCGGGGAGAGTAGTAAGCAACAGAGTGAGCCTGTGTTCTCCAAATGCACTGAGGTATGTGGAGTTAGACTTTGTGGCAAATCTTGTGCTAAGATATGTCTGGTTAAGGTCTTCCCTACAGGACAACCAGAGAAAGCTGTGAAAATGTACGCCATTTTAGATGACCAGAGTAACCGATCATTAGCAAGCCCAGAATTCTTTGACCTCTTCAGCATCGGGGGACAGGCCCAATCATACACGCTGCGCACATGTGCAGGCCAAGTGAATGTTTCAAGAAGAATCGCCTATGGATTTACAGTAGCTCCACTTTTTGAAGATGCACAGTTCCCACTTCCTGCAGTCATCGAATGTGATAAGCTACCAAAGAACAGAGAAGAGATTCCTACTTCGGACGCAGCATGTCACCAACCTCATCTCAGGCGCATAGCTAACTACATTCCCCCTCTGGACAAGGGAGCAGAAATCTTAACTCTTTTGGGTAGAGACATACCAAGAGTTCACAAGGTACGCCAGCAGTACAATGGACCTAACAATGTTCCTTATGCACGGAGGCTTGATTTGGGTTGGGTTGTCATTGGCGATGTCTGCCTAGACAAAACATGAAGAACCTATAATGTGAGTTCCTACAAGAATAACATATTAGGAAATAGAGGTATTTCTTACACAAGACAATGCTCATGTCATTATATTGAGAATCACAAGACTGACCCAAGTCTAAAGCTACTCAGCAACATAAAAGAGGACATCTGTAATAAGATCATAACTCCTGTTGATCTTAATGACACATTCTTTCAAACTACCTGTAATGACAAAAAAATAGCTCCTTCCATCAAAGATAAGGAATTCACTTTCATTAAGTTAATGGACGATGAATTTCTTAAAGACAGCTCCAATAGCTGGATGGCGCCTCTTCCCTTCTGCAGCCCAAGAGCAATCCTTCCAAACAACCGAGAGCAAGCCATGTCTAGGTTTACAGCACTTAAGAGAACAATGAAAAACAAACCTGACATGGAAAAGCATTTTGTGGCATTCATGCAAAGAATATTAGACAACAACAATCATGCAGAACCGGCTCCACCATTGAAGGAGGGTGAAGAGTGCTAGTATCTCCCATTCTTTGAAATCTATCACCCTCGCAAGCCAGGGAAGATCAGTTGTCTTTGACTCAAGTGCGCAACAATGACTTCAATGATGACATCATAGAATACCACAAGGGGGTTCATGTCTTTGGTAACAGCCCCTCTCCAGCAGAAGGGACATACGGGCTGACAAGAACAGCTCAAGAAGGTGAGTTGGAGTTTGGTGCTGATACCATACATTTCATAGAAAGAGACTTCTATGTAGATGATGGCCTCAGGTCTTTACCAAGAACCAAGGAAGCTATTGATCGGTTGAAGAGAGCCCAACGGCTTTTGTCACCTGCTAACTTAAGGCTGCACATAATTGTATCTAACAACAGTGAGGTGATGGAAGTTTTCTATCCCAATGACCATGCTATGAACTTGAAGAACCTAGACCTAGCAGAAGACTTGTTGCCCCCACAGGAAGAAGCCTACCTTGAAGAGCTCAAGTGTCTAAAAGATGGAAAACAAGTTTCTAAGAACAGTTCTCTTTATAAATTGAATCTAGTAATAGATGGCCAAGGCATGATGAGGGTTGGTGGTCGTTTGAATAGAGCAAGGTTACCAGAGAAGGAGCAGAACCCTCTGATCATACCAAGCAAGCATCATGTAGCTACTTTACTCATCAGACATCACCACGAGCTAGTTAGCCATCAAGGGAGACACTACACAGAGGCTCCAGTTATTTTGACTCCAGCCACCCTGCTTACCCAGAAATCAGGACTGGTCTCTACACCACCAGGGACTTTCCACCACCTTGATCTTTATAAGAGCCAGTGGAGACGTGTGCAACATCTTGCAGACTATTTCTGGGAAAGATGGAGAAAGGAATACCTCTACCTTCTGCAGGGGCGCATAACCTACAAGTAGGTGATTTAGTCCTGTTGAAGGACCAACAAGCACATTGTATTGATTGGCCTATGGGTCTAATCTCTATGGCTGTTCAAGACGAAGATGGTAGAGTTCGCAAGGTACAGGTGAGGACTGTCAGAGATGGAATTGTTAAGACTTTCTTCAGGCCAGTCACAGAGAAAGCCTCGAGTGCCATACCAGATGTCGAAGCAACCTTAGATCTTTTAGGACTGTATCAAAAGAAATGACTACTGGAAGATCAAGCACAATATTGTTACTTGTATTCTTTTTTTCGTTTTTTGTCTTACAGGTCCTTTGAACAAGTATCTGCACATACAATTTGTTGATATTGTTAAAATTGTGTTTATATAGTGGTATCTACAGATACCAGACGGGGAGTTTGCTGTCACAACAGCCTACTAATGATTTGTGTGTTGGTATGTTCCTGATCTCCCCCATCTTTTACAGTTAGTTAGTATAGTCAACCTATTGTCCCTAGCAAGTATTCATTTGTTGTGTTTAGTGTTTCCGGCGGTTCCTAGAGTGTTCCAGTTTAGCAGTCTCTAGGCTGTAGAATTACCGGTTTTTACCTCCAGAACTCTGTTGTATCCTGTATATTCTTAAATTGGATTAAAGATACTAATGGAACTTACAGCGGTGTTTCTTGGCGAGTAAAACTACCTGTCATCGTGTACTCAGCAAGAAGGTATCCATCCGTACAGACCGGGTCTCAGGACGGGTAACTTGCATAAACCGACATTGGTGACACAATAATGGTTGTTTTCTACTGTAGCGCCCTGCTAATGTTGAACTCTAGACATGCAGAACCCTGTGGTTCCACAGTATTATGTAATGTGAAATGCCAAGGAACTTTCTGGTCTGGGTCAGTGCAGTGTATGATCTGGGGAGGAACTTGAGGGTGCACAAGAAGAGGGAGGGGGGAGGAAGCTGGAGAGTGTGCCAGGATCCCCATGTGGCTGCTGAGGGAGGACTGTGATCTCCAGCTTTGTAAGTGACTGTTCCCTTGCCTGATGATACCCAGTAAGTGAGTGTTCCTGCTTCCAGCCATTTTTCCCTTCAGTGTCAAAGGTGGGAAATTGCTGCTGCCAGTGAGTGGGGACAGACTGTTCATGATCACCCATAATCCTCACCCTTCCCTGGATCACTAGAATTCAGCCTGGGAGGAAAGACTGTTGCATAACCAGCCGGTGCTAATTTTACCAGAGCTGCAGGACTTCTATTTTATCTGTTCTCCCCCTTCATTGCTTACTGCTACTCTTTCATTTGCTTGAGGGACAATTAAGCTACGTACACACTTCCAATTATTATCGTTGGAAAACGAACGACGAACGAGCCTACACGATATCTGCGAACGATCGTATAGCACCGACTCTGTACATACAGATAACGACACGATCGTTCGTAGATATTGTACACACGAGAGATGCGATCGTTTGAGCGATACAGGAAGTGCCGTGCGCCGCAGGAAGTGACGCGCACCACAGGAAGTCACGTGCACCACAGGAAGTGACTGACCACGAACGTTTATATCAAACGAAAGATCGTGTCCACACGTGATCACGAACGTTCGTATCAAACGAAAGATCCATGGACGATCACCGAACGACCGTACACACGAACGATGTTCAACGATCATCGTCCAATCCGATCCGCCGGTCCGGTCGTTCGTTTCCAACAATTTTCCTCGTTCGTCGGCGTCGTTGGTTGCTTTTTTACGAACGATTATTTGCCCAATCGATCGTTCGTCGTTCGATTGGAACGATAAAAATTGGAAGTGTGTACGCACCTTTACAGCTTTCTTCTGGGCTGTGTGAAACTTCTATGGACTGGAGAGCCACTGAGCTGCTGGAAGTACCGCAGCACTCGGTCTGTGTCTCCCTTTGTCACCCCAGGACTGCTACACATAGACACCTAGTCTTTATTTATATGACTGGCTGTCAAGCTTACATCTGCAAGAGGATTCCAACATCAGCTTTAGGTAATAAGAACCTGTTTATGCTTCTAAAAGTGATTGGACAGACATTCCAGCAGAACCCAGGAGACTTTAATTTTCTTCACCATTCCAAGGGGGCCTCCGTCAGTTAGAGTATCAAGGCCACTGGTTAGTTCATTAGTTGGGCTATCTATTTAGTTTGCCATGTACTTGAAGTTGTGGGCCTCTTCGGTAACATTGCAGTATACAGTACCTGTTAATTGGCTATTATTTTATGAGGTGCTGCTGCGATAGGACTGTCCAGTGACCCACCTGGATCTGCCAGGTGTGACAGAGTTGGGTATTGAAGGGGATACTGCTTACATTGTGAGAGCAAAAGTAAACTCAGGGTCAACCCCTGAGCATGATCCTGTTCCACCAGGAGGGGCACAGAGTGAAGCAACCTCTGTTACTCTGGGCTAGAGTTTTTCATTGCATTGGGGGATTTCATGGTGAAATGCAACCAGACTAATACTACTTACTCCGGGGCAAGATACAGGAGGCTGAGAATCTTTTCTGGTGCTTAGCCTGTAGCCATTGGGGAGGAGGTGTATGAGGTCTGGATGTACGCTATACAGGCACCAGAAGAATGGGACATCTCAGAAAGAAACAGCGAATAACCGAGAGTTTGAAAGGTGCTGCAGCAGAAGCAATCAGAAATTTAGTTAAAAGTCCTGTAGTGCTTACGACTATCTTCGCATGCTGCAAGATGAGTTTGGGCGAACAGAGAAGGCTTCTGATCTACTTCATCAGTTTGAACACCTTTATCAGCGTGGGGGTAAGAAACTATCTGAATACATACAGCGTTTGAACAAAATGTTGCACTTGATCGTACTAAAGAAAGGAATAGTGCCTGCACCCATGGACTAAGCCAGAATGAAGCAGGTCCTGCGTGACACACTACCCTTTGATCCCATCTGGATCCAGTTGAAGACCCATAAAGGGGGTGCATCTTTACCATACCCTAACCATATCAGAATTGTGCTAGAGGAATGCTTGAAGCCAAAGGAGCAATATCTGGTTCTGTGACAGGACTGTTGGCTGGAGTTGGGTTGGTCGGCGCCACAGACATGACCTCAGAGATGACCCAATTGAAGGAACAAATGGCACGGTAAATGCTTGTGTTCAGAGTCAAATGACTCAAATGATGGAAATGATGACTTTGTTGGCCGCAAAGATCTTCACCAAGTCTGGAAAAGGGGAGGCATCGCCAGCCAAGGACATGGCTCCAGTAGACACCTTACAAAAGTCCTCACCTGGGAAGCCAACATCTCCAGTAACCTGTTTTCGCTGTGGAGGAAGGGGCCATGTGAAATGAGAATGCTCGACCCCACCTTTTCCCTAGGAGGGTAGACAGATGCAGCCACTGGGAAACTTCGGAGGGCCCCAGTGAAGGAGCAAACTGGGGGTCCGCAGAAAAGTAGCTCCAGAAAAGCCTTAAGGGGAGAATGCTTCCCAAAGTCTGTCCAAGGAGGGCAGGGTCCCACATCGCCTGCCAAATGCCGACAGACACATCCTAGCAGATTGACAGAGGGGTCCCTACCCAAGCTACCGAAGAGCTTGGTGGGTCCCTTCCCCATTGTTTCAGTGCAAATTAAGGGAGTCTATGCTGAAACTTTGCTGGATACAGGTGCCCAAGTGACCCTGCTATATGAGGACTTCTATAAAAAGTATTTAAAGCATCTTCCACTACACTCATTAAATAAGCAGTTGGATATTTGGGGTCTTGGGAACAAGAGGCTGCCATATGAAGGGTATCTTCAGATCAAGGTGGAATTCTCTCCAAAGGTAGCTGGCACGACAGAAACTTTTCATACACTAGCGGTGGTGTGTAAGAGGCCCCTAGGAGCTGGAAAGAATTCACTAGTTGTAGGAAAAATTACTAGTCAGATCAAGAGAATGCTGTCAATCTTTGACAGCTGAGAAGACCAATGATCCAGTTCACCCTCTACTGCAACCCACTTTGAAGTCCCTGGTGCAGGAGACAAAAGTTCTATCTGAAGCAGTTGGGAAGGTCTGGTCCCCACAGCGACGTGAGATGTTGATTGCTTCAAGCAAGACTGTCTGTATGCATGCCCGAGTAAAGATCTGCTGTGAGAACCTTGGCCCCTATGTGATTCTGGAAAGCGATAGGGATTTGAATCTTCCCCCAGGAGTGGTGATGATTCCTGAAGCCATACCAGTGGAGCTTCTTGAGCAGACAAAGGGCCTGGTAAGAGTGGGACTACAAAATGTAGCCAGGGAACCAGCAGTGATAATGCCCTTTACTATAATGGGCAGAGTCTATGCTGCATCCCCTGTGATGGCTGCCAGTCTGAGTCTACTACCCAACACCGAATTTGGGAAGACAAGCCTTTTAGAGAACGGTCCCACCTCTTACTGCCTGGTGACATAGAGGACCTGCAAAAGCTGCTGGAAGATATGAAGGCCTCAGGGGTATTGCAAGATTCTAGGAGCTCCTATGCTACTCCAATTGTGGTGGTACGCAAGAAAAATGGGTCAATCAGGATGTGTGTTGATTACCGCACACTCATCCAATGCACAATCCCTGATCAGTACACAACCTGAAGAGTAGAAGATGTGTTACACTGCTTAGTCGGGAGCAAGTGGTTCAGTGTGCTGGATTTTAGGAGCGGATACCATCAAATTCTCATGCCCCATTCCAAGGGGACCCCCATCAGTTAGAGAATCAGTGGCAACTGGTTAGTTCATTAATTGGACTATCTGTTTAGTTTGTCTGCGTATTTGAAGTTGGGGGCTTCTTGGGTAACATTGCAGTATACGTTACCTGTTAATGGGCTGTTATTTTATGATGTGTATTAGGGCTGTATGTTGTTTGGAGCGGACCCATTACATTATCAGCTAACACCCAAGGGTGCGCTACACTACATTCTTGTTTTTTATGATAAGTGGTGATGGCTAGAGATGGAGTTTTTATATTTGTAATTATTATTTTTTATATTTGTATTTCCTCAAACTTACCATGATGTAAGAGGGATAAAATTTTCTCTTCATATTTATATTTTTTAAAAAACTGCATTTTAATGTTTAGAAATGTTGCACCTCAAGATTGTTTATAGATATTTGTAGATATATGTGGATAGATATAAATGTATTTATAATGTATGTGTATAGGTGCAGGAAAGTTGTGTGTAAACATAAAACCTGTTTTTCTTTGTACTGGCCATCTGGATAACCTAGGGGATGTCTAATCAGTGGTTATCAAAGAACCTCAACCAAGGAACAATAAACAAAGCAGATAATAAAACATGCCAGTACACAAGATCTAGTTCCCATAACAAACTGATTACCAGTAGGACCCTCAAGGGGTAATAAATCCATCAAGCCTGAAGTAGCAGAAGATGGATGCCTAACTGGACAGGTGGGGTGGGGTGGGGTGATGACCCAGCTGGAAGTCTTGTTGACCCCTAAACTTCCAGCTCCAGATTCAAATATCAAATTAAGCTGGGAGGTCCATCAAATTACATTAACCAATCCCAATCTATTGGGGTGTCTGTCAAACGATGGTCATCGTATAGAACACACCCACTAATCAATCTAAGAGCCCCAAGGATACCTAATAGGAATTAACTAAATAAAAATGGGAACTGAGAGAATTGAGATCTCTTGCTCTCCTCTCTTGCTTGCTTGCTCTCCTTGTCTCCTGAGGGTCTCCTTAGGTAAGTTGGGGATGGAGTTCTCCTCTGAAGAAAGTAGGCTCTTGAGGTACCCATCAACATCTTTACAGGTAGCTATAACACATTCCTGAATTGCATTCCTATATTGTTCAGTAAATGTCTATGGTATTATTGTTATATTGTTTGATGTATTGTGTACTAAGTACTTACTAGATTATTACAGGAGTTACTACTAATAACTTTATGTCCATGTGATATATATATATATCATTGATTGAAGTTCCTATGTTTAGATATCTGACAATATTGCTGTGTACTTTGTTTCACCTTGTTTTCTTAATTAAACTGTTTGAGTGACTAGCTATCATTTGTGCATGAACCTTTTTTTATTGAATATCTGTATGCATTGATAAGGGATATAATTTCCATATTTATGCAGATAAATATTCCTAAAACAACAGAAGTTCTCATGATATAATATCTCTATAAAAATGCAATCTTAATGTTTACGACAAATATTTTTACACTACTGTTGCACAGATATATTAACCAGCATGAACATCAATGCAGCAGAGCAAAAAGCTGAAGATGACATTTTAAAATGAAAGATTACAGTTTTCAAACTGGAATCCCCCTGCAAGCATCATTACCTTTCTTCATGGTCTTTTTGTACATAAATACACACTTTCCTACCAAAAGAAAGTCCTTTAAGGCTAAAATACATCTGGATCTATGGCACTGCTATCTTTGCCCAGTCTTCTTTTGGGTTCAGAGTCTTCCGTCATGCATATTGACCAGGGCAGGATGACATATTCACCACCAATTTAGATGAGCTGTCAGGCAGACTGGAACAACTTTGACAGAAGTGATTTTTACAATCTATTCTGTCATAAAAAGGCAGCCTTTCAGTTATTTTTCTTTTCACTTCTTATTTTACTTCTAAAAGATACAGAAACAGAAAGGCAACAAAAAACTAAATTTTAAAAGTCTTTCATTTACAATTCCTCCCCAGTAGGAGGGCAGGGATGACCACAGTCATTATATATGTAATTATCAAGACTACATGAAAAATGTTGAGTACCAAATAAAAAATAAAAAAAAGACCTTTGAGAGCTCAGGCACAAGTAGTCTAATAAAATAAAGAGTAAATTGAGGGAGGAAGGGCCCAAGGTGGAAGGAGAGGAAGCAAATCACATTCAGGTGGTTGCCAGGTACATCTCGTATTGCCTCCAGGATCAGGGGAGCAGAGCTGTCAGCATAGTAAAGCTCCGCTGATTGCTCTGCTCCCTGAGTTGCTGAGGAAAGGGAAATCCTGATTAGGCTTTCCCTTTCCTCAGCAACTCAGGGAGCAGAGCAATCAGTGGAGCTTTATGCTGACAGCTCTGCTGCCCTGATCCCGGAGGCAGTACGAGGGCAATAGAGATTGAATGGAAATAATATCTCCATTCATACCTCTACTGCTCTGTGATTGGTCTATTTCTCAGCCAATCACAGAATTTTTCTCCCATTGACTTTAATGGTGTTCGAATTCGATGTTCGACCACACGAATTTTTGTGCTATATTCGGCCGAACAGCTGCCGAATCGAATAGTAAGCTATTCGACCAACACTAGTAAGAATAGAGACGATGATTCCTCATCTTCTCCTGATACAGAGGAACCAGGACAGGAATCACAAAGTAATGCTATATATAAGTTAAAACTGAAAAAGCATCTAATCAATTTAAGCAAAGAATTTTCTAAATATGATGAGAATATAAGCATATTTCACAATGCTCACATATTTGAGGCATATTGTGATAAATTTGAGCTATACGATGAGCAGGGAAATTCTATGATTTCACTGTGGATTCACATACATTTTTTTTTACAAAGGTATTATTTATTAGGGATATTTTCAGATGACAGATAAACTGATATATCACAAGATATAGGCCCTGATTCATCAATGAAATCCGCGCTCGCTGGAAGCGCGAACGTACGTGCGACCAGCGAGCGCGGTTTCCCGCGGTCCGGAGTCTGAATGAGTTTCAATTTGAATTTCCTGCACACGCGCCAACGTCATCACGCACGCAGGGAGAAGCCGTCTGTTTTTTTTTTCTCCGCCGGACAGCTTCTCGTTTCAGAGATCATCCGGCGCTGGAAGAAGAAGGACGTGGACGATCAGAGGGATCAGGTAAGATGCCGGACGGCCGGCGGAACACAAGATGCCGCCCGGCTTCTTACCGGTCCCGCTGGCACCCGACAAAGGCACCCGACGCTGGAGAGGGATATCGACGGACGACGATCGACGAAGGACGACGCTGGAACACGAACACGACGCTGGATGAGCACAGCGGGACCAGGTTAGAAGGGATGGGAAACAACTTTTTTGCCCGTACGAAGGTCGGGCTTAACGGCTAGGAGGTTAAACTGTGTGTCCTAGGAGATTGGAAAGGAGATCACATAACAACTGCCGGAGATGCGCGGCTCCGGCCGCGAGCTTTTTCAGTTGCTGAATTGCGCGACGGCGTACGATTTCGGATCGCGAATACGAATGCGCGAGCGAGTGTCCGATTCTGCTTGATGAATTAGGGCCATAGAGAGGGACAGACTTAAACATTTGGCTTTCTATGTAACAGGTGACAATGTTAACTGTTGACATCCTTAATGAATTACCAAAGGGGGTAAACAAAGGGGGTAAAGCAAGATACAAATTCATATATGAGCATGTTTTAAAAAGCATACAATCTCATATTTGAAAATCCTCAACCTAAAGTTCTAATGAGAACATTTGTGAGTAAGTTTAATTTAGATGCTGTTACTCTTACTTTAGCCAGTGAGAAAGAAAAATTATATGAGGCAGCTACATTTCTTGATAAAATTCTCAAAAATGAAAATCATAGAGATGTTGCATGCAAAGTTTCCAATGTTGGAATTAGGAAAATATCAAATTTCTATGAACCTTATAAGAGAAATGTGTCCAGAGAAAAAAAGAATGTATCTATTATGAGTGGAAATAACAGTGTAAATAATGCAAACAGTGTCAGTTCTAATCATAATGATCAAGATCATTCAAATCATTATGATAATAAACTGCACTAACAAGCATGAAAGGCGAATGAGCAAACAACACAGCATGTTTCAAAGTTATCCCCATATAATACTTACAAGGACACAAGGACTAGGTGTGCTCTTATTGCTATGACATCACCATTGACAGAGCTTAAAAGATCCACCTCAATCGTGCAGCTGAAAATTATTCACCTTAATTGGCGAATTCCTGACCCCACTACTCATTCATCAATGCTGTAAGCCGGTAGGCGAGTGCACCACCACTCGGCCCAGGCTCGTGGTAATACGCTGTGCCCAGTAGAGCGTATATGCGCGTGGCAAGCTTACGCGCATTCGCTTAATAAATCAGGGCAAATGACGGTGCAAGGTTCCTTCCTCTCATGCACCTTCAATAGAAAACATAAAAAGGGAGATAATGTCTATAAACATGTAGAGCATGTGATGCCTTTTTTAAATATGGAAGTGTGTCACCAAATGATAAAGGGGATGATCAGAATTTAAAGAGACTAACAGAATGCTTTGCAAGTTTCCAGCATGTCAGCAAGCCATCTGTTTCTTGTGTGTATGGGTTTTCAAGGCAAAGGTAAAATTATTCTAATTTAGGAACAAGATCCAGGTAAGCATAGGATAATACTTTAAATATTTGTATAAATTGTTTTGTGGTAACGATGTTCAGGCTTTATCCAAAAGAATATTCTCTTTCTAAGAAATTTGTTTAAAATATATACTGTGTAAAATATATTTTAACCCACCACTGTTCTAATTCTCTCCGTATTTACATGCAAAAAGTGTTACATTTTTTGCATGGAAATTTGTTTTACATTGTAGGCTATAATTCTTAGACATAACTCACTAAAATATGTTTAATAAATGTAATAAATTTATTAATGAACTTTAACTAAAAAAAACACAAAAATCTAAAAAAAAAATAAAAAAATAGTAAAACATGTAATATAACTGTACAGTGGCATATATAATATATATATATATATATATTATATGAGAATTTCTTTATATTGGACTCAATACAGTTATTTTATATTGAATCAAATAAATTGAAGCCCGTACCGACGCATGCGCCGACGTCACCAGGAAGCCCCAGAGATCGTCTCTGCAGTTTGCAGCTGAAAATCGAAGGAGGAGGACGTGTCCACAGGACCTGCGGGGACAAGCAGGATGCCAGGGGAAGTGAAGGGAGCAATGTAAGTGGGTTTTTTTTGAAAGTTTTAGGTGACCCCGAGTGTGACTCGCTTTTTGCAGGTAAAATCCACCTCGAGTCAGGGGTTAATATTATAATATATAATTATTATTATAGTATAGTTAGCAATATATAGTTAATATTATAATATTATAATTTATGATATTTTAAATCAAATGTATATTATGTGGAATACATTTTTCTTATAGTGTTACAGATATGGTCAATGATGCTAAATATTAATTAAAAAGCTACTATTTGCTTATCAAATTATATACATTGAGGTGATGTGATATGAATATGCTCCACATATGTATACTGGTTGTCATGACAAGTTGATAAATAGGACCATACTTTTCTCCTCTCTATTTAGGGATAACAGGAGGATCATTAATTTGTTTTATATTGTAATGATGGTATTGAATTTTTCAATAAATGGGACTCTAATGTTCTTTATGACTTTTTCTTTCCAAGATAAATGTTCTACTAAAAGAGAAGTGAAAGTTGTTCCATGGAATATATAGCTTGCATATTTTGAAAGCATGTTGTTGTAATTGAATGAAATGGCTGTTAGCATCTGTGCTTCAAAATGCATGATTATGTGATATATGTTAATCACTAATTACTAAAATTATTAATAATTATGGCAATAAACGCATTGGGACAAATGTATTAAAATTCTTCAAGGCTGGAGAGGATACACTTTCCCCTGTGAAGCTGGGCGATCCAGCAAACCTGGAATGGATCTGGTCCAGGATTAGAAATATTTGCTAGGAAATAGCAAATGGTTTTAAGAAATCTATTCCAGGTTTGCTGGATCACCCAGCTTCACTGATGAAAGTGTATCCTCTCCAGCCTTGGAGAGCTTTCATAAATCAGGCCCATAGAATGATAATAGTGTACAATATTAACCAACAAAAATGTAAATTTAAGAAATAAGTACCTTTTACCACTATTACTTTTATAGGATAACTATTTCAACTTTAGAAGCCCTCATTAGACTAATAATTTCCCATTTATAGAAACCACTTGTTCTGCCTCATCATCACAGGTATCCCATTTCTTTTCTCCCAGTATCATTCACCTTAAAGTATATTAACAATACTAGCATTTAGAACAACCTACCTATTCTCTTTTTACTAGTATTCACTAGTGTTGGTCGAATAGCTCACTATTCGATTCGACCGCTATTCGGTCGAATATTGCATAATTATTCGTGTGATCGACCGTCGAATTTGAACTCTATTAAAGTCAATAGGGGAAAAATTTGGGTTGTTTTTCGGGACTGTGTAGAGCTTCTACAGCTATAAATACATTTAAAAAGACATGTTAAGACTCCCTCAGCTCTGCACAACACTGTACAAGTGAAAACAAAATGAGAAAGTCTTTTTTCTGTTGCTGGCAAGGCCATTTTTTGGGGCGGTCAAGGGAACATCCCGGATGGTCTCCGAGTAGAGGCAGAGAGGGACATGAGGGGGTTCCTCTGGTCCAAAAATTAGCCACCAGGTTTCACCGCTCTGTTATAAGCCAAACATAGGCTTCAGAGTACAGGCAGACGTTTCTGAGGGGGGTCTTTCAGTCAAAAAAATAGCCAGCTAGACAGCTCTGTTATAAGTTACAAGTGACAGGTGGCAGCAGCGGGGACCGCATTGGTAACTGGCATCTGGGCAGGTGGCGGCGGCAGCAGCAACAGCAGGAGGAGGAGGCAGTGGGCCCTGAGACAGAGCAAGGGCAGCACTACAGCTTGAGGCCATCATCCTTTATTGACAGTGTAGAAGGTGTAGCTAATGGGATGAATGAGATTCCCACTGTCCCTACAGTGGCGATGGGCCCTGAGACGTAGTGTGAATGGCTGTGTTACGCCTCCTGCTCTTACTGCTGCCGCCTGCCTACTGCCCAGTACCCAGCTCTAGATGCCAGACTAGACTCAAGCTCAACAGGGTCTTCTTTCCCGGCTGATTCCGCCAAGCTCCGTTCCCTTTCATGTGGTTTCGCTACATAGTAGGTAGGGACAGATTGGAATCTCGTTCATCCATTCATGTCTCCAATAGCTACAGCTTTGACACTGTCTATATAGGTGATGGCCTCAACCTCTAATGCCCTCCTTGCTCCGTCCCAGGGCCCACCGCCTCCTCCTCATGCTGTTACTGCTGCCACCTGCCCAGTACCCAGCTTTAGATGCCAGTTACAAATGCTGTCCACGCTCCATCTCAGAGCCCACGGCCTCCTCTTCCTGCTGTTCCTGCTGCACTCCCCAGGCTTAATCAATATGAGCCATCAGGATGCAGGTATACTTCCGATGAGCCAGCTGATTCGAGTGGGTGGCATCTTTAACCCTGGAGCGCAGCTCGAAGCGTAAGTGGAAGTGCATGTCAATCACATCCAATTGGTGCAAATCTGCCAGTGTGGCGCTGTAAAAATTCCCTTCTATGATATCCCAGCGCACATTAGGAATTGGGTACTCTAGCACTTCACCAGCTTTGAATCCAACAGACATGGACATGTTGCATATCACCAGACATTAGGGGCTTAGCACCTCGGTGAGCCGAATAAACTGAATAAAATTTGCAGTGATTGCTCATGATACCTGATAACATCCAATATACACGAGTTGATGATGACAATGTCCGGCTGAGGTCCATGTTGGAAGTTGGCCAGCACTCTCTCTATGTACTCCGAAGAAACACGGGTCAGGAAATAGAACCGTACAAGGTGGTGGTCAGTTCTGTAATGACGCACTTGGCAGTAAATTATGCCATTGTGCATTTCACCCAGAGATCCCCCAACGTTTTGTTTGCAAATGACATCTCACCCTTCCCTTTCAGCTGCTTCTCAGTCCGAAACTCATCATTCTGCAGTATTTTCACAAGATCCTTGTTGACGGATCTTTGAATGGAGTCTCCCAGGACGGCCACATACTTGTTGTAGAGAAGTCTCTAGACGTCTGCTGAGCTCAATAACTTCATGGCTCAATGCGGTCATCAAGGACCTCTCGGTTCCCGTTAAATATACCGGTGTCTCCCATCATATACAGATGGACTGCTGTCCCACTTCCCAGTACCGGGGTAACATACACAGAAATTTAGTCCGATAAAGCGTGGTACCGATGGATGAAGCAGAAGACGTGGCCTTCTACATTCAATCACAAATTTCAGATTACACACTTTGGGGTGTCATTAAAGATGCACCACTGCCTAGTAGGGTACTAGGCAGGCAGCAGCATCAGTAACAGCAGAAGAAGGAGGTGGTGGGCCCTGGGACAGAGTGTGGACGACATTAGTAATTGGCATCTAGAGTTGGGTTCTAGGCAGGCAGCAGCAGTAACACCATGATTCGAAGGCGGTGGGCTCTGAGACGGAGTGTGGAAAGCCTTAGTATCTGGCATCTAGAGTTTGGTACTGGGCAGGCGGCAGCATCATTTACAGCAGGAGGAGGTGGTGGGCTTTGAGACGGAGCGTGGACGGCATTAGTATCTGGCATCTAAAGTCGGGTACTGGGCAGGAGGCAGCATCATTTACAGCAGGAAGAGGAGGTGGTGGGCTCTGAGACGGAGTGTGGATGGCATTAGTATCTGGCATCTACAGTCGGGTACTGGGTGGGTGGCAGCATCAGTTACAGCAAGAGAAGGAGGCGGTGGGCCCTCAGATGAAGTTTGGATGGCATTAGTAACTGGCATCTAGAGTTGGGTACTGGGCAGGCGGCAGCAACAATGAAAGCAGAAGAAGGAGGTGGTGGGCCCTGAGAAGTGTGGATGGCATTGTTAACTGGCATCTAGAGCTGGGTACTGGGAGGAGGAGGCGGTGGGCCCTGAGACAGAGCAAGGATGGCATTAGTGGTTGAGGCCATCACCTATATGGACATTTTAGAAGCTGTAGCTAGTGGAGACATTGCTTTGTAGGGGACTGCCTTTTCCTATCTGCTAGCTGTAGCTTTCCAAAATGCGGCATGGACAGCATTGTTAACTGGCATCTACAGCTGGGTACTGGGTACTGGGAAGGCGGCAGCAGTAACAGCAGGAGGAAAAGGTGCTATGCTCTGAGACAAAGTGTGGACGGCATTAGTAACTGGCATCTAGAGTTGGGTACTGGGCAGCAGCAGTAACAGCATGAGGAGGAGGCATTTAGCACTGAGACGGAGTGTGGACGACATTAGTAATTGGCATCTAGAGTTGGGTACTAGGTAGACGGCAGCAGTAACAGCATGATTTTAAGGCGGTGGGCTCTGAGACGGAGTGTGGACAGCCTTAGTATCTGGCATCTAGAGTTTGGTACTGGGCAGGGGGCAGCATCATTTACAGCAGGAGGAGGAGGAGGCGGTGGGCTTTGAGACGGAGCGTGGACGGCATTAGTATCTAGCATCTAAAGTCGGGTACTGGGCAGGCGGAAGCATCATTTACAGCAGGAGAAGGAAGCGGTGGGCTCTGAGATGGAGTGTGGATGGCATTAGTATCTGGCATCTACAGTCGGGTACTGGGCAGGTGGCAGCATCATTTACAGCAGGAGGAAAAGGCTGTGGGCTTTGAGACGGAGTGTGGATGGCATTAGTATCTGGCATCTACAGTCGGGTACTGGGCAGGTGGCAGCATCATTTACAGCAGGAGGAGGAGGCGGTGGGCGGCAGCATCATTTACAGCAGGAGGAGGAGGCGGTGGGCACTGAGACGGCGTGTGGACGGCATTAGTATCTGGCATCTAGAGTTCGGTACTGGGCAGGTGGCAGCATCATTTACAGCAGGGGGAGGAGGCGGTGGGCTCTGAGACGGAGTGTGGATGACATTAGTATCTGGCATCTAGAGTTCGGTACTGGGCAGGCGGCAGCATCATTTACAGCAGGAGGATGAGGAGGTGGTGGGCTCTGAGACAAAGTGTGGACGGCATTAGTATCTTGCATCTAGAGTTGGGTACTGGGAAGGTGGCAGCAGTAACAGGCAGTAGGAGGCGGTGGGCCCTGTGACAGAGCGTGGACCGCATTGGAGGTTGAGGCCATCACCTCTATGGACAGTGTAGAAGCTGTAGCTAATTGAGACATGAATGGATTAACGAAAATCACACTTTCCATACCTACTATCTAGTGAAACCACATAAAAGGGAACGGACTTGGTGAAATCCACGGGGAAATACATTTTTTATCATTTTTAACATACATTTTTTATCATTTGTGGATATCTAGCAAGTGCTATCACAGTTAAATATCTGTATTTGTTTCACATAAATACATACATTTTTATAGGTTTTAGGATACATACCAAACACTATCAGAAAAAAATATCTGTATTTTTTGGAGAAAAATATATAATTTAAGAATTATTATCTGTATTGTTTGTAATATATCAATTTTTATGGCTTTAGGGATATAAAGCAAAGTGGGATCAGAACTAAAGATCTGTATTTTCTGTAGAGAAATATAGAATTTTTTATGGTCTTTTGGATCGATACCAAGTGCTATCAGAATTCATTATCTAGATTTTTGGGAGAGAAATATAGAATTTTTTATGGCTTGGAGATATATAGCAAAGTGTGATGAAATATCTGTATTTTTTGGAGACAAATACTGAATTTTTCATGGGTTTTAGGATAGATACCAAGTGCTATCATAATAAAATATCTGTATTTTTTTTCAGAAATACAGACATTTTTAGGTTTTTTGTGATAGATTGCAAGAGGTATCCTAAATTATACCTCTTGTAATATATCACAAAAGCCAGAAAAATTTCTATATTTATCCATAAAGAATACAGATATTTCATTCTGATAGCACTTAGTATCTATCTACAAAACTCATAAAATTTTCTTTATTTCTGTAAAAAAAAATACATGAATTGAATTTTAATCCCACTTGCTATCTATCTAAATAGCCATAAAAAAATCTGTATTTCTCTCTAAAAAATACTGATATTTAATTATAAATCATAATTTAATAACTGTATTTTTTTTAATAGAAATACATACATTTTTATGGCTTTTTTTGATAGCAAGTTGTAGCCTGAATTAAATATCTGTATTTTTTTTAAATAGAAAAACAGAATTTTTCTGTTTATTTTGATAGATAGCAAGTGGTATCAGAATGAAATATCTGTATTTTTTTCAAAAAAGCCATAAAAACTTAAGTATTTCTGTAAAATAAAATACAGATATTTATTTTTGATACCACTTGCTATCTATCCAAAAGGACAGAAAAATTTATGTATTTCTCTACTAAAAATGCAAATATTTAATTATGAATCACACAGCTCAATTACAAGTGATATAGACCTCAAAGTAAATAGAGGCAGAGGGCCCTGAGGGAGGTGTTCGGGGAAAAAAATTACCCAGTTACACAGCTCCATTGCAAGTTATAGACCTCAGAAACAGAGTAAAGGTAGAGGGCCACTAGGGGAAGGAGTAGAAGGAGATGCCGAAAGGCTGTGAACGTGCTTTTCCCATCAAGATGTCCCTGCAGCAGTTAACGACTAATCAGTACACTCTTCAGAGGGGGTGTTGAAGTCATTGCCGATCTAAGCCCTATTCATTTTAATAAAAGTGATTTGGTCGACATTTTCCGCAGAGAGCCGAATCCATTTGTCACTCACTACGCCCCCAGCTGCACTGAACGCTCTTTCAGATAACAGACTTGTGGCTGGGCAGGGAAGGATCTGAATGGCATGTTCTGCCAGCTTCGGCCACTGCTTAAGCTTGGATATCCAGTAGCCCAGTGGGTCCTGGCGTGGATGGATGCCATGTACCCTCAATATCCTCCTCTGCCCCTTCCTCCCCTTCTCCCATGCCTGCAATGTCCTCCTCATCCTCTTCCACCTCCTCCTCTTCCTGGATTTGCGGTGCACTATGCCTAGTAGGCACGCATGTCCGAGATGATGTTTGAAACGTCATCCCTTGATGCAGCGTCCGCTCTGTGTCGTGTCCGAGATCCACCATCATCTGTTCCAGCAGGCATATGATGGGGATGGTGTCACTGACACAGGCCTGATCTCTGCTGATCATCCTGGTGGCCTCTTGAAAAGGTGACAATATAGTGGACAAGTCCTCAATTTGCAGCCACTCGGCAGGGCTGAAGAAAGGTATTGTAGGTATACGTCTGAAACGATCAGACTCTGCCATATAATCCACCACCGCTTTGTGTTAATCAGCCAGCCGCTGCAGCATGTAAAAGGAGGAATTCCAACGTGTGGCCACATCACAAATTAACCGATGCACTGGCAGGTGGAGATTTCGCTGTAAATCCTCATCTGGCACTGGCCGTGTACAACCAGCGGAAATGCGCTGACAACTTTCTGGCCTTCAGCAACAGTGGCTGGAGGCCTTGGTAATTCCTAAGGAAGTGCTGTACTATCAGGTTCATGAAGTGAGCCAGGCAAGGTACGTGTGTGAGTTTCCCACAACGCGGGGCTGCCAGCATATTGGCCCCGTTGTCACACACGACCTTGCCTGACTGAAGTCTGTTGAGAGTTAACCATATGTCCTCCTGCTCCAAGGCACATAGAATGGCTGCGCCCGTGTGGCTGAGGGAACCCAGGCTTCGCAACCTCAGGACTGCTTGGCAACGTCTGAATTGTGCACCCAAATAGCAAACTGCAGGTTGTTGCTGGCGGTAAACAGATGCTGCAAGTGTCCCTGGAGGAAGAGGTTGAGGCACAAGAGTCAAAGGAGGAGGTGGAAGTGGAGGTTGAGGAGGAAATTGCATGGCGATGTGCTCTGAGCGGAGGTAGGTATGCAGGCCTTGCTGAAGCTGCATCTTCCCCTGCTGCCACCAAAGTTACCCAGTGAGCTGTATAGGAAATATATCTTCCCACTCCATGCTTGCTCGACTAACTGTCGGTTGTCAGGTGCACCTTGCCAGAAACTGAGTGCTGCAGGGCCATGGATACATTGCTCTGCACGTGTTCATGCAAAGCAGGAACACTTTTTTCTGCAAAATACTGTCGCTTAGGCAAAAGGTACTGTGGGTTCGCGCAGAGGAATGTGTATTGGAACGCATTGGAGTACACCAGCTGGTAAGGGAGGAGCTCTAACGCAATCAGCTGTGCAATTGCCGCATTGATTAGCTTTGTTTTGGGGTCATTTGGGCCATTTTTCCTCTTGCGCTCCAGCATCTGGGGGATGGAAGGTTGGATGCTGCTAATGCTAACCACAGAAAGATTGGACGATTGGGTAGAAGTTGTGGGGAATGGCAATGATGCCTGGTCTTGACTGCTAGCAATGCAACAAACAGCAGCCGATCTGTGTTGGAGCTCCTGCTCACAGGCTCAGGTGGAGCCTGAAAAAGGTAATGTTCGGCTACATGCCCCACTCAAATTGCTGGCAGCAGCACGGGTAACTTTGGTGGCTGAAGGAGGAAAGGCAGCGGAGGAAGATCCACCAGTTTGAGCTTGCTTCTTGGGCGGAGGTGGTTGCACAGAGCTCTGTGCTTTGACCAGGTGTTCCCGCCAGGTTACTGGGTAGAGGCTTTTTAAATGAGTGCTCATGCAACTTGTTCCAAGTTTGTTTGGGTTTTTGCCTTGTTTCAAGTGTTGAGCACACAGTTTACAGATGACCATAGTTTTGTCATCACTATGGACATTAAAAAATGCCCACACTGGCGAACATCTAACTGGGCCGAAAAGTGCTCTGGAGCTGGTGCTCGTGGTGGCGGTCCGCGGTTGTTGAGACATAGCTGTGGTGACAGCTTCCGACGATTTACGTCCATGATTTGCCTCACTGGTACTTGAAGAATGCAGAGTGTGGGTGGCTTTTACCCTCTTCCTCCCTCTCCCCCTTTGAGGGCGCTCTGCAACCTCCTCCTCCTCTTCTTCCTCCTCCTCCTCCTCTTCTTCCTGCCTATGATGATCTCCTTGTTTGCCCCATGTCGGTTCAAAGACATCATCATCATCAGAAGAGACAGTTTCCCTATATGTGCCGAAAGGAAGCAGCGGCCTTTTGGAGCCAGTTTGAATTGGCTCACCGGGCTCAGAGTGTTCTGGTAAAAAGTAAGTGGGGGGAAAGCCTGTGAACTGACTCTCTTTGTCAGATGACTGAAACAGCTGAGCATCTTGAAGGAATGCTTGTAGCTTCGCCTCTCCAACCCCTCGGTGGGACTCCTCTACATACTGCTGTACACGTGACTTTCCAGCCGCTGATGAAGAACTAGGAGGAACAGGTGTATCATGGACTGTTTGGAACACCTGTACCTGTCTGGGATGAAGAGGGGGTACAATCACTTGACCCAGGCTGGGTCATATACTCCACTACGTCTTGTTCATGGTGTGGCAATAATGGATGCCCACCACCAACAGCAGCGCTTCTTGTTCTTGAGTCCGCAGCTAAAAACAAACTCATACTGCTTTGCTTGCCACCCCTGCCAAAGCTGCCCTTTCCTCTTTGGCCAGACAGTATAGACATTTTTTTTTTGTGGCTTGACACCCTGCAAAATACTTTGTAGCTAATATGCTATATGAATATGTAAATGTGTACAGTAAATGGATTTTTTTTTTTGGGGGGGAAGGGGGCGGGTTGACACAAAAAATGCAAGTGCGCTGTGTGTGTTGTATGCAGCACTTTCCTTCAGTGGTGACGCTTGTAATATGCAGCACAGTATACAAACTATATACTGCAGTATACACTACGTCTGTGTGTCTGTCTCTTAGTACAAGTGTGATACTGTGCACGCAGTCAGCGAGGGTGTGATGGTAGCAAATCTCTGTCAGGAGTGGTAAATGCAGGCACACCCTGGCCTTATATAGGCCAATGGCTGCCTGTGTGGCATGCAGTGACAGATAGCCAATCGGCTGCCTGCGACAACAAACATGGGGGGGAGCATCCTTGCTGTTATTGGAGGGTCCTAGGCATCATTGGGGAGGTCCCTAGGCATTGTGGGAGGGTCGAATTTGGGGCTTCGAATCAGGCAAAATTCGGGTCGGGTCCACCCGAATTCGAACGGTCATATTCAGGTCGAACATTAGGACAACCCAAATTTGAGCAACAACACTAGTACTCACTATTCCAAGAACTGATGCAAAAATCTTCAATACTTAACAGCTAAGTACTACCGTGTTTCTCCGATTTTAAGACATCCCCATTAAGTAAGCCACCCCCGATTTTTGAAAAAATAATTAAAATAAGACACTCACCCGTTAATAAGACAGCCCCAGATATCTGATCCTGCGTGTGTGTCCTTGATTCTGGCTCCAGCGCTTGTCTCCTCCTGAGCCAAACTGAAAGTAAAAAGCCTGCACACGTGCCCCCGCGATTCTGAACAAGGAAGCACGCTGCTGATCCCTGCCCTAACGGAGATCCCTGCACTTAATTATCAGTGTAACGCTCAGGTGGTTAATAAAATATTTTATTCTCAGTAGAACATTTAACACTCTATATAATGCTTTTACAGAAACTCTAATCAACATTAACCTCCCTGGCGGTTCATTTCTTTCCGTTTTTTTTCGGAAAAGATCAGCCTGGACATCAAACAACATACAGTTTTTCCTATTTGGTCCAATCTTCACATATGCATACAGTAAGTTAGCATATCACAAGATACTTTTATAGGTCTTTATATCTGTGGATATTATTTATATTGAAATGACTTTAGGGTCTCCTAATCCCCCGAGGAAGCACTATGTAAATAGGTTGAATCTTTCACACCTATTTATATGTTGAATTGCCTATTGTATGTTCTTAAATACCCTATTTTGTATTCAAATATAGTTATTATGTTTTTTACAATAACTACACATCTGTGCCTTAAAAAGCCTGCTTCTTCTTCTCCTCCTCTCCTATTCAAGCTTACAGAGGTCTTTTGTTGATGGACAAGACACATGGTTGTTAAAAACACATGATAATGGAAACCTTTGAGGGGATTAGGTTGCAACTTAACCAACAGTGGGTAAATTAAAACTTGAAGGACAATAAATAACTTAAAAGTAGTTAAAGAAGACCAACAAAATAAGTTGCCATGGTATTGGGTAATTATTTGTTACATGTTTGTTTGTCAAGTGTTATATGTTAATGGTACCAATAAATAAACTTTATTTAGGATGATGTTATAAGATAAAGGGTTATTGTTGAATTTTGACTTTGACTTTTTTATTATTTGATGTTTATTAGATGGACCTAAAGATGTTGGAAATTTTTTTATTAAAAGTCAAACTCATAACAATAATCTCTTCAGCAGAAGAAGAGAAAATAATATTATGAAAGACATAAAATGATGCATCATTAATATCAATGTACTATTCCTAATTAAAATAAAATGTTTTAAATACTGGTTTTGAGATGATAGGTTAATATTTTGAATAGTTGAATAAGAGGTCCACAAAATTATGTTACTTGTTTAAATATTGCATTGATTACCATACATTGTAGACGTAGTTTAAGTTGCAGTTTAAAATGATTGACAACCAACAGCTGTTTACTAATACAACTGCTTAAAAGTATGAGGTATAGATCTATAAAAAATCATTGCAAAGGGAATTATTACAAGACAGGATTCCTCTTCAGAGTTAGTATTATTAAAATGTTTTCTTATGCATTGTGTAAATATTATATACATATATATATATATCTATATAAATATATATTTCTATATATATATATATATATATACATGTATAAAAAAAATAAAATAAATATATATATATATATATATATATATATATATAGATAGATATATATATAGTGAAATTACTCAAAACAACGATGGAGAGTAAGTGCACAGTTCTCTAATATTATTTTAGTCATGATTATTTTATATTATGTTGACACAATTGTCTTTAAGTAATAAGTATATAATAAAAGGAAAAATTGAACCAAATGAAAAGTAACGAAAATGGTTTTACGTATATATACTATACAGATCATTATGCCATGAATAAGCAATATGGGTTTATGATTCAATATAATATTTTTTAACCTCCTTGCCGTTAAGCCCGACCTTCGTTCGGGCAAAAAAAAAATTGTAAGGATGGTTAACCCCGAGATTTTTCCCATCCTTACTTACCTGGTCCCCCTGTGCTCATCCAGCGTCGTTTTCGTATTCCAGCGTCGTCCTCCGTCCATATATTAATAATATCTACTAGAACCCCTGTTCGGACATATTTCTGTAAGTTACAGGTCTACAATTTAAAAAAAAAATTTCATGAAAAACAATGGATCACTTTTGGTACAGAAATCTAGACCTCAGTGTAACGCTCAGGAGGTTAAATTTGATTACAAGGGAATACATAAAAACTATGCTGATTATCAAGGTTTTCGTTCCAAAGCAAACACATCAATGAATGTAAATAATAAAACTTCACAATATTAGGATTAATTACTTACATAATAGTTTTTTTTATGTTTCATGAATAAAAGTATCATATGAAATGTTATATTATTTATAGATGGTACACTGTGATGAACATAGTATAGGAAAACTAATTTTAGTTTATAAAGATAGGGAAAGAAGACTTCAATCAAGAAAACAGGGTAATCATTATCGAACTTCATGATGAGTTTATGATGACCTATGAAGGTCTTTGTTTTTCCTGAGTTTTGTTATTAAAAACTTTATCAGAGGAACATGGATAAATAAAAAACTTGAAATATATATAAGTTTTGTCAACTGGGACATAAAGGAAGAGACAATTCAAACTTCTGGCATCTCTGTGCATAATAAAGATATCATAATATGTTGGTTGAATTTATGAACTATGATATTATGGCCGACAGGTATGCCAACCATGTCACTTTACTCATGTTGAATGGTTCCACATGCTACATTGCCAGATGTCGAAATAATTTGTTGAAATCACTGCTCCTGATGAAAAGTTGCTATGTGTGATCGATGATGATGTTGATACTGATAATCAATATTCTCAAATTTTTAGTAAAGAATGATTACTATCGATAGGGTGAGACCTACAGTGATGACCTGGAGGAAGATCTGTGAACAGCCATGAGTATCCAGAAAAGGTTAAATAGCCTCCTGATGATGACCAACATAATAAAAGTTTGTGTTACAGCCAAAAGACAAATGATGAGAAAAAGACTACTCCTTTATACATATGAAAGTATTTACATATTATAACTTTTATCTTTAGGTTTCAAATTGCTTAAAGGAATCACAAATTGTGTTCTAAGGATTATTTCTGGATGAGAAGAAAAAGACTTTTCAGTGGACCAATGTGACTGAAAGAAGTCACATTGGTCCAAATTGGTACATAATTAATTATATGATCACAGTTTACCATACTTTTTAACATACATTTATGAGCATATATTTATAATAACACTATAGTAAAGTGTTGATTAATTTCATTTGTATCAATTTTATGAATAGTTGAGTACGTCAGCCTATAAACTTTTGAGGGATCGAAAAAATCTCACCCTCAAGAGGAGGAATTGTTAGAAACCCATAACTTTATATGATATCATGCTCATGTACGTAACTGAATGTGAAGTGAAGGGCAGAACATATGTCATATATCTATCTTACTTGACAGAGTTGATGTTATTTTGGGGTTTAACCTCCTGGGCGGCTCATTTCTGTCCGGATTTATGTCTAAAAGCTATTCATGAAAATGCATTTTACAGTATAATATATTAGTATGAGTATAATAAAGTTTTAAACACAAAATCATGTCAGTTTATAGCTGTGAGGTACAAGGTATATCTATACAGAAAAAAACATATATATGCATTATACACATTCAAATGTTATCCATATTGTTACATCCTTAGATAATAAATAGATAACATTTTCAAATTCATTTTTTCAAATGTCTAAAACGTGTAAAGTGAAGCATTAAAGGGTGTGGTATTTTTTAGAAAATAGTCATAAAAATAAGTCAAACAATAACTATTATAATTGGGTATGGTGATGTGGTCTGTATATCGGATAATAAGATGTAGCACTTACTCAAGGTACTCATGGCATTAGAAAGGCTGTTCTTTATGAAAAGTAAGGCAGGAACTAATAAATTCCTTAAGGGAACAACAAAAATGGGGAACATTTTAGAAGAAACATAAAATGCAAGCCCTAGCCTCATTGTATAAGTGTGCTAACATCGATTTGTGGTATGTTTTCATGGGTATGTGGGTATGATGTAGTAGGAAAAAAGCTGGGTTGTTAGGTTTTACAAAATCCATGAACTGCTGTGAGAACTCCCTTACCTTAATTCAGCAGTCCCGCAACAGCAGGCCATTTTTTGGCAGTAACTTGGTAGTAACTACTGATAGAGGCCTTGTTGAGTTGCAGTATTCTCCATTTTTGGAGTGGAGTGAATTAGTCACCCAGCTCCACTTCCCAAGTATGAAAAACAGAGGGATTTGAATCAGAGAGGGAGACTGTTAAAAAGTCTTAAAAAGCTGAAAGAGTGTCTGAAGCTTCAAGTGTCCACAGAGTTTTAAATTCAGTTAGAGGTCTTGCATAGCTCGATCCTGGGAGGAGTGAGAGCAAAAAGCATTTGCAGGTAGCACCAGAAGTCACACTTAAAGGGGAGATTTGTTGATGTGAGGTGGATTAAGGAGGTTCATTGCAAGGTAATTAGAAAATGCGTAGCCATGAATATCTTCAGCAGGTCATAGAATCTGGGGTCTTCCAGGCCTGGGCTAAAAGCTGGATTACCCAAAATAGGATAAACAGAGGATCGAGCCAGATAAATATTGGCATGAGGAAAATATTTCTGGCATGTTACTCATGTGGGCTTCATCATGGGGTGTAGCTTGTGCCTTTGGTAGGTGTTTGAGCCAGGGCAGAGCCTTAAGTTGAGTTTCGTTGAAGGACTGCTCCAAAACTACCCATTGTTTATCTACTCATTTTTTGTGTGGAAGCACCAATCCAATACCTGTACCAAATCCGCAACAGCCCAGAAGAGGGCCATGTTTGAAATACCTAGCCCTCTTTCTCCCTTTGGGCGAAAAATTAATTTTCGGTCTATTCTAGGGCCTGTAGTTCTCCATATAAATTTGAAAAGAATGGTATTCTTACAGGTGTTCACCCTGCCAAACCAGGACAGTGTTTTCTTGCTCCACTTTTGTACTTCAGATGAAATTTTAATTACCGTATTTTTCGCCGTATAAGACGCTCCGGAATATAAGACGCACCCAATTTTAAAGGAGGAAAATCTAGAAAAAAAAGATTCTGAAAGATTATTCCCCTTCTGATCACTCATGTGCCATTCATACCGGTATTCCCCTTCTGATCACTCATGTGCCATTCAAATTCCCTTTCTGATCACTCTGTGCCTTTCAAATTCCCTTTCTGATCACTCTGTGTCATTCAAAATTCCCTTTCTGATCACTCTGTGTCATTCAAAATTCCCCTTCTGATCACTCTGTGCTTTTTTTCCACTGTACGGCAGTTAGGACAGGGAACAGCAGGTGGCGCTGTGTCGGCTTCTTTCGCTCTGCTTTACAGACAGGAGAAGACACGAGGTGGTGCCAGAAGAGAGGAGACAGACGCTGCATGCAGCCAGAGACACACGCAGGATCGGGTATCGGGTGAGTATATTATTTTAATTATTTTATAACACATTTGTCGTATAGGACGCACTAACTTTTACCCCCCAGTTTTGGGAAAGAAAAAGTGCGTCTTATAGGGCAAAAAATACGGTAATAGGAATAGGAAGTTTAAACTATATACTAAGGCTATATCTTTCGGTACAGAGGTGCCCAAATAGTGGACAGCATTTTTTTCCCTACTGGAATGGGAAGGAGTGGGCCAAATGGGATTGCTCCTTAACTAAATTTAAGCTTCATTGAACTCTTTGCTTCCATTTAAACCTTACGGGCCGGATTCATGAAGCAAGATAAGAAGCTCGCACAAGCACATATTTGTGATCCGGCATCAAACCCCTCTAACCTATTTATCAACGGCTTTTCAGCCACCGAGAATACGCTTGCGTATTCTCCCGACATTTATCAGTTGAAATGATCTGGCGCTTCGAGGCACCCATCTCCAGCAGCTTGACACTAGCGAGCTTGCGTTAAAAGTCAATCTTTCCTTAACAAATCATTCTTTCAAATGGCACACATCTTCCAGTTAGCCCTAAATAAAAAAGGAAGATGTGTTCAAATATTTCAAACATATATATTAGCTTAGAAATGAGCATATTTTTAAATGACCTAAAATTTTCTGAATGAGTTAACTGATTTCAGCTGTTTATATAGGTACATACCTAAACGCTTAGGATGCCTGACCCGAGGATCTGTCTGGTGATAAATGCCTGGGAAAGTCTCAGGATCAGTTTTCAATGTGTTAGTAATTATAGCATTTGTTATATTTCCCAAAGTTTGGAAACTTCTTTTACTTCTAGTTGTATTGTTTAAATTTCCACTAAACAATTGATTATTATTATTATTATTATTATTAATAAACAGGATTTATATAGCGCCAACATATTACGCAGCGCTGTACATTAAATAGGGTCCATATGTAATTCTGTATTAATCAAATATTGTTAGCATTTTGGATATGTAGGAACTGATTAATTTGAAATAAACTAATTACTCTCACTTGTACATCAGTCCATGTAGTTTTTTCTGGAGATACTCTTATAACCTTTGTTGTTCCACATTTCTACATATTAGTCATATGATATACAACACACATAATTACCAGCATCCTCTAAAGTTGGATTGGTCTTATGATAAATAAACTTGGAATGAATCTAATCCACATCACCAGCTAGACTTTTAAGTTACAGATGTGTTGTACCATAAGAAAAACTACTGTTAGCACTTGCAGATCATCTGTCTGGCAGCTTTCAGCATTCTCAGCTTACTTTTAGCTGAGCAAAGATGTGCCTTTTTTAGCATACCCTGCGCAACCTCTGCCTTGAACCTGGACTACCCTTGCCTGTCGCCAGCCCTGACCTGTGCCTGAACTCGGACTGCACTGCCAGCCACCTGCCCTGACCTCTGTCCACTTAGACTTTGCCTCTGGCTGTCGTTCTTGGGTGTCCCTACACAAAGCCCTCTGTTCTGCTCACCCCTGGTAGGAGAAACCAGGCACTGTGACTTGGTGATCTCCCCGTAGCAAAATAGTCCGGTGGCCACTAGGGTCACTGGCCCATTATCCCTTGCAGGGTGCTCTGGTAAAGACTGGCAGACACTTAGACTCTGCGCTCCAGGTAATTCTGTGACACCTGCCAGGGGGTGCAGCCCCAAAAACTACATAGAAATTCATTATTCTTTTTCCAAATAAAAAAAGACTTTTGTGAAGGTTGCAATGTAGTATTACATACTAAATGCAAATTACCATTACCCTCAATTACTTTATTGATGAATAGGTATTTTATCCATTATGGTCAGATTCACATTTATTTTTTTCAGGCTAATTCTCTTTTATTTTGAAACCTCTATGCTCTGGTAAAGTTTCCTTTTTTAACTACCTAATAAATATAACTGTTCTGGGTTTAGAAACTGAAAAAATTGTAGTCAAAAAACAAATTTCATTTTTGGATCAACCTACCTTTCCCGTATCTACCATATGATTAACCTGTACATGTTAATGTCCTGTACATTCAGATATATCATTTCCCTTTATGTTAACACTCCAGAAACCAATTTCAGTTAAACTACATTCCTAAGTACCATTTCTATAATTTTGTACCTAAGAAGCCTGTAGTTTACTAAACATTTGTAGCCCTGTATTGGGAATTATATGAGATTAACTACTCCAAACAGGCTATAGCGCTAAGCCTGTACGTCTCGGGGAGAACTAAAGCCTTTGTTATGTGGAAGAGTGGATTTGTTACTAGGTTTGGCAGTGCCTCCACCCAGGATAGGTGAGAGCAGAGGAGGTTCCTTTCCTAGGAAATAAACCAGTAATCCAAATGAGATGTGTGGGAGCAGATGGACTACTGCACCCAGCATAATATAACATCATTAAAAGATACCTGTACACAGAAAAGAAATGACAATATGTTTATAAAGTAAATGTTAATTAACAGCCTAAACAGTCAACATACAGGAATAGTATATGAACAAATAAATCCAACAAGAGTTCTGGTGTAGTTGTATACACACAAAGCAATGATATGTTGAGATACACATTGTAGTAAAGTTCATTTGCAGGGGCCCCTGAAGATAAGCTCAGATGTGGCATTAGCTGGAATCCCTTTGAGTCAGGATAATGGTGATGAGGAGATCCTCCAACTGGCACTGGAACAGCTTGAAGAGTAGCTTGTGTCTGTGCTACTTCAAACATTGGGCCTGATTTATTAAAGCTCTCCAAGGCTGGAGAGGATACACTTTCATCAGTGAAGCTGGGAGATCCAGAAAATTGGAATGGTTCGGTCCAGGAGGCAAACATTTTCTAGCAAATAGTAAAAGACTTTGAAGAAATCCATTCCAGGTTCGTTGGATCACCCAGCTTCACTGATGAAAGTGTATCCTCCCCAGCCTTGGAGAGCTTTAATAAATCAGGCCCATTGAAACCAAGTGCCATAAATCCTTTGGTGCTTAACCCCCCTAGCGGTAATCCCAAGTGTGACTTTTTACTGGATTTTAATTGCAAAAAGCGGTAACCCCGAGTCATACTCTGGGTAAGAAAAAAAGCCCCACTTACCTGTGCCCCACGATCCAGCGGCGATCCAACGATCCTGCTTTAATGCTGGGGCGTTTTTGCATTGGGGGTGTGGCCGGCTGGGAAATTTAAAAGCAGATTACCGCTTTTAAATGTCCGCAGGGGTCCCAGCCAAGCTGCTGCTCGCATCAACAGTTAGATGCGATGCACAATGCAGGACTTCTGCATTGTGCATTGCATCTAACTGCTGATGTGAGGAGCAATAGGAAAAGTCTTGGGGTGATGCAAGCGGCGATTTCCCGCTGGCATCACCCCCCGAGATTTACTATTGTTGCTCGCATCACCCAGAAGATGTGATGCTCGCATTTTCCTGGTGATGCGAACAGCAGCATTGGTGGATTCAGGGGTAAGGCAGGGCGGGACATCCCCACTCGATTCACCCGGGAAGATGTGACATCTTCCGGGTGATGCAAGTGGAGTGATGGATTGTAGGGGTGTGGCCAAGCGGGAAATTTAAAAGCAGATTACAATGTAATCTGCTTTTAAATAGTTTTTACAGTAAAAAAACACTACAAACATCATTGCCCACTGCCCTGATTTACATTTTGCCCACTGTTAGCCCTGACCTTGATCTGACCTTTTGTTGAACTTTTGATGACTTATAAATCACTTCTTGAATGTATCATTTGATCACTTGCAACCTTCACCAAACTATAAAAGAACATATCCTAAAATACCTTTTTTATTTTGTTTTATCTAGGTACTTATGCTGGTCTACAGTTAGGTGTTCCACACCTGAGCTTTACAAGAAGCAGAAAGTGGGAACCTGTGACCAAGGATGACATTTTGACATTTTGGGCTTTGTGATCCTGCAGGGAAATGTGGGCAAACCCGTGCAGAAGTGGTACTGGTCCAAGAACAAAATGCAGTCATGCCAGAATACTGATTTTCCCTCATCATGAAGTACCTGCATTTCGCAAACAACGTATGCACGTACGAATGTAGGGGCCATGCTGCAGGGGGATGCCAGGCTAAATAGAACTGCAGCTGCCTGTCTGGCCCCCCTTGGAAGCGCGGGTGGTTTGTATTGGGACCAAAAGATTTTCCTCATTTTCCTCCCACTTTTGGGGGAAAAAAGTGCGTCTTGTCCGAAAAATACAGTATTTGAATTTCCCGCCACTCCTCCCGCCCGCACCAACGCATGCACCGACGTCCCTGGGAAACCCCGGGGATTGTCTCTGCACATGGTGGGAGAAGATCGAAGAAAGAAGATGTGTCCGGAGGAGCTGCAGGGACCAGCAGGATGCGGAGCACCACAGCGGAACAAGGTAAGTGTTTTTTTTATGTTTTAAGCGACCCTGAGTGTGACTCCGGATTACCGCTTTTTGAATGTAAAATCCACCCCGAGTCATACTCAGGATTATCACTAGTGGGGGTTAAGCAATATGCCAAAAAAAAAAAAACTCTATTTTTTCCTATAATTTCTTTTTATATGTAAATGTACATACATGAGTGCACATGAAGCAAAACAAACAATATACACATAAAAAAAATATACCTGAATAATGATTCTTCCCTGCAAATGTGGCAGGCATTTTCAACTGATAGAACACAGTTCACGCACACATAGCAGGTCCGCATTGGCGCACAACCATGTGCATTAAACAAATCACATACAATTTTGCTCTTTTTAGCCCTTCAACAATTCATAGAAACAAAATGCTTAAAAACAATCCCAATTTACTTGGTAAATTGTAGGTCTTTTGGATCACCCAAGGTTAAAAGATCCTGGGAGATTGTAAACGTGATCATATAAAAACACAACAAAATGACAACAATGAAAATGACAACAAAAAAAAAACAAATACTTCAAAATTTTTAAAACAAGTTTATTCAAAATAAACACATTTTCTAAAAGGTCACATTAAAATATAGAGACCACACAGACACTCCTAAATTTACATGACAAAAAAAAAAAAACACACACAAACACCAAACACATGTAAACCCACACTTTCATAAAAAACCACAATAGTTCAAAAATGGCCCAAGAAATATTGCATTCAAAAAATACTTACAAAACCAGTTTGTACCTATCAAGGGTGGAAACTGTATTATTATGTATATACATATAAATCATTATTATATTTATATATATATATATATATATATATATATATATATATAATCTATAGAAGCAAACGTGGATAGATGATCTAGTCTGCTGGCAAAAGCTAGGTCTCGCCTGCCAGAGTACTCAGGGATTTATCACCAGGCAGATCCTCGGGTCAGGCATCGTAAGCGTTTAGGTATGCACCTAGGTGTGCACATGTAAACAGCACATGTAAACAGCTGAAATCAGTTAACTCTTTAATAACATGAAAATATTAGATCATTAAAACATTTGCCTTTTTCCAAGCTAATACATATGTTTGAAACATTTGAACACATCACACATTTTTATTTAGGGCTAACTGGAAGAGGTGTGTCATCTGAAAGAATGATTTGTTAGGGAAAGATTGAAGCGCCAGATCATTTCAGTTGATAAATGTGTGGAGAATACGCCAGCGTATTTGCTATGGCTGAAAATTAGTTAATAAATAGCTTAGAGGGGCCCGATGCCGGATCGCGAATACGCGCCTGTGAGCCAACTTCCAATTTTGCTTGATGAATCTGGCCCATAGTCCTCCAGTCTGTAGTGTCTCACCCAGGTAGCAGAGACAGGAAGTGTTATCTTTACATGAACTCTTTGATAATAGGTAATTAACATTTACTAGAATACAATAGAAGCAAACAATTCCTGGATAGTGACATTTAGTGTCCTTTTACCACATTGCTCCAGATTAGTAATTTTGCTTTGATGAACTGTGAAACAGCTTAGTAGCCAATTCTGTTATTAACAGGGGGCTACACATTGTTCTTGATTCTAAACAGGATTGAAAATTGATGTCACTATTGTATAAGAAAAATTATTCTATGCAACACTTAATTCCTGTACCCATACCAAAATGTCTAATAATGTCTTTAGAGGTGTCAATCTCATTGTCATGAAATTCCTTAATATAGCGTCTTCCTCTGATGGAAGGTAACTCAAACTTGTCCATATTGTAACTCGATCCACTACCAACTTTTCCTAAAGACAGGTCTTCTTAGATCTTCCCTGCTTCAGATATACTTATAAGCATGTTTTAATCCACACTTTGATTGTAGGTTGAAGTCATTCCTGCAAAAGAAGTGCAGTATTATTATTTGTGTCCTTAATTTTACGCTGATCTAAATGCATCCACATTTCTCATTGTTTTCAAACTTATTTAAGTGAATCAAGTGTTCTTTTTTTACCTTTACTTGTTCCTTAACAATAAGGGGACCTTCTCAATTACTTTGCCATGACCCATTTTTCCTAAAAGTTTTAATAATTACCATTAATCCTTTAACACATTTAGAAGAATGGGGTAGAAGAGACGTTTAAGGGGGGATATGATCTCCCTGTATAAATATATTTTCCAATTATTCACTTTGAGATTATTACAAAGAACAAGAGGGCACTCTTTGTGTCTGGAGGAAAAAAAATGTAAGCTATAATGGTAATGTCTGTCTGAAACACTATCTCACCTAACGTAGCTGCTTCTTTTGCTAAAAGATGGGCCTTAGCATTTCTAGTGCTCAATTTATCATCATCCTTGCAATGGCTTGGTACTTTAACAATATCATAGTCACAAGGATTCTTAGAAGCAAGATCAAAAATGGATTCCAGTGTCTCTTTGTGTCATTTATATGAAGAATCAACAAAACCTTGTTGTTTCCAAAATGACAAATAATCTGTAAGTGATCAACCTACATATGAGCTGTCAGTGTGGATTAGTAAAAGTTTCCTCTTTTCGTCTTGATTAATAGTAAGAATTGCTTTTACAGCTTCTAACTGTGCTCTTTGTGCTGAAAATTGTCCTGGTTATTTATGTTTTACCCCAATATCTCTTTCAGGCTACTAGATGCCATATCCTGTTACATATTGTCCATCTGAAAAACATTGAGAAGGAGAAGGATACGTTTCTCCAAATGTGGTTGTACAGTCATGTGTTTGCACTTCACATTGAATTAATTGTGGAAGGACATAATTAGCTTTATAATCTACCTGAATCTGTTTGAGCGACAAAGCCAAATATCAATGTGAAAATATCTGATTGTATACTTTAGGAATATTCTTCTATTCTTCTCTTCTTGAAAAAAGTATGAATTTGCAAAACAATGTTGGTAAATCCCACAATGTGCTCTGTTGCTTTGACAGCATAGCATACTCCAACTAGATGTCTGACGCAAGTTTCAAAACCATTTTCAAAAGGAGTCAGAAGTCTGGTGAAATAACTGAAGTTTCCTCCAATTACCTCCATGCAATTGCAGCAGCACTGCTGATATTGCTGTCTCTGATGTGTGCACTTCCAAAGCAAATGGAACTGAAGGTTCAACCGTAACTAATGCAGGAGCAGCCTGTAAACCTCTTTTAACCCCCTAGCAGTAATCTCGAGTGTTACTCGGGGTGGATTTTACTTGCAAAAATCGGTAATCCCGGGTCACACTCAGGGTAAGTTTAGAAGTCCCCCTTACCTTTACCCCATGCTCCAGCAGCGATCCAATGGTCCCACTGTGATGCTGGGATGTTTCTGAATTAGGGGGGCGTGACCAAGTAATCTGCTTTTAAATATCAACCGGGTCCCGGCCACGCCGCTGCTTGCATCAGCAGTTGAATACGAAGCACAATGCAGGACTTCTGCATTGTGCATCACATCTAACTGCTGATGGGAGCAGCAATAGTAAATTCTGGGGGTGGTGCCAGTGGGAAATCACTGCTGGCACCACCCTCAGAATTTACTATTGCTGTTCGCATCACCCGGAAGATGCGATGCACAGTGCAGAAGGTCTGCATTGTGCTTTGCATCTCCCTGGAGATGCGAACAGCAGAAGCGTTGGTGGATGCCGGGGGTGAGGCGGGGTGGGACATCCGCACTCGCATCACCCGGGAGGATGTGACATGTTCCTGGTGATGCGAGTTGTGATGTATTAGGGGGGTGTGGCCGGGCAGGAAATTTAAAAGCAGATTACAATGTAATCTGATTTTAAATAGTTATTACAGTAAAAAACACCACACAACATATAATAAAAATAAAAGTACATATTTTAGTGTACCAAACATCATTGCCCAGTGCCCTGATTTACATTTGGCCCACTATTATCCCTGACCTTTTGACATTTTTTGATAAATTATTTTTTTTTTGATAAATTACATTGTTGTGGTCTGTTATTTCATTATTTTTATAATTATTATTTATAATTATTTATTATATTAAAAATTATGATTATAATATAATAAATAAATATAATTATCATACTGGGGAGTTAATCCTATGAATTACAGGCCCACAATATAAACAAAAATTTCTATGCAAAAAAATTAGGATTACTTTTTGCATCAAAAAACTGACAGATAAATATGATTCCTTGCCTCTCTCCTGGTTCGCCCGTATAAACACTCTTAAAATGGATATAATCCCCAAACTGTTATATCTTTTTCAATCGGTCCCCATATTCTTGCCAACCGCTTATCTTCGTAAAATTCATAGGTTATTTTTAAAATTTATATGGCACAAGAAATGCTCTAGACTGGCATTTAGTACCCTGTCCAAGGCCAAAGGTAGAGGAGGTGCAGGGGCTCCGGATGTTTTTTCCTATTATAGAGCGTCGGTTTTAGTGCGTTTGGTAGACTGGTTTCACAACAGGGAGATGAAGGAATGGGTACAGCTGGAAGATTGTCTATCTCCAGTTAGCCTCCGGTCCCTGCCATGGGTGAACCGGTCGTTGCTCCAAACTGCCCTCCCTCTGCTCCCACTTACAGTGGATTTATTACACAACTGGGATATCCTCCTCAGAGCAGGCAAATTGTCCTCGAATCCAGGACCCATGACACCGCTGTTTGATAATCCAGCGTTTCCCCCGGCAATGCGAACCTCCACATTTTTATCGTGGTCCTCCTCTGGCAGCCGTCACCTCAGGAGTATTTTACATGACGGACGAGTTCCCCCACTGGCCTCCCTGGATCTCCCAAACAGAAGCAAGCTGCTTTCTTGGCTTTCATACAGGCAACTGTTATCATTTGTAGCTTCATTTCCTGACTTATCATTCCTATATAGAAGTTTAACAGCTTTTGAGCAGTTGGTTAGCTCTCCTGACCGCCCCTCTCATGTTGTTTCTAGGTTGTACGAGCTAATTACCCAGGACTCTGAGCCCTCTGCACCTATATACACTAGATATTGGGAGAGGGAAACGAATGGTCCCATAACTGCAGATGATTGGGAAAAATCATTTACCCTAACGCATAAGTTGGCCCTAACCTGTAGAGCTCAAGAGGTTAATTACAAAATTCTATCCAGGTGGTATTATTGCCCGGTGGATCTTCATAGAATCTCCCCCACACAATCTGACCGCTGTTGGCGATGTCACTCACAACGGGGGACGACGCTTCACATATGGTGGGAGTGCCCGCCTATATATCGATTTTGGGACACGATTATTCAGGTGTATAACGACAGTACTGGGTCCACCATAACCAACACTCCCAATATAGTTCTTTTATCCATGGTTCCGGGTTCGCTCAAAACCATCAAAGGTGGGGTCCTACGTCACTTTCTTCATAAGTCCATCAAGTTCAACCACTAGGGAAATAAACATATCCCAGATATAAAACCCTATAAGACATAGTTGGTCCAGAGGAAGGCAAAAAAAACTCATGGTACAACTTGCTTCAACAGGGGAAAAAAAATTCCTTCCTGATTCCATTAAGGCAATTAACAGTCACTGTTATTTTTACTTTAAAGCCTTAATACCCACTTATATTCTGTGCTTCTAGAAAAACGTCTAGCTTTTTCCTAAAGCAATCTATAGTAGTTGCTGAAACTACTTCCTGAGGGTGCCGATTCCACATTTTCACAGACCTTACAGTGAAGAATCCCTTCCTTATCCGCAGCTTAAACTTCTTTTCCTCCAGACACAAATAGTGCCCTCTTGTTCTTTGTAATGATCTCAAAGTGACTAAAGGGGAAGAGAGTTCTCTATATGGACCGTTTATATATTTATACAGGGTGATCATATCCCCCCTTAAATGTCTCTTCTCAAGGGAGAATAGATTCAGTTCAGCTAAACTCTCCTCATAGCTGAGCTCCTCCATTCCTTTTATTAATTTAGTTGCCCTTCTCTGCACTCTCTCCAATTCCACAATGTGCTTTTTGTGAACTGGTGACAAAAACTGGACTGCATATTCCAGATGTGGTCTGACCAATGTTTTGTACAGGGGCAGGATTATGTCTCCATCTCTGCAGTCTATTCCTCTTTTATTACAAGAAAGTACTTTGCTAGCTTTAGATATTGCAGCTTGTCATTGCATGCTGTTATTAAGTCTATGATCTACAAGAACCCCCAGATCCTTTTCCATTTCTGACTCCCCCAAATGTATTCTCCCTAGACAGTATGAAGCATGCATGTTGTTAGCTCCCAAGTGCATATTTTTACATTTATCTATATTGAATGTCATTTGCCACTTGGCTGCCCAATCAAACAGTACCTCCAGGTCTGCTTGTAGATTTTAGACATCCTGTATGGACATAATTCCATTACATAGTTTGGTGTCATCTGCAAACACAGAAACGGTACTTTCAATCCCAAATTCTATATCATTTATGAAGATGGTAAACATTAAAGGTCCCAACACTGAACCCTGGGGTACACCACTAATAACCTTAGACCATGAGTATGAATGTTTAATTACAACTCTCTGAATGCAGACTTTAAGCCAGTTCTCTATCCATTTACAGATTGACTTTTCTAAACCTATTGACCCTAACTTGCATATTAACTGTCTTTGGGGTACTGTGTCAAATGCTTTAGCAAAGTCCAAGTACACCATATCAACTGCTATTCCACTGTCTACCTTTTTACTTTCTTCCTCATAAAAAGAGAGTAAATTTGTTTGACAACTTCCGTCATTCATGAAGCCATGCTGACTATCACTTGTAATATTATTTTCTATCAGAAACTCCTCTATGTGGCTCTTTATCAAACTCTCTAAGATCTTTCCAACTACGGATGTTAAACTAATGGGTCTGTACTTACCTGGTAATGACTTTGCACCTTTTTTGAAGATAGGAACCACATTGGCCTTACGCCAATCCATCGGTACCTTGCCAGTGACTAAAGATTCTCTAAAAATTAGAAATAATTGGCTTCGAAATAACTAAGCTCAGCTCTTTGAGGACACGTGGATGTTATCCATCAGGTCCTGATGCTTTGTTAACCTTATTTTTTCCCAGCTGTTTCCCAGCTCTCAATCATCAATTCTGAGCCATTGTGACTCATTTAAGGCAGTGACTTTGCTATTATGAATTTGGACTCTGCCATTTTTCTTCGTGTACACAGAGCTAAAAAAAGTGTTTAGTAAATCTGCCTTGTCTTTATCCCCAGTTACCAACCTAGCGACATCCTTTAAGGGGCCTACATGCTCAGATCTGAAATTTTTGCTATTAATATATTTGAAAAATGTTTTGGGGTTTGCCTTACTTTCCTTTGCAATCAGTCTTTCATTTTGAAGTTGTGCACATTCTATCACCTTTTTACATCTTTTGTTATATTCTTTATAGGTTTCAAATGGTGAAGGTGATCCTTCATTTTTATATTTTTGAAATGCCGTTTTCTTGTTCCTTATGGCTTTTTTAACATTAGCTGTAAGCCACATAGGTTTAAATTTTAGCCTCTTAAACTTATTACCCATTGAAATATATTTTTCAGTTTGCTTTTGTACAACAGACTTGAAACATTCCCATTTCTGTTCTGTGTTTTTTGAGGACAATATTGTCTCCCAGTCCAAGTCACAGAGAGCCGCCCTTAATAATGGAAAATTTGCTCTCTTAAAATTAAATGTTTTTATCTTTCCTGTTTTTGCTTCCTGTTTACAGCTAACATTAAATGAAATCCTAATATGGTCACTGCTACCCGGCTTCTCTTTTATTTCCACATTTATTTCCACATTTATTTCCGGATTCTCTTTACTTCCACGCAGTTAAAAGCTCTGCATTGTTAGAAAGATCTAGGTCCAGCAGAGTATCATTTCTAGTTGGGGCTTCTATAAACTGTGCCATAAAACTATCTTGTATTAAATTCACAAATTTCCTCCCTTTTGCTGTTCCTGTAGTGCCATTACTCCAGTCAATGTCAGGGTAGTTGAAATCTCCCATGATTAAAACACTTCCACTTTTTGCTGCTTTTTCTATGTGTGCTAGTAGTTGATTTTCTATTTCTTCCTTAGCACTGGGTAGCACTGGGGGGCGCTATAGCAGACTCCAATAATTAATTGTGTGTTATTCAACCCCACATTCAACTCCACCCATAATGCCTCAACTTCATCGCTTGTTCCCTCCGGAATTTCTTCTTTAACATTCACTTTCAGATCACTTCTCACATACAGACACCACCACCCTTTCATTTGACTCTGTCTTTATGAAAGAGTATACCCAGGAATATTGACAGCCCAGTCATGTGAAGAACAAAGCCAGGATTCAGCAATGCCAACTAAGTCATAATTCTCTTCACTCATTAAGGCTTCCAACTCACCTACCTTGTTTGCTAGACTTCTAGCATTGGTGAACAGGCTCTTTAAACCATTGCTGCATTTACCATTCTTGTTTGCCAAATCATTTTGTTTTTCAGTACAACTAGTACTGCACAATCCAATGTTTGTTTGTAACATGGGAAGCTCCTTACAATTATCCATAATCCTTTCCCCAACTATCCCTAATCCACCCTTCACTAGTCTGTTCCCTGACTAACCTATCTGCCACCTTATTTGACTGTCCCACCCCCCTCTGTCCTATTTTAAATATCCCTCCACCATTCCCCTAAATCTTTTCCCTAGCACAGCAGACCCTTGCTGTAAACACATATTTCTTGTTTTAGATAGTAAATGCAAACTTTTACTGACAACTATTTGCTAATGGTATAGAAAATATAGCCAATGGAGATGTCAAGCACAGAAAAAAAAACTTGAGCCTTCGCATTTATCCATGACATTAATTCAAGAGTTTCAGAGAAAACATTTGGAGTTTATTTATTCAGCAGTCCCACATGAAAAAGTAACCTGTATGAATTATACTGTTGTTTTTTTTATAACCCATAGTGGAGCATTTAGTACAGAATTTGCTTTTCCTTGCTTTTAACCTCCTGTTCAACAAACTCTTGAATGACTAATGAAAGTGGTTCAATTGATTCAAGTGGCAACCTGTATTGTTTCTGTGGAGAAGGATCTTTACATTCACAAAAGTATCCTTGATTAGTCCTACCTCATTTTGGAACTGGGACCCCAACTTTGGATATTTCTATGTCATTTGTTGTATTTGCAGATTGTCATCAACATCAGGCCACCTATGTTCCAAAGAAATTTTCTTATCAACACAAATATTTTGAATTGTGCTGTACTCTGAAGGATCAGTCAATATTGATTCATACCTAGATGCATCTCTCCAGATAACACTGTTGCCTAAATCAATAACCCATCCCCCCGTTTTCATTAAGTCAGTTCCTGCTGATGTGTTCTGTACCTTGACAATACCATATGTCTACATTCATTGTCAAATATCCAGGAATTCATCTACAGACACATTCATCTAGAGACACGGGGCAACATACTCTAGAGGCCTAGGAGGCAAATCCCATTCTAGTCATGGGGACTTGTGCTGTCATTTAACTTTGTGGATGAAAACAGCTGTTCTGCCAAAGACTTTTTCTCTCATGCTATGACCTGATTAGTGGGGTCAAGATATTTAAACTTTTTACAAACTATTTTATCCTCGCCAAGGTTCCTATTTATCAGCTACAGATATGACCGTACGATAAGCTTGTTTATTTACCATAAAAGAAAATGGGCCATCACTATTTGTAGATTTTATTGACTTTATAATATCTAGTGTAGGAACTTTTTACCCTGTAGTGAAATTAAGCAATTGTCTCAATCGATCAGGTGCAGTACTATGCAAAAATTACCCTTTTCCTCTATAAATGGTTTTCTAGAAAAATACATTGGAATCCCAAATTTATATATTTGAATCTCCTGTTCATTATTTAAATTAAAACTTTCTGTAATAGATTAAAAAATATCTGCTCTATAAAATGGATCTATATGATTGTAAGGTGGTTTTCCTTAATTATGTCCATTAACTGATCATTACTTTTAAGATTTAACTTTGCCCCCTTATCTAGTAATTTTTACTTTCTAACGGCAACTAGGTCATCTATTTCATCATCTAAAACTCTGAAAGATGAAGGAATGTTTGACTCTGGCTTCTGCTGTGACTTATGTATTCTGTTACTATAAAAAAGAAATAAAAGGAAACTGGAGTCTCTTTGGCAATTTTATGATCATGTGTATATTTGTCATATAATAGGTTTCAAAAGTAAACTGTAAATTGAATACAGCGAGGCTTAGAAAAGGTTCCAAGCCCATTCGGAAGTCATGGGCTGGAAGACTAATTTCTATACACAGCTCATCTATAATAATAATAATATGTATCAATAATGTCTCAGTTCTGATGCGTTTCACCTTCCTCAAGGGTAGCTTGAGACCATATGCATACTAGACCAAACACAAAAGACAGAATTAAATTAAAAAACCCTCAGAAAGTAAAGAGAATTGTGCATTGTTTGTAAACTGTTATGCATGTGAATTGTATGAGTATCGACTGAACGTGATAAGTACGAAGTCCTGGTAAAGTTAAAGTTAAGGTATAGTTTTGTTGGTTACATATAATTGTAGGGGATTTGTCCTATAAAGAGTACCCAAATACTTTAGAAATGTAATATTACTACAATATGTTAATGCTATGTAGAATAAAATTCACATACAAAAGGTGAATAAAGTTGAATTAATTCTTGGGTACGATCAGAGTAGTTGTATGGCTGAGTAGAATTGGAAACTTAATTAACTGCAGGACAGTAATAGGGTCTTCAAGTAACCGGGGAATACCTCCTACACTTAATGGTACCCGCTAGGGTTGCCTGCTACTACCTCTGATATTTATACTTAAATTATAACCCCTGCTGAGAGTGATTAGAGCCATCCCAGATATCATGGGCTTCAAATTTGGAGACAAGTGACATCAAATAGCCACCTTCGCAGATGATCTCATGTTCCTAATCACTAATCCTATTGTCTCCATCCCTAACTTGATGAAGGAACTAACAGTTTGGAATCTTCAAAATTCTAAATTTTCAAAATCAACTATGCTATGTCAGAGGCAATGAAGATTTCTCTCCCAGCAGGGGTGAGAGCGCAACTAAAAACCCATACTCCTTCAGGTGTACCTAGGAGTCCACCTTGCAAAAGATCTCTCCTGTATCTTTCAGCTGAACTTTAGCCATATTACGATACACTTACAAAATTAGAAATCTCTCACACTATCTCAGAATAAAGGTGCTTTATTTGCTCCTGAAACTGCAGCCTTAGCTATACCCAATGAGAATTGTATTGTTAGGTATGCCCTGCCATGTAAATGTATCACTGATTTACCTTGCTGTTTTTGTATCGCCCCATGCCATGTAATGCTAACTAAATGTATTTTTTTTTACGATGATATATCATTAGTGCTGCTATACTATTCTACTGTTCATTTAATCATGTTTGAAGTATTGGTTCCCAGGTTTGTCTGTATAGTTTTGCATATATATAAAAAAATGTAAGATAAAGAATGTTGTTAATTAATAAAAAAAAGATTTCACATCTAGAATACTCTTCATATTCAGTGTTTCTAGTCTGTGTGTCATGTGTATGCATTATCTATGTTTCCTTTGTGCTGTTTATACAAACACTACGTATAGGTAGAGACTTTTCATCAGTCACTAATGTATTAAAAATCCTAATCATCTTCATAATGTTACTTAATTTCTTCTTCATTTTGATCATAGTCAAAACCTACAATCAGAAAACTTAAAGTCAAATTTACTATTTTCAGCATAAGAATAAATAGGATCCATGTTACTCACTCTTATGTAGAAATCTTTTCTTCTCACCCGTGTGTGTCTTCTCTTAGGCTTATAGGATTTGCTGCAGTGGCTTGTACCTCACGTGGCAGTCCTCTCTTCAGGGTCCTAAGTTCTGTCAAATTCTTTTAGCCTTGCTAGATGTAGCTAAATAAAAAAACAATGTCCCCTCTCGAAAACAAGCTCAGTAGAGATTCGATCTGGCTGGCTTCGGCAATGTTAAAAATATCTTCTGAGGAAAGATTTAAGTAAAATAAAATATGTGTGCTGATGAAGTCAATAAATAAATAATAAATAATATTTATTTATTTATTCAGGCACACAAAAATACAAAATGACAAAGTAAAAATAAAAGCTCATGAAGAAGTAATTTGATTGACGATATGGATCAGTGCCTGAAAGAATATGATGGGCTTTCTCTACCAATACCCTCAGGAGTAACTTCTTTTATACATACGTTTCCCATTGACATACATTGGACATAGGTTACATAATGCTTGCTTACTACTATACATACTTAAAATGTAATGCTTAAATATAGCTTTACTCTACTACACTGTGTTGAAAACATATAAGGAATGGAAAAGGAGTAAGCAGTTCTTACTCAATGACCCCTTAGAAACAAGATTCCCAGGTTCTCATGCAGAAAAAAGATAACTAGTACATTCTTCAAAATAAGAAAAGGAGAAAGAAAGAGGCTTTCAGATCATAGGTATTTTTCTAAAATTGGTAATTATGTATTAGTGTAGATTCAGTTTCATACATAAATAATTTACATTCACATTTGGCGAAATATACCCAGTCTGGTTTGAACCTCAACCAGCTAGACTATAATGTTTTCCTAGACAAATATGCTCTAGCTATTACCCGTGTACGTCTTATGTGATCCCGACACGTTTTGCCTTTCTAGGCTTTCTCAAGGGAGCTTACGCTTAAGAATCGTACATTTTAGGTTTAGTTCCTTAAAAACTAGCTGAGTTGTAACTTTAAAAAAAATGTAAATAAAGTTGTTGAAGTAAAAAGACACCTCTTCATTATGAACAGTGAAGTGCTTCCTGCCCCCAATAGTGACCTTATAAACCCCAGCATGTTATATAAGTAAATGCAGAAAGTGAAGGGGCAGAGATGAGAACATGTGCTCAGCCAGGGTAGGTGCCTGCATCCCTTTCAGAACACACTGACGACTGTGTCTGTGTGTAGTGCAGTATTATAATATTTCCCTCTGTATTAACGGGGTATATGTGATTCTATTATCAGTGATCCCTACTGTCAGTATATCAGCTACATATCCAAATATATATTTGCTCTACCTTTCAGTTATTTTTGCTGATCTGCACCCTCTGGCTAGTTACAGCTAGCATAGGTTAGGCAGCCGACGGGCCATAGGTAGCAGAGGTCTGGTTGCATTGGCAGATTAGTGTGATTGCTAGGGTCTAAGTGGTAGTGCAGACAGGTTGTTCCTGAACTCCAGAGACTTTGACCCTGATTTATGAAAGCTCTCCAAGGCTGGAGAGAATACACTTTCAGAAGTGAGCTGGGTGATCCAGCAAACCTGGAATGGATCTGGTCCAGGATTCAAAACATTTGCTAGCAAATAGAAAATTATTTTTAAAAATCTGTTCCATGTTTTCTGGATCACCCAGTTCACTTCTGAAAGTGTATTCTCTCCAGCCTTGGAGAGCTTTCATAAATCAGGGCCTTGGCCTCCACCCCTGCATTCCAGGATGACAGCATATGCAGTCCAATAGCCAGTTAGAGGATTTCCTTGCCGGTGTTTTCAGGATCATCTCATCAGGACATCTTTGCTACCGTCAACTCCAGGGGCCTCTGCAACTCATCTTGACGCTGATCATTACTAGAGGTATTTGTGGATATAGACTGTATATATACCCAGGTGTATCTGTTCACAATTCTCCTCAGGACTCTTGCTATGTGTATTCATTGAAGTTTATTGATTGTAAATATTGGTATTACTGTTTTGAGATATAAAGCTTACAAATACCCCAACCTGTGTGTTCATTTAGCTGCAACTGTTAATGTTGTATGCTGGGTGTAGTGGTTCCTTGGGTTCTCTTTTATAATACTGTTATTAATTCTGGTTAATATCCCAGGAAGGGAGCCCCTATGCTAATAGGGACCCTGTCCAATGTGGAGGCACGCCAACTTTTATAGTATCCTCACTCTTCCATATAGCGAAGGTCCGGGATCCTCTCTCATATCTACAGGTTAGCGCCATAGCCTGGTTTGTGAGGGTCATTTACATAACCCCCACCCCATAACAGGGCTACACTTGAAATGCCATTGGTTAAAGTTTTAGAATGGAATTTGCGAAAAGTTTTTTTGTAATAGTGTAAAAATGGAATGTATTGTAGAAAAAATTGAAAACAATATAATGAGTGATATAAATTGTGGCTCAACATGAGTAACACCTTGGAAATGTAATGCCTCCAATTACCTAAATTATATATAATGGATAGTCACTATATCCACAATCACTGTCAATACAATTTATACAGATCGGAAAGTCCTCATGAGTCTTTTTAATCTGGATTGAATGTATATAAGGTACTGTTTTAGATGATCTTTTCTTACAGTGCGGGTGCCAGGGAAACTTGTCTACGCAGAACAAGATGCAACACTGGGATGTGGCCAGCATCCTTTAGGGATTTTAAAGGAAGCAGCACCACTTTCCTGGGAGATGCACCACGACATACATTTTGTATGCTATCTGCTACTTTAGGTATGCATTTTTTTAGCAGTGTTGTCAGCTAGTTGGATGTATATTAGGGATAGTGACATAAGGGATGGGGACAGATAAGATGATCATTCCATGGATCTATAGGCAGCGTTTTTTAAATCTGGGAGGTATGGGTTGCATTTGATGAACTTGCATAGATATATTGATGTTTTTTTTATTTATAAACCTTTTAACCTGTTTGATTAGGATGGTGAGACATATAAAACTTTTTTTTTTTAAATTGATTTTACCCTCAATGTTTTGTAGACTTTTTTGCTGGTAAGATACCCAAGATATATTATCCTGCAAAATATTATACTAAATGAGAGAACTTAAAATCATTTGTTTTTCTCTCAAGGTAGGGAAGTTGAGAACATATCAGGAAAGTGTGAGTGTTCTGTTCTTAAAGTCCCCATTTGTCTCATGACTGAATCCCTGTGGGGAGTGGGATCACATGCTTGATATATATCTCTATCTATATTTCACTGTCATATCCTCTCAAGCTTCCAACCCAGACAGCCTCCTATCAACAATTGACTCCCTTCGAGCTGCCCACTCCACTGAAACAGCCCTTACTAAAGTGGCCAATGGATTCCTTAAAGCTAAGTCTCAAGACAACTTTTCCCTTCTCCTCTTGGATCTTTTCTCCGCTTTTGACACTGTTGATCACCCCCTTTAATCTAAGTCATGAATTCCATTGGTATCAGTGACACTGCTTTATCTTAGTTTGCTTCCTACATATCTGACTGCTTCTTTCATGTTTCTTCCAATGGTAGTTCCTCCTCTCCTTCCTGTTAGTGGTCGCCAAGGTTCAGTCATTGGATTGGTTGTACGGTTCTCTTTACTCTGTACACCTCCTCTTGCAGTAATCTCATTTTCCTCCTTCGATTTGCAGTACTCTCTGTATGCTGATGACACTCAAGATATCTGTCCACCCCTCAGTCCTGAATAAGGTTTCATGCTGCTATGGATGGCTGACAGATTTCTAAAATTCAACCTGGATAAAACAGAACTCATCATCCCCCCTCCTCAAAATTCCAAATCTCCCCCAGACTACTAAGCTCCTTGTACACGCACTTCTCATCTCTCGTCTGGACTACTGTAACAGGCTCCTCTTTGGTATTCCACTAACCCAACTCTCTCCTATAATCTATTATGAATCGATACCACTCCTCTTCTTCTGTATCTCCTAGTAGTCCTCTTCCTTGGCTTCCAATCCACCTCATAATCAAATTCAAGCTCCTGTGCTTTGCCTTCAAATCCCTTCACAGTTCTTGTCCCACTTACCTTTCTGACCTGGTAGAAAAATACTACCCTATCCACTCTCTTTGCTCCTCCAATTACCTACTAATGACTTCCTCACTCATAACCTCATCACATGCACGGCTCCAAGACTTATCTAGAGCTGCCCCAATTCTCTGGAAAGGTCATCCTCATCCTATTCGGCTTGCTCCTACTTTCTGCTCATTTAAAAGTGCACTCAAAACCCATCTTTTCAAACTTGCCTACCTGTCTTCTAAAACCCTCAATACTTCCCACCACTCCATATCTCCCCTCCTTTTGCGCGATACTTTCCCCCTCCTGGATTGTAAAGTCTTTGGGCCTCCTCCTTTGTCACTGTCCTCCTTTGTCACTATCTGTATCTTTCTGTCATTTGCAACTCCTATTTGATGTACAGCACTGCGTAACATGTTGGGACAATATAAATCTTGTTTATTAATAATAATAATAAAATTAATAATATATATAGTCATTTGCAACACATAAGCATCAATGGTGACTGGTTTGCTGGATCACCCAGTAATTCCCATGATACTTTAATAATAATTCAAGCCCAATGCTTTAACCTTCTAATGTGGCCTCAGTAATTTCAATGTGTAACTTGTAGACAAGGACATTTTGGATGAAAGGTTATGTGTCACTAGGCAGGAAAGCATGTGAACATCGCTGTAAAGGGGAGGAAGGTATTTAACATTAAGTAAACTTGACCTTTCAGCATGGACAAAGACATCTTTCAGAGATCTCTAAATATTAGTAATTAAAAAAGCAAAATTGCAGATCCTGATTTTTACTGTAAAAAAAGATAGATAAAAAGAAACGCATCCCAATGGTTTTAATTTACCACACACATATACAATTCCTTAGATATATCACAAATGGAGTGCAGGATAACCACTTATTTGAAAGACTAGTTACAAAAAAATGTAAGAAGCCTTCTAAGTAAAAGCTTAACATCAGAAAAGGCATGAAATATTTTTACATATATATACTATGAATTTGACACCAAAATCAGGCTTGCAGCACCAGTATACAGTGCTTTTTTTCCTTCAAGACCCAACATTTCATTTACCTGGTATAATTCCCATTTTTTTTTATAATATTTATGAAGACAAAACTTGATATTTTTAGCAAGCTGTAATATTCAATCTTTTAAAATAATTAATAGATGTTATACCGCAGTAACTCTAAACTTTCTAATAAAATTTTAATTGATGAGAAACTTGTTGAACATTGTTTCAAGTTTATGGTTAATTCTTTCTTATTTTCGTATTTCCTATTACTGGAAGAAGTAAATATTTTAGTCATGAAGATAACCAATACTTACCTGCTTGTGCTGCTGTTATGAGAGCAGTATTCCCCTCATTGTCTTGCCAGTTCACATCAATGTAAGGACACTGAGATAACGTGATCACTATATCCACAAAGCCTTGATAGCATGCGACAAGTAGGCCTGTCTGTAAATTAACAATGAAATTATCTTCAGTTATGCAGATAGATCACAGATTTTAAATAAATAATTCACAGATGGTCATATTTTATTTTTTTACAGAAAATTTTAGAAGTTAAGGGACTGGAGTAAGGGACTAAGGGACTCTATACATTTTCCATATTAGACTTAAACAAATTGGCTGGCAGTTTTTGAATATTTTTAGAGAGCATTGCTTTGCAAAATCAATACAATAAAAACGTCTTGCTTAAAAGGGGGGTACTTGAATATAAAGGAGCTGAGCAGTTAAGTTACAAGTAATAAGTGTTTATTGTGCTAATGCCACAAAACAACCTGCTTTCAATATGCTAAACAGCATTAAATCCAGCATCAAATATGTAGAGCAGGGGTCAGCAAACTTTTTTGGCTACTAGGCCATTTTAGGAGGTCAAGAAGGCACACAAGGCTGGGTCCTCTTTTGAGTCCCACTCTGATGGCTCCACCCCCCACCAGGAACGCCCCTGAAAGGAAAAATCCCTCTCCTCCGCAATGCATATGGAGGAGAGGGAATGCCCCTGAAAGGAAATCCCTCTCCTCCGCAATGCATATGGAGGAGAGGGAAAGCCCTTGAAAGGAAATCCCTCCCCTCCGCAATGCATACAGAGAAGAGAGAATGTCCCCCTACCCCGGCGGCGAAAGTGTTAACGCCGGCCGCGGTAAATAGGGAAGGGAGGCATGACAAAGAGGTTCAAGAGCTGTGGGCTGCCGACCTCACCGGCCTGGATTAGGCCAGATCGACCAGGTGGACATTAGGCTGAAACAGACGACCCTATCTGGCCTAGCCAGTAGTGAAGCATGGAGGTGGATCTGTGATGTTTTGATGGTACTTAGTGATATAATTGATGGCAACACGCTGCCAGTAATTATTGGAGGACAACTTGTATTTAACTGGATGCATTTGGATCTACCTTGACTATGATCCAAGTCAAACTTTTAGTGGCTACAACAGAAATTAGATAATGTGCTCAAGAAGACATCACAGTCTCCTGAACCTAATATCACTGAATCACTTTGGGAAAAACTCAAATGTGCAGTTTATACAAGACAACCTAAGAATTTAATGGCCTTAGAGGCTATTTGTCAAGAAGAATGGGCTGCTTTACCAAATGAAAAAGTCAAGACCGTCATCCACAACTAATAAAAAAGACTGAATACTAAAGGGGCCAATACATAATACTAAGATCCAAAAGGTGAGCAAACTTTTGAATAGAGACTGTCTCATTATTTTTCTTTTTGCTATCTTTTGTATTATCAGGTAGTTAGCTGACCCAATTTTTTGGGGCACATAACTTTGCTAAACCCATACCTGACTAACTGAAGCAACCCTAACCTATTTGCCTATTTAAATTCAGATGGTAATTTTTTGGGTAGTTAGTGTATATATAGTCTATTTATTTCAAGCAGTGCAACATTATTCACTTAATAGTAAAGGGAGCTCTTTTTGTGCTTGAAAGGAAACAAAAGAGGTTTTACATCTGCATAGCAAGTTCTTCTTTAAAGTGGGCTGTGAAATTGTGAAAGACTTCCTTAGGACTTAATTCTAGACAGCTCTGTAGCTCTGTAGATCTCCCTAATTGACCATAGACTCTGTTAATGCCAGACAACTATAGTATGGACATTAGAATGATTATGCACTGTAAAGTGCTGTGGAAAATGAGAGTACTTACATAACTTTTTATTTACACTACATGATCAGCTGCTGACTTTATAGTGACAGCATATCATGTATTAAATATATTAAATACACATTAGTGACATATATATTGGTTGTGCATTAAACCGGGCAAAGGGTTTTGAGCTTATATTTTATGGCATATGGTATTTGATTCATAGTTATAGACACATTCACAAACATTTTAACTGGATTTGCATTGCCAGTATAGTGCCATCTATTCATTTTATGGTACATTAACACTTCGGTCCTGATTTATTAAAGCTCTCTAAGGCTGGGAAAGATACACTCTCATTAGTGAACCTGGGTGATATAGCAAACCTGGAGTGGATCTGGTCCAGGATTTGCTAGCAAATGAATTTTAAGTAATCCATTCCAGGTCTGCTGGATCACCAAGGTTCAAAGATAAAAGTGTATCCTCTCCAGCCTTGGGGAGCTTTGATAAATAAGGGAAATAAGGGCCTTTGTCTCTACTAACTATGACCGGTATATACCATTTTATTTCAGCAACCAATTAAACTAATTCAAATAAAGGGTGGACGCTTTCATTTTTAAAAGCTTGCCAAACCATTATAGTGCCTTCAGTCTGGGATGCCTATGCATTTAATAAAGGCCTAAACTAAAATACCAAAATTTAAAAGATACATTATCTACTTCAGCCTAGAAGAGGTTAACTGTTTGAAAATGTAATGGGATTGACAAAAAAGCTTCCAGACTCTTGCATTACACTCTTTTAAAATGTGTCAGATTATTTATAGAATCTTCTTAGCTTGCATGCACAAGCTTACCTTCCTAAATTCCTCACTAATCTAAATCAATAAACAGGCTTAAATGCAGCAAAGCCTAAATGAACAAACCTACAATGTAAAGCAAATATTTAAGGTAAGGAGGGTTTTAGGTTTTTATTTGGTACTCATTTTCTCTCTTGTCAATATGATTTAAATAAAAAAAAAAACAGGATTTGTAACACAACATACTTGTTAAAGCTCAGAATGGAGGCAACTATCATTATGCATAAAATACATTTTGGTTTTCTTCTTTAAGGTTTAACTGCCTACAACTCGACTCTCTGAAATAGATCTGGTCCAGGAATAATTACTAATTACTTTTAAGAACTCAATTATAGGTTTGCTAGATGATTAAGGTTTTCCCATATACACTAAGATAGCAGAGAAAATAGGCAGAAAAGAAATACACTTTATTTGCTGCTAGTGGTGAGGCAGACCATGTGTACCATAGTGTATCAAGTAAGTTCTTATAAGTTTTTCTAGTAAATGTTTTATCATTATTACAGGTAATAACATACAATTTGTTTATGTCTTGGTATTTGATTTAAAAACATACTGAACATAGCGAGAAGGAAGTTCTTTTTGCTGGTTACTGTGCTTTAATATTATGGCACTGTGATGGTGTCAGTGATACTAAATGAAATGTGTTTGAATGTGTGCCTAGGCATATGGCATAGCCTCTGCACATCAGGAATTATATATTATTTGTTGATGTGGGGAACATTTTCAGAAGAACACTTATTTCAGATATTTGTGAACTCCTTCAGATAGATATTTTAGTATGTCATGTATCACCATTATAGCACCATTTGCAGATACAACAGAATTTATTTTCAGGCGTAACTTCTAATAGTATTTTCTCCTTGATGATACACAGGCATTACTCGTGACTCCACTAACCTAATCAAGGTATTTCTGCAAAGACCACTGACCTAGTCAGCCTATTTTTGCCCCATATCACCCTAAGCTTATTGCCATTTATTGTTCAATGCATCATTATAAACAGTGAATGTATAATAAATAGTAGTAGTACTATTTATTCTAAAATTAGAAAATAATGTGTTGGGTTAGCACAATTTTATTTCATTTCAGTTATGTCTCACCAACAATAATGCTTTACCAGTATAAACTGGTAAATGTATACCCTGTATGAGGTCATCCCAAAGGAATGCAGCACATCTTTTACCTGGAATCCTTATACGGTAAAATGCTGGTTAAAGGATGATCATTGGTCAAGTACTGGTCAAGCACTGGTCATTGTCTTAGTTCCTGGGTAGTTTAAAACACAGTGCCACACCCTTATTAAGTAGTCTCAACTAGAATTTACTGCATGCAACATGTTATTTGATCATCTGCCAAGCCATTAATTTGGGGGACTCCTTGGATGAGTGCAACTCACTTCCGCAGCTAAGTATTTTTGTCTCTAACTCTTTGTTACTGCATTGTTTTATCTATCTGTCTATTAATAAATAGTATAATCGTAAAATTTTACTTGCAAGTCTATGTTATCTCTCTTTGTACACTTCAAATGTAACCCATAAATATTTACATAAACTGTCACAAATTATATCCATGACGTAACACTTGGTACCACGTGGGGTTTGATGTCTGCAAAATAGAGATATTGATGATAAGATTTATAGTGCGAGAATTTTGATTGTGTTTGTGCTGATTTATTATTTTGGTTTTTGTATTGTAAGTCATTGTGCAATCAGAATAAAATGCAGTAATTGTTTAGCTGGGGTAAAAAAAAGTTGCAAGATGATTAGAGTGCGAGTCCACTCCCAACTGGGTGTCCACATCTGGACAGTGGAACCCACTTGCTCGCGAGTGTAATAAATATGTTGCGCCGACCCAATTGGCAGATATTGGAATCTGAGGTGCAGGATGTTACAGAGAAATTATCTCTATTAAGAATGTGTTTACGTGATACTGATACACAGAGAGAGGAAGTTGTTTTACAGTTTTCAAAGTATGTAGTTAATGCTGTGAAGAAGTTAAAGCTGTGTCATAAGAAACGGCCTCCTACAAGAGAGGGGGCTAAATTGCATGTTAGAGCATTGATTTCAAGAGGAAAATGGGAGGAGGTTACACATTGGTCAGATCGTTCTAAGTCAGATAAAGAAATTGAGATTAAAGAGACAAAGGAATTTGTGAGACCAATAGTGACAACTAGACTGAGAAGTGAAGTGAGAGTGAGATTTAGTGGAATGACTGGAACTAGTGAAGATACAGACATGAGACCACCACAGGGACCGTCCACAGAACAGAGAAATGACAGAGGAGACTCGTTCATATACTGCAGGGGAGCTGACTGAGCTAGGACAAAAATACAGACAGATGCCTGGAGAAGGAATTTTGATTTGGTTTTTGTGAATTTGGGATCAGGGTGGTGATGCTGACTAATACTAAAGAAATTGGATCCCTTTCCTATAGATGGACGTTATTGGGGATCCACTACCTGGGTGGGGCCAGACATGTCCTGATTTACTCCTTTAATGAGACAGAAAATATTTAAAACAGCACCGCAACATTTACGCCCTGGATTATTCACAGTATTAAGTGCTTTGGATGGGAGGCAAGGGAATGTGCATGAAGCAGCAGCATTATTGGGCCAGTTAGAGGAGATTGAAAAAGGACCAGGACATAAGCAAAGACCAATACAGAAAACAGAAAAGGGAGATTTCATAAAGAGATTTAAAATGACCAGAAAACAGTTGTTTCTTGATCTGATTAACAGTGGTGTTTCCAAAGCAGACATTGATGTGATCTTTACTATTGATCTGTTCAAGCACTGGAAACAACTTAAGGATAAAGAGAAGTTACAGACAGCCAGACTCATGAAGGTGTTGTCTAGTGATGTAAAAAAATAACCCCTCCTTCTACACCTCTTCAGAAAAGAGACAACCCATATGGGGAAGCAAAAACAGCTTTATATGATTATGTTACAACACATACACCCTCCAAGAGAGAAAAAGTGTGGGGGTACCACAGCCTATATATCCTTGACTAGAAGATAAATCACCTGCTCCACTGATCAGAACCTGAAGTTTGGGTCCAGACACTACATGGGTGATAGTGGAAAGTTTGGGATGTCAGAATACATGGGCTTCTAAAGTTCACTGCAGACTACAAATAGCCAATGGTCCTGTCTTTAATGCCAACGTATTTTCATCTGAATCCAAACAACATAACAGAAATGAATATCTTACCGGGTCAGACTATCCATTGTGGGGGTCAGCTCAATAGTGGTAGGCACAGCAGTCAGAGACAGTGACACAACGGCATAGTTCACACAGGGATTTGCCTGTTTTCTCTATTTTCATCCACAAGCAAAATATAACGCCTTTACATACAGGCAAAAACACAAAATAAATTCCTGCTCGGCTGAGCACTAACTAAACACAAGAAACACCCTTTCTATACTGGGGGCCTACTACCAGCCACACGACACAACTCAAAGTAAACTTACAGTGTCCTTTTTGTCGTTTTAGCAGACCTCAGCAGCAATGGTGAAATACAGTCTGTTCAACCAGTCCCCCCACCCCCACATGCTCAAAGTGCAGACCTTTATAGCCCAGATATGAGCTGATTTTCATCACCTGGCTGAGAGCTATATAGGAAACCTGTTTTGGACAGGAAGGGAATGAGGAGCCCCACTACCAACCTGCTCATAATTCCATAAAAATCCAGACCCGACAACACCATTTACCAAAGTCCTCAGCAAACAATGTTTTGCTAAGGCAACCCATGTTTCCTGCATTTCTGATATCTCACCCAGCGTTTCCTAGTTGAGATATCCACTTCCTGTAGCCTAGTACATTGTATATGAAAGAAACCTAGGCGAAATATAACGATTTTCGACTACTTTTCCAGTCGCTGTCTAACCTCATACATTGACAGGGATGTATGTGTTTGGCACTTCAGTATGTTATTTCTCTGTGTTTGCAGTCAAACTCATTGTGGGGGGTCATGCTAAATGGACACCAGTGTAAGTTCCACCACTGGAGTGCCCAGTTTATTGGGCAATATTGGGGCACATATTGAAATTACAGGGACTAATCAGGCCTTGTTGGAAGCAGGGGTGTTCAAACCATCCAAAAACCATTGATGGAGAATCTCAGGATCAGTTTGTGTTTACCAGGGATGGAAGACAATATGCCACAACTGGATTATTACAAGGTTACCCACACAGCCCAATTATTTGTCATGGATTTGTCCAAAGATCTAGAAAAGCTTCCACTGATTTCTTAAATGGAACAACTCTAGAGGAAGTACCAAACAACAACTAGTGGTAATATGGACAGAGTTAAGTTAAAGTGGTGGCATTTCTGCTTAGGAACCAACCATTTTGAACCAACAATTAGCGGGACTAGTGACTGCATCTGTTGAACCAAAAGCACCTGTGATTATGATTGATAAGAAACCTTTCCAGGAGGCTTCAGACTGGGAGCATTTGACGTCTGATGAATAAATATTTGTATGATACTCTGATGGTTCAGCTACGGACAAATTTTGACTACTACCGGTTTTCAAACCTCCACAGAAACAATGCTATATCAGATTGGGAGGGAGGGTTTAGATAATATGCTCAATTACATGCAGTGGAAATGAAGACTGAAGATACCGCAGGTTCATCTGGACTCAATAAAAGCTCTAATGGCCTGCAATCTACATTGATAGATTGGTTTTGGGTTGTGTCACAAGCCTCATTTTGTTACATCAGTGGGTGGTGGGGGTTAGTACACCATTCTTTCACATGTTAGGTCAGATAAGATAAGATAGAAGTTTTTGAGGATCCTTTGTGGGAGAAAAACTGTGAGTTTGTACAAATTTGACTACCGTATTCTATCAAGCATACGTAGAAAAGATTATGATCCAAGTCATGATCTTGGATCATGTCTTGATCCAAGACATTTTTCAATAATGTTATGTGATTATTTGCATGGATATGGATAATATCCAGTATAGCAGATGGGGAAGGGAAAGTAAGAAGAAAGATTAAGTATTTGCTAGTAAAAGCTGATAAAAAAAACTCAGAGATGTTGATGTTAACCGTTTATTTTCCCTTTCAAGGACTGGTTCCAATCTTGGAGTAGAAGAATATGGTGGCTCTTCTTGGTATCACTATGGCCTGGAGTGGATTCTGATTATCAATGTCTTATACAAGACACTCTTGAAAATAAATTATTGTATATGCATAACCGTTTTGCCCAGCTGATGAATAAAACAGACTTCTGGATATGTTCACATAGTCCATTGTCTTCTAGAACTATGCCATATATTGCCATTCCAGTACCACCAGAGGAACTTTTAAACAGGACATGGATTGATTATGGGGAATTGACTTTGGGAAAGTTTCAATCACACAGTCATAGGACTGCCAACAGTGGCTTGGTTATCAGAACATTGGTGGACTGAATTTAGAAATGATACATTTATAATACATTTAGGCTGTGCAATAGTTGGCTCTCAAACACAACCCAAGACATTGCACAACAACTATTAGTGTAACAATTATTTTAGGACAAATAGTAATAGAAACCACTAATAATCTATATTATACAAAAACAGGAATGAAATATACTCTGATGGAAGAGGAAAGGATATTCAAAAATAACTGAAATCTAAAATGGCCAAATTGGTTGTCCTGGTTGAATCCTGTCATTTGATTCTTAGGGGTTGGGGGTTGGACTGGAGGTTTTTTTCATGCCTTATGGTATATAGTAATTGTTATGCTAATTATATATATGTGTTCCTTTGTTTTGCTGTTTTTTAACTAAGTGCACTCATTCAACAGTGGCATTTCTGCCTTTGCGTACTGTTGGTGTTTCATTATGATGTTGGTGAGCCAGGGAGTTGAGTGTTGGGTTAGCATAATCTTATTTAATATCAATTATGTCTCACCAACAATAATGCTTTACCAGTATATACTGGTAAATGTATACCCTATATGAGGTCATCCTAAAGGAGGGCAGCACATCCTTAACTGGCATCCTTATAAGGTAAAATGCTGGTTAAAGGATGATTATTGATCAAGTACTGGTCAAGCACTGGCCATTGCCCTAGTTTAAAAGACAGTGCCATACCTAATTAGGTAGTCTCAACTAGAACTTACTGCAATCAACATGTTTTTTGATCATCTGCCAAGCCATTAAATTGGGGGACTCCTTGGATGAATGCAACTCACTTCTGTAGCTAAATATTTTTTTTATATCTAACTCTTTGTTACTGCATTGTTTTATCTATCTGTCTTTAATATTAAATAATATAATCCTGCAAGTCTCTGTGTTATCTCTCTTTGTACACTTCAAATGTAACCCATAAATATTTACATAAACTGTTACAAATAATATCCGTGACATAACAGTTTCCACAGGTGCCAGGATTACACAAAGTGCCACTACTATTTAAAATGCTATCATACAGACTTATTAGCTTGTACTATCCTCTTCCTCATAATATTTTTCTCTTAAAGTATCTGTTATCCAATGTTAAAAAGTTAGGGTTCTATATACACAATATTCCCCTGTCAATTCATCTGAAACTCGATGACAAATGGTTGAATCTTTCTACACTTCTTATTAAAGTTCCTATTAAACAATGACTTGGTCTTCCACCTAGATGCAAATTGCCAAAGTGTACAGCTGTCACACCAAGAAATGCCTTATGTGTAAACGCATGTAGAGTGAATAGACCGGGAAATAATTTATAAATAAAGCTCTTTAGAGTGTTTTCACATTTCTTAAACTATGTTCAGTGCCTAATTACACAGCAGGATTAGAAAGCAGAGAACAGGAGCAGCAGGATTAGAAATCAGAGAAGGTGAAGATGATGAGAAACTAAAATGTTTTTAAAATAATTTTCATTTTTAATCAGTAATTTTTACAAATTTGCAAAGTAACACTTTCTACCACTTTTTGCAAATGATCACAAGATATACAATTATATAGTTACATAGTAGGTTAGGTTGAAAAAAGACATAATTCCATCCCATCAAGTTCAACCAGTAGGGAAATAAACATATCCCAGATATAAAACCCTATAAGACATAGTTGGTCCAGAGGAAGGCAAAAACAACCCTAGTACAATTTGCTTCAACACGGAAAAAAAATCCTTTCTGATTCCGTGGGGCAATCAGATGTTCCCTGGATCAACAGTCTCTGTTATCTTTACTTTAAAGCCTTAATACCCAGTTGATATATGTGCTCCTAGAAAAGCATCCAGTTTTTTCCTAAAGTAATCTATAGAAGTTGCTGAAACTCCTTCATGAGGGAGCCGATTCCACATTTTCACAGACCTTACAGTGAAGAATTCCTTCCTTATCCGGAGCCTAAACTTCTTTTTCTCCAGATGCAAACAGCACCCTCTTGTTCTTTGTAATGATCTCAAAGTGAATAATTGGGAAGAGAGTTCTTTATAAGGACCATTTATATATTTATACAGGGTGAAGATATCCCCCTAAACGTCTCTTCGCAAGTGATGAACAGGCTTGACGGAATCAGCGGGGAAAGAAGACCCTGTGGAGCTTGAGTCTAATCTGGCATCTAGAGCTGGGCACTGGGCGGCAGCAGCAGTAACAGCATGAGGAGGAGGAGGTAAGTCCTGAGTCGGATCAAGGACGGCATTAAAGATTGAGGCCATCACCTACATGGACAGTGTAGAAGCTGTTGCTACTGGAGACATTGCTGTGTAGGGGACTGCCTTTTCCTATCTGCTAGCTGTAACTTTGTAAAATGCGACATGGACAGCATTGTTAACTGGCATCTACAGCTGGGTATTGGGCAGGCAGCAGCAGTAACAGCAGGAGGAAGAGGTGGTAGAGCCTGAGATGGAGTGTGGACAGCATTTGTAACTGGCATCTACAGCTGGGTACTGCGCAAGCGGCAGCAGTAACAGTAGGAGGAAGAGGTGGTGGGCCCTGAGACAGAGTGTGGACAGCATTTGTAACTGGCATCTAGAGCTGGGTACTGGGAAGGCAGCAGCAGTAACAGCATGAGGAGGAAAGCCCTGAGACAGATCAAGGACGGGATTAAAGATTGAGGCCATCACCTACATGGACAGTGTAGAAGCTGTAGCTACTGGAGAAATTGCTGTGTATGGGACTGCCTTTTCATATCTGCTAGCTGTAACTTTGTATAATGCGGCATGGACAGCATTGTTAACTGTCATCTACAGCTGGGTACTGGGCAGGCGGCAGCAGTAACAGCAGGAGGAAGAGGTGGTGGGCCCTGAAACTGAGTGTGGTCAGCATTTGTAGATGACATCTAGAGGTGGTTGGCGCTGAGATGGAGTGTGGACAGCATGTGTAACTGGCATCTAGGGCTGAGTACTGGGCAGGCAGCAACAATAACAGCATGAGGAGGAGGACCTAAGCCCGGAGACCGATCAAGGACGGCATTAAAGATTGAGGCCATCACCTAAACGGACAGTGAATAAGCTGTTGCTACTGGAGAAATTGCTGTGTATGGGACTGCTTTTTCATATGCGGCATGGACAGCAATGTTGCAAAAAATACAGATATTTCATTCTGATACCACTTGCTATCTATCAAAAAATCCATAAAAATGCCTGTATTTCTGTAAAAGAATACAGATATTTAATTCTGATACCACTTGTTATGTATCAAAAAAGCCAAAAAATTTTCTGTATTTCTCTAAAAAAAATTACCGATATTTCATTTTAATACCACTTGCTATCCATCAAAAAATCCAGAAAAAAATTCTGTAAAAAAAAATACAGATATTTCATTCTGATCCCACTTGCTATGTATCAAAAAGCCATAAAAATTTCTGTATTTCTCTCCAAAAAATACAGATAGGTAAATATGATACTTCTTGCAATCTACAGGTCTTGCTGGTGGAACTGCCATAGAGATCCCTGCTGCTGCTGGCAGCCGGAAAGGCTGAGCACAAGTCCCTTACAAGCACTTCTTGGTAGTGTTGCATTTTAGGTCCCCTGTATTGGGGCAAGATGAGTTGTTGTATCTCAGGCTTGTAAGTCACTCTTTGTTTTTATGTGTTGATTGCGCCGATCTTTGGCTATGCACTCCTGCATGAAGGCTGTGATGTGGCTCAAAGGTGCCACAGCTGAGGTAATTCTGGATCCACACTCCTGTGGGTCGAACAGCAGCACAGGGTCGTCCTCCTACTCCTCCTCCTCCGCCAGGTCTTGCAATCCACAGAACATGCCGCCTTGTGTTTGGGTGGATGGATGCCATGTACCCTCAATATCTTCCTCTGCCCCTCCGCCCCTTCTACCATGCCTGCAATGTCCTCCTCATCCTCTTCCTGGATTTGGGGTGCACTATGCCTAGTAGGCACGCATGTCCGAGATGATGTTTGAAACGTCATGTCTTGATGCAGCATCCACTCTGTTGTGTGTCATGTCTGAGATCCACCATCATCTGTTCCAGCAGGCATTTGATGGCCTCTTCAAAAGGTGAAAATACAGTGCACAAATCTTCAATTTGCAGCCACTCCGCAGGGCTGAAGAAAGGTAGTGTAGGTATACGTCTGAAACGAAAAGACTCTGCCACGTAATCCACCACGGCTTTCTGTTGTTCAGCCAGCCACTGCAGCATGTAAAAAGTAGAATTCCAAAGAGTGGCCACATCACAAATTAACCGGTGCATTGGCAGATTAAGATTTCGCTGTTAATCCGCCAATCTGGCACTGGCTGTGTACGACCGTCTAAATGCGCTGACAACTTTCTGGTCTTCAGCAACAGCGGCTGGGGGCCTGGGTAATTCCTAAGGAAGCGCTGTACTATCAGGTTCATGATGTGAGCCAGGCAAGGTACGTGTGTGAGTTTCCGGCAAAGCAGGGTGGCCAGCATATTGGCCTTGTTGTCACACAAGACCTCGCCTGGCTGGAGTCTGTTGGGAGTTAGCCATATGTCCTCCTGCTCCTGCAGGGCACTTAGAATGGTTGCACCCGTGTGGCTGAGGGAACCCAGGCTTCGCAACCTCAGGACTGCGTCGCAACGTCTTAATTGGGCACCGAAATAGCAAACTGCAGGTTGTTGCTGGTTGTGAACAGATGCTGCCGAATGGGAGGTACTGGGTCTCCACAGCAAAGTGTCCCTGGAGGAAGAGGTTGAGGCACAAGAGTCAAAGGAGGAGGTGGAAGTAGAGGTCGAGGAGGAGATTGCATGGCGATGTGCTCTGGGCGGAGGTAGGTATGCAGACCTTGCTGCAGCTGCATCTTCCCCTGCTGCCACCAAAGTTACCCAGTGAGCTGTATAGGAAATATATCTATATCCACTTCATGCTTGTTGACCAACTGTCGTTGCTGCAGGGCCATGGACACATTGCTCTGCACATGTTCATGCAAAGCAGGAACACATTTTTCTGCAAAATACTGTTGATTGAGCATAACGTGCTGTGGGTTTGCGCAGAGGAATGCGTAAAAAAACGCATTGGAGTCCACCAGCTTCTAAGGGAGGAGCTCTAACGCAATCAGCTGTGCAATTGCCACATTTATTAGCTTTGTTTTGGGGTCATTTGGGCCATATTTCCTCTTGCGCTCCAGCATCTGGGGGATAGAAGGTTGGATGCTGCTAATGCTAAGCACAGAAAAACGTGGACGATGGGGTAGAAGGTGCGGCGGATGACAATAATGCCTGGTCTTGACAGCTAGAAATGCGACAAACAGCAGCCGATCTGCGTTGGAGCCCCTGCTCACCGCTGGTGAAGCCTGAAAAAGGTAATGCTCGGCTACATGCCCCACTAAAATTACTGGCAGCAGCACGGGTAACTTTGGTGGCAGAAGAAGGAAAGGCAGCTGATGAAGATCCAGCAGTTTGAGCTTGCTTCTTGGTCGCACAGAGCTCTGTGCTTTGACTAGGTGTTCCTGCCAGGTTACCGGGTTGTGGCTTTTTAAATGTGTGCTCATGCAACTTGTTCCAAGTCTGTATGGGTTTTTGCCTTGTTTCAAGTGTTGAGCACACAGTTTGCAGATGACCATAGTGTTGTCATCACTATGGACATTAAAAAATGCCCACACGGGCGAACATCTAACTAGGCTGAAAGGTGCTCTGGAGCTGGTGCTTGTGGTGGCAGTGCGCGGTTGTTGAGGCACAGCTGTGGTGACAGCTTCCGACGATGGACCACTATGACATACCCTCTTCCTCCCTCTCCCCCTTTGAGGGCGCTCTGCAACCTCCTCCTCTTCTTCCTCCTCCTTCCCCTCTTCTTCCTGCCTATTATGATCTCCTTGTTCCCCATGTCAGATCAAGGACATCATCATCATCATCATCAGAAGAGACAGTTTCCCTGTATGTGCCGAAAGGAAGCAGCGGCCTTTTGAAACCAGTTTGAATTTTCTTGTCTGGCTGAGAGTGTTCGGGTGAAAAGTAAGTGGGGGGAAAAGCCTGTGAACGGACTCTCTTCGTCAGATGACTGAAACAATTGAGCATCTTGAAGGAATGCTTGTAGCGCCTCCTCTCCAACCCCTCGGTGGGACTCCTCTACATACTGCTGTACACAAGACTTTCCAGCCGATGATAAAGAACTAGGAGAAACAGGGGTATTATGGACTGTTTGGGACACCTGTAAGGCCTGTGTCTGGGACTGGGATGAGGAGGGGGTACAATCACTTGACCCAGGCTGGTGTGGTAATAATGGACGCCCACCAACAACAACAGCGCTTGTTGTTCTCAGGTCTGTAGACATTGTACAAATTTTTGTGTGGCTTGACACCCTGCAAAATACTTTGGAGCTAATATGCTTCACAAAGTGTAAATTTTTACAGTTTCTTTTTTTTGTGGCAGGGGTTGACACCAAAAATGCAAGTGCGCTGTGTGTGTTGTATGCAGCACTTTCCTTCAGTGGTGACGCTTGTAATATGCAGCACAGTATACAAACTATTTACTGCAGTATACACTGCGTCTGTATGAATGTCTCTCAGTACAAGTGTGATACTGCGCACGCAGTCAGGGAGGGTACCCTGGCTCTGGCTGCGTGTATGTAACACACTGACTATCTATCTTTCTATTTATCCATCTATCTAACAGTGAAGCACTCCACCAATCTGAGTACAGTAGCTTTCAGGACTGCACGAATACAGTACAATCCAACTAATAGTGTGAGTGTGACACAGTCTAACTAAGTAAAGCACTTTATTTTACTTTGAAAAAGCAAGCCAAGCAGCACAGAAATGCTAGCAAATCTGTCAGGAGTGGTAAACGCAGGCATGCCCTGGCCTTATATAGGCAAATATCTGTCTGTGTGGCATGCAGTGACAGACAGCCAATCGGTTATTGGAGGGCCCTAGGCATTATGGGGGAGGTCCCTAGGAAATGTGGGAGGGCCGAATTCGGGGCTTTGAATCCAACAAAATTCAGGTCGACCCGAATTCAAACAGCCATATGCAGGTCGAACATTAGGACAACCGGAATTCGAACAACACTAGCAGTGACATTGCTTTTATGAATTTGGACTTGAGCTTTGCCATTTTCCTTTGTGTAGAAAAAAAGAATATACGGTGAAGAACACCAATTTTTGTAGCAGGATTTTTTAGGCCAATATCAACAACATATATTTTAGAAAAAACTAAATTTTTTATTATTATTTACTTTACAAGGTTAACTTCCAGTACATAAAACCACATAAAAACTATTATTAACCACAATAATTTCTCCTTTCAGAGTGTCCCTGTGAGGGATACATTCTGGGTAAATTCTCTACGTGTTTTGTGGAAATATCCGCTTCCTTAGGAGAGAGGATCTGATGCTTGTGTTCTTAGCAACACTCTCTGTTAGGATCAGTAGTGGGGAACAGATGGGTAGTCATGGCAGTAAAGTTCTTATATGTTTTGCTCTGGTATCAATTTTAAATCACATCTAGTTGTTATTACAATTTTGAAGTCCTTAAGTTTTAATGTTATTTCTATTAGTCAATTTTGGATGGAACTTTGTAAGGAACTTACCTGTCCTGCGAGCCCGCGGCGTCCCTGGGGATCCTGGCCGGAGAGGGAGACGCCTCTGCAGCAAGCAGCATGCCCGAGGCTGCTGCCCTGCTCACAGCGTGTGTCTCTCTGCAGGCGGAGGGATACGTCCTAACCGAACTACTGTTCCGAACTACTGTTACTGCCTCGCCGCGGGGTGGGACATAGTTTGAATTCGCAGGGGATTCAGTTACCCTTCTATCAAATGGAGGCAGGTGGCGCAAGGTCATGGGTCACTCTGGCCATTTAAGGAGAACCTGTCCTGAACACCATTGCTCGCTATAAGCCTCTGTGAACACAGTGTGCTTGGGTGCGTCCTTTGTGTTGGGTATGTTAATCCAGTTTGTCATTCCCATAGCGACCTGGTCTGAAACCCGACTCTTGCCTGAACTCTGCCTGCCCTGACCTCGGATTGTTTGTGACCACTCTTGTCTGCTGCTGCCCTGACCTCGGATTGTTCCTGACCTGCCTTTGCCTTACCCTCTTGTACTACGCTTATCGGACTCAACATCTGTAAATAACCCTTGTCTTGTTTTATGACGATAATAAAACTTGATAAAAGGATATTTGGAGTTGGCTGTGGTTTGTGTGCCCAGGCGCATTACAGTATAGCGGGCCACTCACACACCACCCAGCCCTAATGGAGGAAATCCAGCGGGGCCTACAGGAGCTTGCATTAGGGGCTCCCACCAGTCACCCCACGAAGGTTCGTGAGCACCTCCTGGACAAGACTCGGGTCCAAATTTACAAATGTATGCAGCCCAGCTGTGCCAGTGGAACCCCAGATTCCTTTACCCGAGAAATTTTAAGGCAACAGAGAAGACTTCCCCAACTTCCGGGACGCCTGTCTTCTGTACTTCCAACTTCGCCCTATTGCCTCAGGGACAACACACCAACATATTGGAGTGGTCATCTCCCTCCTGAGGTGAGCCGCAGAGATGGGCATTCAATTTGCCTCCAGATGATCCTGCATTCAGTTCTGTCACTGACTTCTTTGCTGTTATGGGGGTGATTTATGATGACCCGGACCTGACCCAGACAGCGGAGATAAACTTGGAATACCTATCTCAGGGGAGACGTCCTGTGGAAGAATATGCAGCAGAATTTCGGCGCTGGGCCACCTGTACCCGTTGGGGAGATTCAGCTCTACTCCATCGCTTCCGTCAAGGTCTCAGCGATCAAGTCAAAGACCTGCTGTTGGGTCTCCCTTCCCCATCCACCCTGGATCTTGCGATACAGCAGTCTATCTGTGTTGACCAGAGGATCTGGGAACGCCGTCTAGAAAAAGCCGTCCGTAGAACCAGGAGTCGTTCTCCTCCACAGTTGAAACCTGGACCTCTGGTGAATACTTCCAACGCCACACCACCTGCAAAGTTTCCATCCTCTATGCCTGACCTGGGGGAACCCATGGAGATTGGGTTGTCCAAACTCGACCCCCCCGAGCGCAATCAGTGTTTGCAAAGTGGACTTTGTCTTTACTGTGGCGATCCTGATCACAGGGCAAGGACATGCCCTCGCAAAGAACCTTCAAGGTTCCAGTGTATTGGGAGAGCAAAACGGTGCCTCTCAGACCCGTTGGCCTGGTCTACTCGTCGCATCCTGGAGCCGGCTACCATATCCTGGGATGGGAAGTTCCGCCAAGTCATGGCCTTTCTTGACTCCGGGGCAGATGGTAACCTACTGGACCAAGATGTTGCCGTTGAACTGGGAATACCAGTCGCCCCTCTTGGGCCTGAACTGTCCTTAGCCCCCATTGATGGCACCCCTCTTCAACAGGGTCTTACACCCTCTATTACCCCAGAAGTGCAACTAACAGTGGGGGTCTCCCATAAGGAAGTGATCCACCTTATTGTGATCTGGATGGTAAGACCCCCCCTGATTCTAGGCCTCCCTTGGTTGAAATCCCATAACCCTATCATTAATTGGTAGTCAGGTCAAATCATTCAGTGAGGAACCAAATGTCAGGCTAGATGCCTGACTCCAGTAATGCCAGTACGGGCCCTTGAGGTGTTAAAAAAACTGTCCAAGCCTTACCAGGAGTTTGCTGATGTCTTCTGCCCCCGATCAGCTGACAAACTCCCACCTCATCATTCCTATGATTGCCCCATTGAGTTACTCCAGGGTACCCCCTAGGGGTCATTTGTTCAATCTCACCGGGCCAGAGACAAAGGCCCAGAAAGAATACATCCAAGAAAACTTAGAGAAGGGCTTCATCCGGCCATCCTCCTCCCCTGCGGGTGCTGGCTTCTTGTTTTGTAGAGAAGAAGGATGGCGGGTTAAGACCTTGTATTGATTACAGGGGCCTAAACAAGATTACTGTGAAGAATCGGTACCTTTTGCCCCTTATGGATGTTCTGTTCTCTCAGGTCAATGGTGCCCGATTCTTCACCAAGCTAGACTTGAAGGGGGCTTACAACCTTGTCCGCATTAGGAAGGGTGATGAATGGAAGACTGTCTTTAACACCAGGAAGGGGCATTTTGAATACTTAGTAATGCCCTTTGGTCTGTGTAATGCCCCGGCAGTCTTCCAGGAATTTGTGAATGATGTATTCCGAGAATTTCTGAATAAATTTGTGGTTGTGTATCTTGATGATATTTTGATTTATTCATCTGATCTTCTCCTCCACAGAGCACAAGTGCACCAGGTACTCCAGAAGCTCAGAGAAAACTGCCTCTATGTGAAATTGGAGAAGTGCGCCTTCGAGGTATGTGAGGTTGCTTTCTTAGGCTATATTCTGTCAGATCACGGGTTGGCCATGGATCCAACCAAGGTCTTAGCAGTTCTGGAATGGCCGCAACCCACTGATGTCAAGGGCCTTCAGCGCTTTTTAGGTTTTGCAAATTTTTATAGGAAGTTTATACGAAACTTCTCGTCCATTGTCCACCCTTTGACGAACCTCACTAGGAAAGGGTCAGATTCCTCAAGGTGGACTCCAGAAGCTTGCGAAGCCTTCAAAGCACTGAAAAGGGCTTTCTGCAGTGCACCCATATTGGTGCATCCGGTGCCCACTCTCCCATTTATTATAGAGGTGGATGCTTCGGAGATTGGCGTGGGAGCAGTCCTCTCCCAGTACTCCGGAGAACCGGAGAGATTGCACCCGTGCCTTCTTCTCCCGTAAGTTCTCCGCAGCGGAGAACAACTATGACGTGGGCAATCGGGAGCTTCTGGCAGAAAAATGGGCTTTTGAGGAATGGAGGCATTGGCTGGAAGGGGCAGAACATCCCATAACGGTCTATACTGACCATAGAAACCTGGAATATTTTGAAGGGGCTAAACGCCTCAACGCCCGGCAAGCCTGTTGGGCCCTGTTTTTTACGAGGTTCAACTTCCAAATTACCTACAAGCCACGTTCAAAAAACGTGAAGGCTGATGCCTTATCCCGTTGTTTCCCAGAGGCAGCTTCCCTTCTGGATCCGTGCCCTAGCCCCATTTTGTCCCCGCAATGTTTGGTGTCAGCTATACAGACTCCAGTGTTATTAGAGAATCTAATTTTTCATGTGTTTCATGTGTTCCGCCTGCATGGGGCTCCGGAGAACATTGTTTCAAACCGTGGGGTTCAGTTTGTGTCTCGGTTCTGGAAGGAGTTCTGTGCCCAAAGGGGCATCGAGCTTTCCTTTTCGTCAGGGTTCCACCCTGAGACGAATGGCCAGACCGAACGAACCAACCAGTCATTGGAACAATACCTCCTGAGCTTTGTATCTGGTTGCCAGGAGAGATGGGCTGACTATCTCCCCTTTGCGGAGGTGGCATATAACAACGCAGGTCCACCCTCTGATCTTCCCATCCCTAACGATTGGGTAGAACGTTCCCGATCTGTTTGGAACCAGGTCCAAAGTAATTTTAGAGAGGCAGTAGCCCAGCAGAAGAGGTTTGCAGATCGCCATAGATCCCCTGAGCGCCTGTTCCAACCGGGTGATCTGGTTTGGGTGTCTACCCGTAATATTCCCCTCCTCCAACCCTCAGCCAAGCTAGGACCCAAATTTATTGGCCCGTTATCGGAAATATTGGAAAAGATTAATAGAGTGACTTATAGAGTCAAGCTTCCAAGTTCCTTGAGGGGGGTAGACACCTTCCATGTCTCTTTATTAATGTCTACTGCCGACTCTGCTCCCCTTTCAGATCCTCTCCGCCAGTGGAGGTGCAGGGAGCACCCGAAAATGAAGTTGAGAGGATCCTGGACTCTTGTAAGGTGCGTAATTCTCTGCAATATCTCATTGATTGGAAAGGTTTTGGACCAGAGGAGAGATGCTGGGTGTCTGCCCACCGCGTACATGCGGAAGAACTTGTGTCGGAATTTCACTGTGATTACCCGGAGAAACCCCGACATGAGGGTCCTGAGGCCCCTCCTGAAGGGGGGGTAGTGTAAGGAACTTACCTGTCCTGCGAGCCCACGGCGTCCCTGGGGATCCCGACCGCAGAGAGAGTGTCTCTTTCTGCAGAACTACTGTTCGGCCAGGCAGCATCCCTTCCATCTCATTGGACGTGATTACTGAAAATCCTGTTCTCAGCACTCCTGTGGAGGTGCAAAGTAGGGCACGTCCCAGGAGTGCTGTGGGAAGAGGTGCGCACGCTACCACGCGTGCCTCTTTTACCCCCCGAGGGTGTGGCACGTGGCTGCCTCGCTGTGGGGCGGGACATAGTTAGTTTGAATCAGCCGCAGGGGATTCAGTTACCCTCCTTATCATTGGAGTTGGCTGTGGGTTGTGTGCCCAGGCGCAATACAAACTTGAAGCAAACAATAATACGGTACTGAAATCTCACAGCTGAGCCACACGTTTACACACCAGCTACCCTGCATGCTGCAGTCAGTAGCATTGGTGTTCTTCACGGTATATTCTTTTTTTCTGGGTTTATTAAGGGATGTGGCCTATGTGATCTATACCATATGTATAGGTGGAAATCTTCTTCTTTGTATTTTCCTTTGTGTACACAGAGCTAAAAAAAGTGTTCATTTCTTTATCCCCAGTTACCAAAAGACATCCTTTAAGGGGCCTACATGTTCAGATCTAATCTTTTTGCTATTATTATATTTTAAAAAAAATGGGGGTTTGCCTTACTTACCCTTGCAATCTGTCTTTCATTTTGAAGTTTTGAACATTTTATTTCCTTTTTACATCTTTTGTTATATTTGTTATAGTTTTCAATCGATGAAGGTGATCCTTCATTTTTATATTTTTGGAATGCCCTTTTCTTGTTCCTTATGGCTTTTTTAACATCAGATGTGAGCCACATAAGTTTTAATTTTAGCCTCCTAAACGTATTACAAATTGGAATATATTTTTCAGTGTGTTTTTGTAGAACAGACTTGAAACATTCCCATTTCTGTTCTGTGTTCTTTGAGGACAATTTTGTCCCCCAGTCCATTCCAGAGAACCTCTCCTAATAATGAAAAATTTGCTCTCTTAAAACTAAATGTTTTTAACTTTTATGTTTTTGCTTCTTGTTTACAGCTTACATTAACTGAAATCATATTATGGCCACTGCTACCCAAATTCTTTTTTATATGCACATTTGTTATTAACTCTGCATTGTTAGAAAGAATAATGGACTGCACCTCTGTAAATGAAATTAAGCTCTGTAAAAGTAGACAGAAGTAGTGTGTTCTGAGTAGGGCTGATTTGCTAGGACACTTGTCTTATTTGCCCCATCAACTCACCTAATGTAATCCACCCCCTTGTTCCATACATGCATACCATGTTTATTTACAGCTAGCACCACATATTTTTACCGTTATATAAGAACTCCTTGTCCACAAAAAAAAAAAAAAAAAAAAATAACAAGTGATACACGTATGACATTTAAATAGCCGTATAAACATATTCTCACATTTCCTGTTATTTCCTGTTCCCTTCTCATGACTGTGGTTTGCTGTGATGTTTTTCCTCTTGCTTGTCTAGGACTTTAATTTTTTGTTTTTGATTGTTTTTTATTATATGCAAAATTGATGTTCGGTCCAAAAATAATTTTGTTTTTAAATAATTTTTTTAAGAGATACCAAGGTTCATACAATAAAGTGAAATATTTACATTTCAAGCCAGCAATACCATATCCATCAGTGAATAAAGTGCATACATCATAAATAAGTGACAACGTTATGGCTATGAGGGGAACCAAGGCATCTCCATTTTTCAGAACATTTATAAGGGAAGCGGGTAACCAACAAAGAGAGTAAAAGGGGGGAAGGAAGGGGGGGAGGTTACTGACCAGCTGTGTAGTCAAACTCAATACATTGTCAGACTTTGAGCCAACATTGGCCTATATACAATTATTAAAAATCCAGTTAAAGGGGTTGTAACATTCTGGAATATTCCTCAGTGGTAGTAAAGTGGATCCAATGGTACCAAGTTTGGGCAAATCTATCTGCTCTCTTGGCATCAGTGGCGATCAAGTCCTCCATTTGATGAATATCAGCTACCCTTCTCAGCCAGTGTGCTACAGTTGGGGGAGTGTTATTTTTCCAAAAAGCTGGAATACAAGATTTAGCTGTTTAAGAGGTGTCTCAGTAGGGAGTTGCTATATCCCTTACGGGATAGGTCCTGAGATGTGTAGGAGAGTCAGAGCTGGATTATGTCTGACGTCCACCTCTGTGAGTTTCAAGATGACATCGGCCATCGAGTTCCAGTACAGTTGCAGCTTGGAGCACTCCCAGAAAATATGGAGCAACATACCCTGTGCTTCACCACATCTCCAGCAAGTGCTGTCTGACTGCGGGAAGAGCTTAGAAAGTTTCACGGGGGTCCTATACCAGCATGTAGCCAGTTTATAGTTGGTTTGTTGGCAGAAGTGGAGTAGCATATCTCTCTGTTCATCAGTAAAACAGGTGTTTAAATCAGCTTACCATCTAGTCACAAATGGGGGGGGGAATCTGGCGTATGTGCGGTTAACAGGGTTTGGTAGGCGTAAGAAAGTGTACCCCGCATGGGGCGTCCGGCAGCGCACAGGGCCTCCAGGGATCAGACGAATAAATAGGGTCTTGGCTGAGATCTTAAAACATATGTAAGCTGTATGTGACGCCAAGGTGACAATGAAGGGAGTTCCCTGTCTAATTGTGGGGTTGGTATATGAATCCACTCCCCGTTGTGCAGAAAGTGTGACGCTCTGTATACCCCTAACTTACGCCATTGGCGGAATATTGGATCGGAAAGACCCGAGGGGAACCCAGGGTCGCCTAGAATCGGAGTTAGGGGGGATGGGTACGCGGCTATATTCTGGGAGGCGAAGTAGTTAGAGACCACTTTCAGGGTCTCGCCAATCAAAGGGTGATTGGTCATAGTGGCCCTGGCCGCTGGTGGCGCCCAAGCCAGCATGTCTATCGGGGTACTGGAGCATGAGTCTTCCGGTCTAATCCATAACTTAGAGTTACTATTGGTGCACCAGTCCAGCAGCCTGGACAGATGCACTGCTTGATGGTAAAAAAATGGGTCGGGGAATGCCATTCCCCGTTGGCTTTAGGGAGTCTCAACACTGTCATCCTAATCCTAGGCAACCCTGTGTGCCAGAAAAACTTTATAAATTCTGAGCGGAATTTCCGCAATACATAGTGTGGGATACGTACCGGAAGGGCTTGTAAAATATACAGTAACCTAGGCATAACGTTCATTTTTAGCATGTTACACCTGCAAAACCAGGTGAAGGCCAACTGCTTCCATCTCTGTAATCTCTCCGGACTCTGTTGAGTATCGGTAAAAAGTTGAGATCAACTACTTGTGTCAAGTTACCAGGGATCTGTGTGCCCAGATAGGAGATGGCCGTGGTGGACCATTTAAAGGGGAAAGAGGGCACTAACGTCTCTCTAGTTGCCTGGGGAAGAGTAACACTCAGCGCCTCCGACTTTCGTAGGTTTATTTTGTAATTAGAAAGCGAAGCAAACCTATCTCGCATAAGATTAGGTAGGGTAGTTACCGGAACAGCGACATAGAAAAGTAAGTCATCTGCATAGGCAGCTACTTTGTGTTCATTTGACCCAATCTTTACTCCTTTAATGTCCTCATTAGTGCGGATCAAGCATAAGAGGGGCTCCAGGGTCAACACAAACAGTAGGGGGGACAGGGGGCAACCCTGTCTCGTCCCATTGGCAATGCAGAATGGCGGCGAAAGCTCGCCATTGACCTGCACTCTAGCACTAGGGGAGGAATATAATGACCAAATCCAGATATGAGGGGGAAGGCCCATGTGTGCCAGAGTGGTATGGAGAAACGTCCAGTCTACCCGGTCGAACGCTTTCTCTGCATCTGTGGAGAGGAGCATCAGGGGGATTCTGTGGTTATGTGCGTAGTCAATGACAACCAATGTGCGTATCGCATTGTCCCTGGCTTCCCTTAGTGGGAGAAATCCGCTATGGTCGGGATGGACAATGTCATTCAGCAACGGGGCCAGCCTATGTGCCAATATTCCAGTGAACAGAAGTCTCTGTTAAGCAAGGATATTGGTCTATAGCTGGAACAGAGGGGGTCTTTTCTGGTTTGAGTATGACCGATATGTGGGCTGCTAGTGTGTCTTGGGGGAGGTTGTGGCCATTGGAAAGCGCATTTAATGCTGTGACCAGATGTGATCACTTGACATGCACTAAAATGAACCAATCCTGTATTGGTGACCTGCTCCAGCCACCTGTTTCTGTTATGAAGCAGTAATTTTATCACTATCACTTATCACCACAGTACCACTACCAACAACACAATTAGAGGTAGTTCTTTTTGAAAAATAAATACAGACTGTCCAAGATTCCTAAAATTGGCAAAACAGCAAAAAAAATATTGAAAGTTTAATTAAAAGTAAATTAATATTAAAAAACTGGCAAACTTTCTTAGCAAAAATCCAGTGCACGGGGCAACCACCCAGTTTATACATTCCTAAAACCACTCTGATGAATAATTCTTACATTACCTCTTACATGAACATGTAGCGGTGCAAAGGCATAAAATATATGAAAATCCAATCACTAAAATCTCATGCAAGTTTTAACATTTATTTATATATGTTTATTTAAAAATCTTTAATCTTTTTAACCTGTATTGTTATGCACCCTGCTAACAACCTTGGCACTGACCTTAAAGCTAGGTACACATTTGCAATAATTATCGTTAGAAAATGAACGACTAACGATTATGCACAATTATTTTGAACGATCGTATTGTGCACAATTCTGTACATGTTGTAAAAATATGATTTTTCAAATATAATCCACCAATAGTGTACACACCCTAGATATGATCTTTGAACGATGCAGGAAGTAACATGTAACGGAGAAAGTGTACTGCAGAACCATCCACGATCACTGAACGACCGTACACACAATAGATAATAAAGGATCGTTGCTCAATAAGATCCGCTGGGCCGGTCGTTCGTTTCCAGCGGCAATCCTCGTTCGTTAGTGTTGTTGTGCACTTTTTTGTTAACAATTCTCGGACGATCGGACGTTAGTCGTTCGTTTCCAACGATAATTATTCCAAGTGTGTACGCAGCTTTAGTCTATCATTCAATATGTCTCATATAAGTGGAGGTGTATGTAAATAAAATTATATTTTAAATGTATTATTGTTATCAGAAAGAGATAAGCACTGAGGAAGCAGCAGGGTCAGGGATCCCCAGCAGGCCAAAATGACAGAGAATGTTTTCAGATCATAGTTACATAGTTGCATAGTAGGTTAGGTTGAAAAAAGACATAAGTCCACCAGGTTCAACCACTAGGGAAATTAACATATCCCAGATATAAAACCCTATGGACATAGTTGGTCCAGAGGAAGGCAAAAAAAACCCCGGTACAATTTGCTTCAACAGGGAAAAAAAATTCCTTCCTCATTCCATGAGGCAAACAGATGTTCTCTGGATCTACAGTCCTTTACTTTTACTGGATATACAGTCCTTTACTTTAGTCTTTTACTTTAAAGCTTTTATACCCAGTTATATTCTGTGCTTCTGGAAAAACCTCCAACTTTTTCTTAAAGCAATCTACAGTAGTTGCTGAAACTACTTCCTAAGGGAGCCGATTCTACATTTTCACAGACCTTACAGTGAAGAATCCCTTCTTTTCCTCCAGATGCAAAGAGTGCCCTCTTGTTTTTTGTAATGATAATTGAATAATGAATAATTGGGAATAGAGTTCTTTATATGGACCATTTATATATTTATACAAGGTGATCATATCCCCCTTAAACGTCTCTTCTCCAGGGAGTATAGATTCAGTTCAGCTAATCTCTCTTCACAGTGGAGTTTCTTTTAATAGTTTATTTGCCCTTCTCTGCACTCTCTAACTCCACAATGTTCTTTTTGTGAACTGGTGCCCAAAACTGGACTGCATATTCCGTATGTGGTCTGACCAATGCTTTGTACAGGGCAGGGTTATGTTTTGATCTCTGCTGTCTATTTTGCTTTTGATACAAGCAAAAAACCTTTCTGACTCCCCCAAATGTTTTCCCCCTAGACAATATGAAGCATGCATGTTGTTAGCCCCCAAATGCATAACTTTACATTTAACTATAATAAATGTAATTTGCCATTTGGCTGCCCAAGTAAACAATACATCCAAGTCTGCTTGTAGATTTCAATTCATCATTTGCTGAGAAGTTCCTGGCTTTGCTCAGAAAGAAGAGAGCCAGAGTTATGAAATAACACATTTATTCAACATATTCCCCGCTGAGACTGATGCACTTGGTACAGCATAGTTGCAGCTTTTCTAGACCATTCAAATAAAAGTCCTTTGATTGGGCTGCAAACCAGATCTCAGCAGCATCTTTGACAGATGTCACAAATGTCCCCAAAACATTGTCCCTTTAATTGTTTCTTCAAATTCGGGAACAGATGATAGTCCAAAGGGGCCAGGTTAGGTTGAGTAGGGGGGATGGTGGACCAATTGGAAACCCAGGAGGTTCAATTTGGCAGCCATGTTGGAAGTGTGCGCAGGTGAATTGTCCTGCAAAAAAAAAAAGGATCCCTTTGGTCAATTTTCCACAGTGTTTTGTCTTAATTGCCTCCTTCAACTGGTCCAGGAGGTTAGCATAATACTGTCAGATGATACTAGAGGTAGGTAGCCCACCAACAGAATACTGTCAGAAAACGGATGCCATGACTTTTTTGGCCAATTTTTGGGTTCAGAACTTCTTCGGCCACGGGCACCCACTGTGGCACCATTCCTTTGACTGTTCCTTGGTGTGAAGATCATAGATGTGGAGTCAGGTTTCATCCTCAGTCACTAACCTGGCTAAAAAGTCCTGTGCAGCTTCAAAATAGGCCAAAACGGCTTTGAATGTTTCAACTCGTTCCTTCTTCTGATCACTGTTCAAACATTTCGGCACCCACTTCGCTGAAAGTTTGCGCATGTCTAGGATAGTGGTGATAACAAACCCAACACGCTCCCGTGAGATGTCAAGTATCTGGGCTATCTTTTTTGCGGATATTCGCTGGTCCTCAATAATCAGCTCATGGACAGCATCGCAGGTTGCCAGATCAGTTGAGGTTGGGGGGGCTCATCTTCAATGGTGAAATGCCCAGTCTTGAAAAGAGATATCCAGGTTTTGTGACATCTCAGTGTGAATGTCCTTTGCTGACTTTCCCTGGAGAAAGAAAAACTTCATGACGGCCGTAACTCTAACGACGTGAAACTTGCTTGTCTCTGCCATCACGTCTGCCTTCTCACTAAAAGAAAAAACAGTTTTAAGAATTGCAAAGACCTGATATTTGCAGTTACATAATAGGATATTAGGCTGTCATATGCCTCCACACTCATTTTTCTATTTCATCAGACTTTTCTAAACTTATTGACCCTGTTGCACCTCAAGATTGTTTATATGTATATTGATTACGGATGAGTGAGAAGGCCTCTGATAGTCTCGCAAAAATTTCGAATCGATTTCGCGAATTTCATTAAAATCAATGGGACGACTTTAAACATTAATAGCAAAGCCCCTATTCAAGTTAGAGCCACCAAATTTGCTAGGTGAGTGTAGGAGAACAGTGACAATATGGAAAAAATAAAAGTTCCAAAAGACCTTTTAGTTTTCCAGAAAATGGCAGGCAATGTCACAGCAGGCATATAAGATTTTTATGTGATTGAGTGTCCAGAAGGCAGCATAAACATTAGAACATTGAGAAAGCGTGAATTCAACCCAGTCTCTGCCATCAAAACAGCAGTAAAAATGTACTCACCCCTATTGAATTTAATTTCAATTTGCTTTTTTTAATCCTGTTTATTAAAAAATAATTGCTAGCTGGCATCATGATCTGCATGACCCATAAAGTTGTGGACAAGTAGTGCGGTGACATTAGGCAAAAGAATGAAGGCGGATTGTGGGTCAGCAAGAGCAGTGGCAATGTGTGGCCTCTGGTCTGCTGTCACCAGGGAAACTGCATTTGCATGGAGAGCTGGGTATAGTGCATCGTCAATGCCACCCAGAAGTGTACAATTTTAGTGAACAGAGTACTGACAGGTGGCAGCAGCAACAGCAGGAGGAGGAGGCGGTGGGCTCTGAGACGGAGTATGGATGGCATTGGTAACTGGCATCTAGAGATGTTTACTGGGCAGGCAGCAGCAGCAACAGCAGAAAGAGTAGGCGGTGGGCCCTGAGAAGGAGTGTGGATGGCATTGGTAACTGGCACCAAGAGCTGGGTACTGGGCAGGCAGCAGCAGTAACAACAGGAGGAACAGGCGGTGGGCCCTTAGACAGAGCAAGGTTTGCATTATTAACTGGCATCTAGAGCTGGGAACTGGGCAGGAAGTAGCAGTAACAGCATAAGAAGGAGGCAGTGGGCCCTGAGACGGAATGTGGACGGCATTGTTAACTGGCATCTAGAGCTGGGTACTGGGCAGGCGGCAACAGTAACAGCAGGAGGAGGAAGCGGTGGGCCTTGGCACAGAGTGTGGACGACATTAGTAACTGGCATCTAGAGCTGGGTACTGGGCAGGAAGCAGCAGTAACAGCTTGAGGAGGAGGCAGTAGGCCCTGAGAAGGAGTGTAGACGGCATTAGTAACTGGCATCTAGAGCTAAGTATTGGGCAGGGAGCAGCACTAACAGCATGAGAAGGAGGCAGTGGGCCCTGAGACAGAGCAAGGACAGCATTAGTAACTGGCATCTAGAGCTGGGTACTGGGCAGGCAGCAGCAGTAACACATGAGGAGGAGGCGGTAGGCCCTTAGACGGAGTGTTGATGCAGCAGCAGTAACACATGAGGAGGAGGCGGTAGGCCCTTAGACGGAGTGTTGATGGCATTGGTAACTGGCATCTAGAGCTGGGTACTGGGCAGGCGGCAGCAGCATCAGCATGAGGAGGAGGGGGTGGGCCCTGACACAGAGCATGGACGGCATTAGTAACTGGCATCTAAAGCCGGGTGTAGTGCATCGTCAATGACACCCCAAAGTGTGTAATGCAAGTGTGTAATCTGAAATTTGGGATTGAAAGTAGAAGGGACAGACAAAGATGTTTTGAGCGCCAGCACTATTTATTGCTGTGGTCTGTGGTGCCAGAAGCAGGAGTAAGGTAGACGATATTGCTAGCTTTCATCATGAAGCAGATGACATGAATGTCAACCCTCAATCTTACAATACGTAGCTTAAAAATTAGGCAAAGACAATGGTACCTATCAATGTGGCAGTACTGGGGGTTTTGTCAGGACAGGCATCCTCCTCATAACTGCTGTCGTCAACACCACCACCACCAGCCAGAAAAGAGCCACCAATCGTGCACCATGCGCTTCATCTGTTCTCGATGGTTATGCCTCTGCACTTCATTTGTTTGAAGTGACCGCATCAGGTTTTGCCAGGCATCCAGAAAATCCCCCGTCTTGGCCTACACTTTGGATGTGTGCATGCATGCTGGCTTTACTGCTGATGCTGCTGCTGCTGCAACCACTACAGGAAGATGCTGTAGAGGCGGTGTCCACTTGAGATCCTGTGTGGAATGTGGTGAGCAGAACTCCTGACACAGCGGGTCGCATAGTATTCTGCTCGGGTGGCTCACCTTTTCTTCATCATCATCATAATCATTTTCCTCCTTCTCCTCTTGAAACTCATGATGATGGCCATTGTCCCTTCTTGCTCCTCCTGATGCTGGGTGTGTGCTATGGAGTGTAATGTCACCCTCATTCTCCTCCCACATTTCTTCCCCACCTCTCCCATCGCCACTTTCTATCAGCCCACACAAGCAGAAAGATGATGAGTATGACATTGTTCCAGCCTGACCGCTCTCGACTCACAAGGTTTGTGGCCTTTTCAAAGGGGGCCAGTACCTTGTATAGGGTCTCCCACTGCAGCCACTGGTCACTGCTAAAATAGCTCAGTTGTGTGGCTGTACCAAGGGCAGCGTTGCCTCTAAAGTAATGGCGGATGGCTATCTTTTGCTCACACAGACGCTGGAGCATGTGCAGGGTGGAGTTCCATCTAGTTATAGTGTCACAAATGAGTCTATGCGGTGGCAGACTCTGTTGGCGCTGGATCTTGCTAAGTGCCACGACGGCAGTAGGGGATCGGCAGACATGGTTGCAGATGGAGCGAGCCTGTCTCAGTAAGTTTTGCAGTCCTAGGTACGTGCGGAGGAACTTTTGCACCACCAAGTTCAGTAGGTGCGCAAAGCAGGACCCCGTTGTCACACACTACATTGCCTGTTGTGAGCCGGGAGGGCGTCAGCTAAGCATCAACCTCTCTGTGCAAAGCAGACAAGAGTTCTCTGGCAGTGTAACTTTTCGCCCACAAGGACACCAGTTTCAGCACTGCCTGGCAATGCGTGTGGTTGAGGGAGTTGTAGTGGCATGCCCCCTTAACCACAGTGTCTTCTGCTGCTGCCCATTCAGGAGGAGTGTTGAAAGGAGAGGGTTTGCCAGTAGAAGGAATGAAGATGAAGGAGGAGGAGGGAGAGGACTGGGGTGACCCATGCTTTCCCACCACACCCCTCGGCGGGTGTACCAGGTGTTGTAATGCCTCTTGCAGACTACTGCCCACTGAGCTATTCAAGGCCACCCAGTGAGCTGTGAAGGACAGGTAGCGTCCCACTCTGTGCCTGGTTGTCCATCTGTCAGCAACAACAAGGACCTTCTTCCCCCACTAGGCCTAAAATTCCCATTATTACAAAATTCAATCAACATCATCAAAGTGTTCAGAGAATGATTTCTAAACACTGATCCCAATATTCGCACCTATTTGGGCACCAAACCTTTGATTACTTATAGAAAGACAAGTTCTCTGAGAGATTCTCTTGTGCATAGTCATTACACCTCATACAAAGACATGGAACTAGACCCTAAACCCCATGGTACATATCCATGTGGCCATTGTGGACAATGTAGCTGGCTTCACAAAAATTCTACATTAGTACTTCCCAATGGTTCTACACATAAACTCAAATACCATGTCGACTGTTCATCATCAGGGGTCATATACCTCATCTTATGCTCTTGTGGCCGTTTTCATGTAGGCAAAACAAAAAGGCCTTTCAAAAAACGCATTTATGAACATATATATTCTATTAGGAATGGAAAAATGGTCACACCTATTAGATTCCATGTTGGAATGGAACACAAATTCGGTACCAATTGTATCAAATATACAGCATTGGATGAAATCACCCCCAACACTAGAGGGGGTGATTTTGATAGTATTCTTCTCCAATGTGAAATGAAATGGATTTTCACCCTAAGAGCAAACCATTTTCCAGGACTAAACAAAATGTTTAGCTTCAAACAATTTTTCACACCTGATTCCGTACACCTTGGATACTTACAGTCTAGGAATGCTATTTTTACTATGTCTAGAATCATACTATATGATATGTTAACTGCCAATATTTGATTATGTATGTGATAATTTCCAGTCACTATAATACTACTATAATATCTATAATATGTTTTTGACCATCATGTTAACAATATGTGGATTTAAAGACACCGTTACTTTTGAACCTAATATGTATGTGATAATGTCCAGTTACTATAACTATAATATCTATAATAGGATTTTTATCATCATTAGTTTTCTTCCTACATATCTGGCTCGCTGCCAGAGCTCCTTCATCCTTCATCATCGGGGACGGGGGCATCGATATTTTATCGATGCAGCACAAAGCTGGGGGGGGTAATCCCGATCCTGCTCACTTTAAGTCCCCGCATGACGGGCTCGCTGTGCCCTGTTTGCACATCACGGATGCCCTCTGTCAGGGCACTGACCCAGCCTGATCCTGCTAACACAAAATCACCCCCACCTCTGTGGGCGTTTTCTGGATGAGAGGAACCCTTCAGGGAATGCCTCCCATCCGCGACAACGCCCACAGGTCCTGACGTTCTCTCACGTCAGTAATTTCCCTTAGGCAGAGACAGACTTCTGGAACGCTGCCTCCCACACCTTATATGGAGGAGACTCCCGGAAGTCTACCTCTCCACTCACTTGTCAGCACGCCAGCTTCACACACAGACCGCTGCTGCGGTCTCTGTGCTCTGCTATTATGCCACAGGTCGCCCAATGCCATGCCTTCCCCTGCGTCTACCACTTATCTTTAACTTATTTGGGCAAAAATGCACCTGTACCAGTCTTCAGAAAATTCTCTGGCTTTAGGTATATATAGCAAAGTTAGATGACACCTAAACCTCTGTCTTTTTTTGAGAGAAAAACAGACTTTTTACTGGTTTTGTGGATATTTAGTAAGTTTGATCACAGTAAAATCTCTGTCTTTTTTTTAGAGAAAAAACTAATTTTTTCTAGATTTGTGGATATATACCGTATTTTTCGGACCATAAGACGCACTTTTTTTCCTCCTAAAGTGGGGGGAAAATCAGGGTGCATCTTATGGTCCGAATGCAGAGGTACAGGGGCATATTTTTTTACTTACCTGTGTCCCCGCCGGTCCCCGGCTGCGCCGATCTCTGCCTGTTCTGTGATCCAGCGTGCGGCACTTGTGCCCGCCCACAAAGGTGCGCCGATTGATTTGATGAATGCCGATCGGCGCCGCCTTCATGGGCGGGCACAAGTGCCGCACGCTGGATCTCAGGGGAACACAGGAGGAAAACAGACAGAGGCTGACAGCAGCCAGTGTCTGTGTTCCTCCTTTGTGTTCCCCTGTGTCCCAGCGTGCGGCACTTGTGCCCGCCCACAAAGGTGCGCCGATTGATTTGATGAATGCCGATCGGCGCCGCCTTCATGGGCGGGCACAAGTGCCGCACACTGGATCTCAGGGGAACACAGGAGGAAAACAGACAGAGGCTGACAGCAGCCAGTGTCTGTGTTCCTCCTCTGTGTTCCCCTGTGTCCCAGCGTGCGGCACTTGTGCCCGCCCACGAAGGCGGCGCCGATTGATTTGATGAATGCCGATCGGCGCCGCCTTCGTGGGCGGGCACAAGTGCCGCACGCTGGATCTCAGGGGAAATCAAATCAATTTTTTTTTTCTTGTTTTCCCTTGTGCGGAAAACCTGGTGCGTCTTATAGTCCGGAGCGTCTTATGGTCCGAAAAATACGGTAGCAAGTTTAGTGACACTTAAATCTCTGTCTTTTTTTTGAGAGAAAGACAATTTTTTCTAGATTTGTAGATATATAGCAAGTTTGATGACACTTAAATCTGTCTTTTTTTGAGAGAAAGACAGAAATTTTTCTAGATTTGTGTATATATAGCAAGTTTGATGACACCTAAACATCGTCTAAACACACGTCTTTTTTTGAGCAAAAGACAGAATTTTTGTTCTGGCTTTGTGGATATTTAGCAAGTTTGATCACAGTAAAATCTTTGTCTTTTTTTTAAAGAGAATTTTTTCTGCCTTTGTTGATATATAGCAAGTTTGATGACAATTAAATCTGTGCCTTTTTTTTAGAGAAAGACAGATCTTTTTTTGGCTTTGTTGATATATAGCAAGTATGATGACACTTAAATCTCTGCCTTTTCTTTTTAGAGCAAGACAGATTTTTTTCGGTCGCCCAATGCCATGCCTTCCCCTGCGTCTACCACTTATCTTTAACTTATTTGGGCAAAAATGCACCTGTATCAAACAGTCTTCAGAAAATTTTCTGGCTTTGTGGATGTTTAGCAAGTTTGATCACAGTAAAATCTCTGTCTTTTTTGGAGAGAAAGACAGATTTTTTTTCTGGTTTTGTGGATATTTAGTAAGTTTGATCACAGTAAAACCTCTGTCTTTTTTTGAGGGAAAACACATTTTTTTTCCAAATTTGTGGATATATAGTGAGTTTGGTGACACTTAAATCTCTGTCTTTTTTTGAAGGAAAGACAGATTTTTTTCTGGATTTGTGTACATAAAGCAAGTTGGATGACACTTAAACCTCTGTCTTTTTTGGGAGAAAGACAATATTTTTTTTAACTTTGTGGATATTTAGCAAGTTTGATCATAGTAAAATCTCTGTCTTTTTTTTTAGAGAAAAAACAAATTTTTTCTAGATTTGTGGATATTCAGCAAGTTTGATGACACTTACATCAGAATTTTTTCTGGCTTTGTGGATAGTGTTGTTCTTCGAATTCACGTAACAACAACACCAGAACATTGTTCTAATGTTTGACCTGAATATGGTTGTTCGAAATCGGGTGGACCCAACCCGAATTTTGCTGGATTCGAAGCCCCGAATTTGACCCTCCCACAATGCCTAGGGACCTCCCCCATGATGCCTAGGGCCTTCCAATAACAGCAGGGATGCTCCCCTCCATGTTTGTTGTGACAGGCAGCCGATTGGCTGTCTGTCACTCCATGCCACACAGGCAGCCATTGCCCTATATAAGGCCTGCATTTACCACTCCTGACAGAGATTTGCTAGCATCACAACCTTTCTGTGCTGCTTGGCTTGCTTTGTCAAAGTGAAAAAAAGTGCTTTACTTTGTTAGACTGTGTCACACTTACACTATTAGCCAGATAGATTGTTGGATTGTAATGTATTAGCGCAGTCCTGAAATCTACTGTACTCAGATAGGTGGAGTGTTTCATTGTTAGCTAGATAGATAGATAGACAGATAAGTACATACATAGATAGATACATTGATAGATAGATAAAGTGTGTTACATACACGCAGCCAGAGGCAGGGTCCCCTCGCTGACTGCGTGCACAGTATCACACTTGTACTGAGAGACAGACACACAGACGCAGTGTATACTGCAGTATATAGTTTGTATACTGTGCTGCATATTACAAGCGTCACCACTGAAGGAAAGTGCTGCATACAACACACACAGCGCACTTGCATTTTTTGTGTCAACCCGCCCCCTTCCTCCCCCCCAAAAAAAATCCATTTACTGTACAAATTTACATATTCATATAGCATATTAGCTACAAAGTATTTTGCAGGGTGTCAAGCCACAAAAAAAATGTCTACACTGTCTGGCCAAAGAGGAAAGGGCAGCTTTGGCAGGGGTGGCAAGCAAAGCAGTATGAGTTTGTTTTTAGCTGCGGACTCAAGAACAAGAAGCGCTGCTGTTGGTGGTGGGCATCCATTATTGCCACACCATGAACAAGACGTAGTGGAGTATGGACGACGACCGACTGTACACACGGCAGATTTTCGCCCGATAATTGGCCGATACCGATTATCGGGCGAGAAAAATTTGCCGCGTGTACGCAGCTTAAGTCAATTATATAAAGTGGGCCAAAATCTAAAATGCCATTCAAATCTGCAAAAACACCCTGAAGGGATGGAAAAGCAAGAAAAGGTTTGGCACAAAGTGGATTTGGCCTTGGAACTTTGATATACTAGTACTATTTGTTTTGTGTAAACGCTTAAATAATGCATACACTCCAGTATTTAAGAGGATTAGGTTAAGCAACAATACAACATCTGTTCATTTCTGCGTGCGGGACCCTGCTTGTGAGCTTGGCAATCAATGTGCTTTGATGTTGTGCTTGGCAACCTGGACCTCCTTCCATCATCATCATCAGGTGTGTTAGAATGAGTATGCAACTCAGTGGACAACTAATCGACAACCAGTTTGGACAGCAAGTGGAAGTGTGTTTGTATACAATAGTGCTAAGATCAGGCAGCACAGCACAATGACAACAAACCTATAACACAACTACAAATGAACACAGGAGTTGTGTGTGGACAAATCAACATGTCAGGCTATAAAAAAAACAAAAAAAAGAAATAAAATCATGACAATTTATTCAGAAAAGGAATATGCACATAATACATTCAAATACCAATATGTGATAAAGGCAACAAGGGGGGTCAAGTAGGAGTTTGGTGTGGAAACCATGCAGACATTTGTACTCAATACTTGTGGAAAAAATGACAACACATTGCTGAAGAATTGCTAAACTACAGAAACTGGCATTACAAACCAGGCACAAAAACATTGCAGCAACATATGAAGCTAAAAATCATGAGGATTACAAAAAATCACATCAATGCATGTGATCAATGCAAATTTACTTACTTACAAAATTTTTTATTTCTCAAAAGTCAAACCGGAATGAAATTTTTATCAGGTCATAAATGTTTGTTCACATGTTTTTTTACACTCATACTATTGTGTGATGACATATTTGAAAGTGCCATTTAGTATATATCCAGCTTGATAGAAATTAGTTTGCAGTGTTGCAACCAAAAGAAAAAGTGCAACAAATGTAACTATAAATTGAGTAGAATGTAACATAAAAAAGTAACACTTACAAAAAAAAAAAAAACATCAACATTTAAGATTCAAACTGACCTATAAAATGGACTGGAGATGCGTGCAGAACAGGGCGCAGGTGTGCGCTAATCAATTGCTATCACCTCATCGTTAAGGATAACATCTCCTTCTGAATCGCGCAGCTGAAAATTAATCGCCTCAATTGGCGTATTCGAGATTTTTGCAGGAAACCGGCAGGCGAGTTCATTAGAACTCGGGCCCGACTCGCGCTAATAGAGGTTGCTGACCAGTGAGCGTATGCGCATTTCATTGATGAATCAGGCCCCTTGTCTCAGAGCCCACCACCTCCTCCTCCTACTGCTGTAAATGATGCTGCCGCCTGCCAAGTACCAAACTCTAGATGCCAGATACTAATGCTGTCCATGCTCCATCTCAGAGCCCACCACCTCATCCTCCTGCTGTAAATGATGCTGCCGCCTGCCCAGTACCCGACTGTAGATGCCAGATACTAATGCCATCCACGCTCCATCTCAGAGCCCACCGCCTCCACCTCCTCCTGCTGTAAATGACGCTGCCACCTGCCCAGTACCTGACTTTAGATGCCAGATACTAATGCCATCCATACTCCATCTCAGAGCCCACTGCCTCCTTTTCCTTCTGCTGTAAATGATGCTGCCGCCTGTCCAGTACCAAACTCTAGATGCCATATACTAAAGCCGTCCACACTTCGTCTCAGAGCCCACCGCCTTCTCCTCCTGCTTTAAATGATGCTGCTGCCTGCCCACTAACAAACTTCAGATACCAGATACTAATGCCAACCACACTCTGTCTCAGAGCCCACCGCCTCCTCCTCCTTCTGCTGTAACTGATGCTGCCGCCTGCCCAGTACCTGACTGTAGATGCCAGATACTAATGCCGTCCACACTCTGTCTCAGAGCCCACCGCCTCCACCTCCTCCTGCTGTAAATGATGCTGCCGTCTGCCCAATACCCAACTCTAGATGCCAGATACTATTGCCATCCACACTTCGTCTCAGAGCCCACCACCTCTTCCCCTGCTGTAAATGATGCCGCCGCCTGCCCACTAACAAACTCTAGATGCCAGATACTAATGCCATCCACACTCTGTCTCAGGGCCCACCGCCGCCTCCTCCCAGTACCTAGCTCTAGATGCCAGTTAACAATGCCAACCACATTTCTCAGGGCCCACCGCCTCCTGCTGTAACTGATGCTGCCGCCTGCTCAGTACCCTACTCTAGATGCCACTTGCTAGTACAGTCAAAACTTCGTCTCAGGGTCTACCGCCTCCTCCTTCTGCTGTCACTGATGCTGACACCTGCCCAGTACCCTACTCTAGATGACAGTTACTAATGCCGTCCACACTTTGTCTCAGAGCCCACCATCTCTTCCTCCTTCTGTTACTGCTGCCGCCTGCCCAGTACCCTGTACCCAGCTGTAGATGCCAGTTACTAATGCTGTCCAAACTTTGTCTCAGGGCCCACTGCTTCCTTCTTCAGCTGTTACTGATGCTGCCTCCTGCCCAATACCCTACTGTAGATTCCAGTTACTAATGCCATCCACACTTTGTCTAAGAGCCCACCACCTCTTCCTCCTGCTGTTACTGCTGCCGCATGCCCAGTACCCAGCTGTAGATGCCAGTTAAGAGGAGGAGGATGTCCATGCCGCATTTTACAAAGTTACAGCTAGCAGATAGGAAAAGGCAGTGTCCTACACAGCAATGTCTCCAGTAGCTAAAACTTCTACACTGTCCATATAGGTGATGGCCTCAAACAATAATGCTGTCCTTGCTCCGTCTCAGGGCCTACCGCCTCCTCCTCTCAGTACCCATCTCTAGATGCCAGTTAAGAATGTCATCCACACTACTCAGGGCCCACCACCTACTCTTCCTGCTATTACTGCTGCTGCCTGCCCACTGTCCAGTACCCAGCTCTAGATGCCAGACTAGACTCAAGCTCCACAGGGTTTTCTTTCCCCACTGATTCCGCCAAGCCCCGTTTCCTTTCATGTGCTTTCACTCGATAGCAGGCCCTGAGACGGAGTGTGGAAGGCATTAGTAACTGGCATCTAGAGCTGGGTGTAGTGGATCTTTATTGACATCCCGAAGTGTTTAATCTGAAATTTGTGATTGAATGTAGAAGGCCATGTTACCCCGGAACTAGGAAGTGGGACAGCAGTCCCTCTGTATATGTTAGAGGGATGAGATGGGAGACACCGGTATATTTAACGGGAACCGAGAGGTCCTGGATGACCACATTGAGCCATGAAGTTATTGAGCTCTGCAGATGTTCGAAGACTTCTCCACAACAAGTATGTGGCCGTCCTTGGAGACTCCATTCAAAGATCCGTCAACAAGGATCTTGTGAAAATACTGCAGAATGATGAGTTTCAGACTGAGAAGCAGCTGAAAGGGAAGGGTGAGATGTCATTTGCAAACGACACATTTGGGGATCTCTGGGTGAAATGCACAATGGCATAATTTACCACCAAGTGCGTCATTACAGAACTGACCACCACCTTGTACGGTTCTATTTCCTGACCCGTGTTTCTTCGGAGTACATAGAGAGCGTGCTGGCCAACTTCCAACATGGCCCGACGTTGTCATCATCAACTCGTGTATATAGGATGTTATCAGGTATTATGAGCAATCACCGCAAATGTACAAAACCAATCTGGACCCCCTTTTTTTTCGGCTCACCGAGGTGCTGAGCCCCAAATGTCTGGTGATATGCAACATGTCCATATCTGTTGGATTCAAAGCTGGTTAAGTGCTAGAGTACCCAATTCCTAATGTGCGCTGGCACATCAAAGAAGGGAATTTCTACAGCACCACACTGGCAGATTTGCACCAATTGGATGTGATTGACATGCACTTCCACTTATGCTTCGAGTTGCGCTCCAGGGTAAAAAATGCCACCCACTTGAATCAGCTGGCTCATCGAAAGTATACCTGCATCCTGATGGCTCATATTGATTAAGCCTGGGGAGTGCAGCAGGAACAGCAGGAAGAGGAGGCGGTGGGCTCTGAGACGGAGCATGGACAGCATTGGTAACTGGCATCTAGAGCTGGGTACTGGGCAGGCAGCAGCAGTAACAGCATGAGAAGGAGGCGGTGGGCCCTGAGACGGAGCAAAGAGGGCATTAGAGGTTGAGACCATCACCTATATGGACAGTGTCATAGCTATTGGAGACATGAATGGATGAACGAGATTCCAATCAGTCTCTACCTACTATGTAGCGAAACCACATGAAAGGGAACAGGCTTGGTGGAATCACCGGGGAAAGAAGACCCTGTTGAGCTTGAGTCTAGTCTGACATCTTGAGCTGGGTACTGGGCAGTGGGCAGGCAGCAGTAAGTGCAGGAGGAGTAACACAGCCATCCACGCTACGTCTCAGGGCCCACCGCCACTGTAGGGACAGTGGGAATCTCATTCATCCCAATAGCTACACCTTCTACACTGTCAATAAAGGATGATGGCCTCAAGCTGTAATGCCGTTCTTGCTCTGTCTCAGGGCCTCCCGCCTCCTCCTCATGCTGTTACTGCTGCCGTCTGCCCACTGCCCAGTACCCAGCTCTAGATGCCAGACTAGACTCAAGCTCAACAGGGTGTTTTTTCCCCACTGATCCCGCCAAGCCTTTTCCGTTTCATGTGGTTTTGATAAATAGTAGGTAGGGACAGATTGGAATCTCATTCATCAATTCATGTCTCCAATAGCTACAGCTTCTACATTTTCCATATAGGTGATGGCCTCAACCTCTAATGCCGTCCTTGCTCCTTCTCAGGGCCCACAGCCTCCTGCTCATGCTGTAACTGATGCCGCCTGCCCAGTACCCAGCTCTAGATGCCAGTTACCAAAGCTGTCCACGATCTGTCTCAGGGCCCACCGCCTCCTCCTCCTACTGTTGCCACCTGTCAGTACGCCATTCATAAATATTGATGATGCACTACACCCAGCTCTAGATGCCAGTTACCAATGCGGTCCCCGCTCTGTCTCAGTGCCCACCGCCTCCTCCTCCTGCTGCTGCCACCTCTCACTTGTAACTTATAACAGAGCTGTCTAGCTGGCTAATTTTTTGACTGAAAGACCCCCCTCAGAGACCTCTGCCTGTACTCTGAAGCCTGTGTATGGCTTGTAACGGAGCGGTGAAACCTGGTGGCTAATTTTTGGACCAGAGGAATCCCCTCATGTCCCTCTCTGCCTCTACTCGGAGACTGTATAAAATCCGGCATGTTCCCTTGACCACCCCATAAAATAATTATGCATTATTGGACCAAATAGCGGTCGAATCGAGTAGTGAGCTATTCGACCAACACTACTGATAACCAGTATTGTACCCCCACCCCCCTTCTTCCCCAATACCAGATGACTGCTCAAGTAAATGACCAAGAAACTGCAGGAGAGATGAATGCACAGATCCACAATAGTTATGTAGCAAAAACAAAAAATGACATGCACTGCAGGTCCACAGTACAACATTCTCTTTACCTGGGAAAGCAGTGAGCAGCACAGTTAAGACATTACTAAATCTCATTCCAAATCTTGTAAAATGCAATACAGGCACAGGGCCTTGGATCTCACACAATATATATATATATATATATATATATATATATATATACAGCTCAAGGCTTAAAGCACTAAGTGCATTGCTATTTTCAGGAGGATCACTAAGAGATTATGTAAACTGCCATTGCTGACCTGCTTCTAAAACATACTGTTTGCCTGGGTGATGTTCTGATCCTCTACCTAAACCACTAAACTAATACATTCTAAAACACCTACCCAGAATGAGCATGAGGCCCAGGTATTCATCAGTTATATGAATGTTTGTTTCAGACGTGTGACTTAAACAACTAGAGGGAGAAATTGTGTTTCACATTCAGGTAATTCTTTAGAATGAGCTCAGTAATGGAAACTTTTATAATCCCTTAGTGAGAGTTCCACTTAAAGAAAGAAGATAGATTTTCTGGGTAGTGTTTAGGCAACAACTGACTTTTCTATATGTTCCCTGTATCATAGAGAACAGTCAACAAGCATAACATTTTTGAGGTCTTCTACTTCATGTCATTATTGATCTGTGTTACAGCAAGAAAGTCTAAGGGACAAAAATAAATTGATAATAATTTCCAGTTCTTTTTTGTTTATAGTTTTCTCCTAAATCCATACGGATTTTTCAGACATTACAATATTGATAAAAATAGACTTTTTTATTTACATCAATAAAAACAATCACAAAAACAGTTGTGAAGCACAGCCAGAAAGAATTAATCAGCAACAATCTCATTTAATGTTTATTCCAGAGCTCCCAAAGCTTCTGGCTTTATCATTATTATCACTTCTAATCACAATGATATATATTTTTATTATCTCCCAGAAGCTTTCCAAACTCCACACGTTTCACAACGACTGGTATAGGAGCTACATATTTTCTATAAATACAGTGCAAGAATATTTAGATCAACTTGCAACTACAAGTAGTTACAACTACTTCTCAACAATGACTACAATCTCAAATTCACATGGTGTATCAACCCTCATCAGATAGCATTTTTGGATATTTTCATTAATATTCTCCCTGACCACCGTATTACTGCCACACTATACAGAAAGGAGACAGCAGGCAACACCATTCTCCATGCTAAAAGCGCCCACCCCAAATCCTTGATTAAAAGTATTCCCTACAGTCAGATGTTAAAACTCAGAAGGAACTGTACTTCTGACAGATTTTAAAATTGAAGCCAAAGCCCCCAGTCAAAGACTAATTACTCGAGGTTACAGCAAAAAAACATCTCAAAAGGACATACCAAAAAGTCTTCAAATTAAACCCTAAGGAACTTATCTTCAAAACTGCCACGACCTCAACCCAAATTACCTCTAATCATGAAATTTAATGAACACCATCAATCGATACGTCAAATGATTTCTACACATTGTAACATCCTCACTTCCGATCCCACGATCAGCAATATTCTAGAATGAATATGATAAACCCTGTATTACATACAAAAAATCAAACTCATTATGTGACTCATTAGTCATAAATTATTTCAACCCTCAATCTATAAACCCAGAACAAGATAGAATACACGGCACATTTAAATGTGGTTCTTGTAACCAATGTTAATGAAAATCAAACACTTCCATTACCTAATGGTACTACATATAAAATTCATTATCACGTTAACTGTCAATCATCTGAAATGATTTATCTTATCACTTGTTCCTACGGGAGATTCTATGTGGGTAAAACTAAAATACCATTTCGCAAACGAATTTATGAACACTTATATTCCGTTAGAAATGGCAAAATGACCAACCCTATTAGTTATCACGTAGGGGCAGAACACAATTTTGACATTCACTGTATTATTTTTGCCGCCCTGGAACAAATACCGTCCAGTCCCAGAGGAGGTGATTATGATAAAAAAAACTTTTACAGCTAGAAACGAAAAGGATATTCTTACTAAAAGCAAACTACTTTCCCGGTCTTAATGACGTTTTCAGTTTTAAAGCATTGCTCTAAATATATCACATTATCAAATAACCCTTTGGAATTTTCATTTTATATATGAGACTCATGGTTGATATATTTATATGTATACCAATGTTACCTTTCTACTGACAAACTACAATATCTATGTATTCTGCTTTTCTTGTTTTTCCTTTATTATAGTATTATGTATTACGCTGTTTGTATGGATATTGTACCATGTTTGCTGTTATAGTTACAGCATTTCACAATTAATGATCTTCAGTGATTTTTCTATACAGATGCTGTAACAGATCTGCAGTTTTATTGAGGTAAAGAAGTTCATATCATGTGGTAACACTTAATATGTGACAATTAGTGTTTCGCTCCCAGGTTCCTGTATACTTGTTCTCCCCCTTCTTTCTTTCCCCCCTCCCCCTTTTCTTCTTTCTTTCTTTCTTTCTTTCTTCTTCTCTCCCTTTCCTTTTTCCTTCCCCCCTCCCCCTCCTTTTTCTTTATCCTCCTATTTATAATTTTAATCGGCGGTGGAGGGTTTCTCCCCAGTCCAGCCCGGCTTGCGGGGACAGGAGCGCCCAGGATCTTCCTGGAGGCTTCTATATATTGACCCCTCCTTCGGTCTGGGGGCGGGGTCTATATCTCCCCGTATATCCCCTTCTTTTTAGAGGGGGATGCTTTGCTGCGGCAGGTCTCCTGACCGACTGCAGCACTGAGCATAAGCGTTGGGGGACTAGCCCTCCGCCCCTGATTCTAGATGACGCCTAAGACACCGCCTGCCCGCCTTACATCATCAAACGGTTTGCACGTGGAGCCAGGGGATGTCCCAGGAACACCGTCCTTTAAATGGGGCAGCGTCCCTGGGACCCCCTGCTCCTATGCACAGAGGCCAGGAGGTTTCACACTGTTTGTCCTAAGTTCCTTTATACAGGTCAGTCTCAAAAAAACTTTTGGTGGCCATACCAAATATACATTTTAAGTACCTACCAGCAAATTTTTTTATCTGTATTTAGATTCACTCTCCATCAATACCTCTATTGGGATTTTGACTGGATAAGTTGCAATTACTGTCCCTATTATTGGGGATGGCATTATCCTAATAATACCTAATACAAGACCATGTAAGTTTCTACATATCTTTAATTTATTTATTTTTTCTCTTTCCATATAATTATTTATACTTATGATACTCCAAAATACACATTATGAGTATATTGATACTCAAAATATCATTATACAAAAATGTATATATTCACTAAATGGTGTTACAAATAACTTGATAGGTTTCTACCACAGATAATAATCTGGGATACCTGGCCATAGTTTGTTTCTTGGTGGATCCAGTTATGTACATAAATTATATTAATATAATTATACAAATGATACAATATGATCATAATTTTCACTAATTTAGACCCAATCACTGCAAGTGCCAAAAATTTGCTGATAAATCGATACCCCTGAAGAAGCCTATTAGGGCGAAACGCGTCGGGTACAGCAATCAACACAAACAATATGATTGGAGACTGGAATATTATGTATGGCAAGAAATGTATTTGATTGATTAGATGTTTGATGTCTAGAAACCGTTTTTGGGTCAAATTGAAAAACACACCAACAAATTCCTTTTTGGACGTGAGTTGAGTTTTTCCAGTATGCACAGAACGCCCCTTTGGGGCCAATGTAATGTTATCACAGGAAAGGATTTTGACTGATTTACTTGAAACTGTTATGTTTTTTTGTTTATATATTGGGTATTGTTCTGTGTAATTATTATAATGCTTTCTCTTTGTAATTCTTTTTTCTTACTCATTAGACAAGGGTTGGCACTTAACTTGATGACTCTTTCTACTGTACACCAACCACCATTGACATTCCTGAATTTCTAAATTCTGATGCAAAGTTTAAGGCCCTGATTTATTAAAGCTCTCCAAGGCTGGAGAGAATACACTTTCACCAGTGAAGCTGGGTGATCCAACAAACCTGGGATGGATCTGATCCAGGATTCAAAGCATTTGCTAAGAAATAGCAAATTACATTGAATGAATCTATTCCAGGTTTGCTGGATCACACAGCTTCACTGATGAAAGTGTATTCTCTCCAGCCTTGGAGAGCTTTAATAAATCAGGCCCTAAGACTCTTTTAAAGTGGAACTAAACACGTTATACTCACCTGTCCCCATTTCATCAGTGCCACCATTTTCTTCTCTCCTTCTTCCACCTTGAAATCTTCATCCATTTTGATCGACGACGTGCTTGGGAGTTTAGTCATTCCCAGCAAGAGCAAGAGGAAGCCGGCATTGCTGGGTATCCTGGGAACCAAACCTGAGTTGCACAGTTCCATGGAGTGATCAGGCAGATAGGAGAGATTATTGTAGAAGGGACGTTACCTGTGCCTTTCTGCAAAAATGACCCGTCTAACGTTAATTGCTGGCTAACATATAGTATAATAACTGCTAATTGTAGAGCAATGCTGGACTGCTTTTTGGCAAAGATGAGCTGGACAAGGCAAGTATTGCATACAGTAAGTATTGAAAACCAGAACTCTGTCAATCGTAATCTAAAATTACCACCGATATGTTACCCCTTCTCACCTGAAGTAGAAGGAACAAAGTAGACATTCCACCTACGCATTAGAAAAAAATCCCTGAAGTGGGTACTGATATCTTTACTTTTTATTCTGTGGCTGTAAATGGACAGAAATTACTGTCATTCATTGCAGTAATCCAGCCCATTTCCTTTAGGTTCAGGTACAATTAAAACTTTCATAAACATATTATAGCTTCAACATTTGTCATTAAAAGTTAAAACTCTGCCAAAGCTCAGCTAAAGTTTATTTGCCATGACTGGGGCGCAAAGGGCTGGATGAAGTTGAATATACATCTGATAGTCTGATAATGAGGGGGTCTCTATTTGACTTGCTGCACACTATCTTCTGAAGATGCAGCAAATTTGGAGTTAGCGAATTCAGAACAGGTATTAAGTAATGGATGACTGGCAAAGCTCAAGGTCAGCTTTAAAATATGGTGGACATTATAACCTGTCAAATCAAATCATACATCATCTAGTTTAATTTAGGTAGCTTTGCCAAGGTACTGTTCTTGAAAACAATAGAGAAGAAAAAAAAAAAGATCCATAGTCTCACTTATATATCCAGTGGAACCTCTTAGCAAAGATTAAAAGCCAGATTTTTATGCTTGACTGCTAGAAATATTTGGCTAATGGTCAGTAAATATCAGTTTTTATCTACTATATTACGTTTGCCAGTTATATAATCTAAATGTTTATATAAAATGAATGTTATTTTTAGTTTGGCAAAACATTACTACTTTTGTGCTGCTCTGATGGATTTCTGTCATTCTTGTCAATGACAAGTATCGGCCTAAACAGGTCGTATGAGTAGCAAGTCATTCCTAAATTTAAATAGCTGAATAAAATAATTTGAACTCACCCTGTTGTTTCTGTCTGTTTCACAAACAGCTTCTTCAGTTAGGCCTTGACGCATGAGAGCTTTTAAAACAATTGCATTGTTGCTACTGCAGGCTTTAAAGAGAGAAAGAGGTTCAGGACTAGGCATGCTATCAAAACTCCTAAAACTGTCCCCATCACAATCCGAAAATTCATACTGATCTCTGTCTTCAACTTCATCCCCATAATGCCAACCCTTAGTCTCAACATCCAGTGGATAAAATGAATCGTCAGATGCAATGCTTCTTGTGTCAGAAAGTTCTGAGAAGTCGTCATATTCTTCACACTCTTCCTCTTCATCCAAATAATTTGTACACCTGTTACTGCACTGCTTTAAGGAGGGAACAACTGCAAGGAGCTGTGGCAGAGGGTCTCCAGTACCCTGCCATGACACTCCATCCTGTTTATGTTTTTCTTCCAGTCTGTTTGCATCTTGTAGTAGGCCATTACCATCTTTGTTATCCACAGTAAACTGAACCTCTGATTTCTCCTTAGGTGTCCTCGCCTCGCTGCCTGTATTTGAAATCCCAGATATAAGCACCATTGATCTATATGAAAGAATAATAACTATTACTTACACTTGTTGATTTTTTCTATAAATGTAAAAGAATTATCTTTTTACAGACATTTCATTTACATTTATTTCTGTTCTTGGGTTGCAAAATATATTTCACTAATATTTTAAGTAATATAAAATATGTATTGTAGCTTTATTTTAGTGTTTTCCTATTTTGCATTAGGAAATTTTGTCAAGTAGCAACTTTTCTGTTTTTTGCAGTTAGAAATGAAATGTTCAAATGAAAGTACATTGTTCACACTTTTGAATGATGTTTAGCAAAACCCAGTAATTTTGCTTTTATAGGTAACACTTTTGCCTGCAAAACAGAACATTTTTTTTCATTTGTTATTTTTATATTTAAGAGGCACAAGTAGAAGCTAAATGTAAATACACAACGTAAAGAACAGAATAATCACAATACTGTCTACATGCCTACTTTTTAAAAAGCTGGAATGCAATTCAGCCTAATATAAGATAAAAAAGTTATGTCTACATTGCTTACCTTAGAGTGTAGTAAATATCAAGGAATGGATGCACCAAACATGTAATAGTTCCTTATGCATGCTAGCTAAATGGGGGAAAAGACATTTGGAAAAGTCCTGAAGCCTAATCCGATCATCATTTCTGAGAAGATTGAGAATCCAGATTAGTACGTTGACATCAGGGGAACGTTTTAAAAGAGATTTAAATAGAAAATGTGCAGCTGTCAGTGCCAGTTATTGTATAACATAAATATAATCATGAATCCAAGCTGGTGGGAACTTCTGTAAATTTCTGGTAGCTAAACATATTTAGTGAAATTAAGAAGAAAGACTTAAAATGTCGTAAAAATATAGCACGCATTTAGACAAGACTATCTAGGAAATTAGATTTTTAAGTAGATTCCCGACTCTACTGTGAAGAAAAAGTAATAGGATTTATTATATAAAAGGTAAAGGACCTGCTTATCTGTAAATAATAGTAACACTCGTCCTTGGGCCTTTTGTGCCCCATAAAACAGCTATCCAAAAAACTGAATTGAAAAATTTAAGTTTTAACCTTTTTGTAATAATCTGCATTTTAATAATTTTTCGAGTGTCAGTAAAAATAAGGTGGGTGAAAAAAATACATCATATAGGGCTGTATTTAAAAATATTTCCCTGTTGATTTATCTAAAATTCTCTGAGAAGTGTTTGAATCTCAGTTCCTATTAAAACAATGACTTGTCCTGTCATCTAGTGGCCAATTGTCAAAGTGCACAGATGTCTCATAGGAAATGCAATATGTATAAACGAAAATGTGCCTTAATTCATGGAAATGTGTATATGACCCTTTCTAATGCAGCATGGATTTTGCATGGCATGTGGGTTGTGGTGTGTGACTGTGAAAGTGCGTTGCCCGCTATTATAACATGCATTTGACTGACTTTCTAATCAAGTAAAAATACTATTACTGTGATAAAATTCTTCTTAAATACAAGTAAAATTACTGGTCTAAAAATCTACTCAAGTAAAGTAAAAAAGTAGCTAATTTAAAATGTACTTCAATTAAAAAGTACATTTTCAACTATTTTTAATTATAGAAACATACTTACAACTCAGGGAGCAATAACAAATAAAACATGTCAACACATGACATTTAAAACATTTAAAAGTATAACATAGTGACAAAAAATCATCTGTGTTACTATCTAAAATGCTGGGCAGACAATATGCAGGACCACAGAATCTCAGATATCATATCTGCAGTAAAACCAGTGGTGATTTGTTTTCTACAGGGAACCTCTAAGTTTCTCCGCTGGTTGTTTAAATGTTCTGTTCTGTGACTGTTTTTATATGGAATCTACAAGAACTGGAAAGGAGGATTCACAGTTCGGGGTCCCACGTTTTTCTGAGACCCGAGGCCTATTAGCACCACCAGTGTGGTTGTAGGTTTACCTGATGGTGGGTCAGTCTGTGGATTCATCAAGAGAAAGGCATTTTGTTTGTGTTAGCCAGGAGACTGTATACTTTTGTTTATGGACTGTTCTATTTGTGGACAACTACCCCTGCGAGGGAAGACTCTTTTTTTGCTTACCATCTGCCCTTAAGCTTGTTACCACAGTTTATACTTAATATAAACATTTTATTATAAGGGGAAAAAATGTTTTTTTTTTTACTCCTTTTACACATTTTTCAACATTTACCCCTTCCCTTCTGTCTTTACTGTAATAGGTATGGGCAGGAGCACCAATGAGGAGCTGATGTGTGGCATCTTACCATTTAAAGCTTATCACTCACAGGAGTCATCATGTGTAATTTTAGAGCAGACCACCCTATAAAACATTTTCAAACAATACACTATTGAAGGTGACATAAACTGTAGACTATTTAGACCATTCGTACTTCTTCACTGATAACAGTCATACTGCAAATCTATTAATCAAAATGGGTCAAGATCACAAGTGTTTTGATGCTCTGTAACCCAAAAAAACAACATATAAAATTAGACAAAGAGAATACTGGAATCCAGTTTGAGCACTCGTGGGCCTGATTTTTTAAAGCTCTCCAAGGCTGGAGAGGATACACTTTCAACAGTGAACCTGGTTGATCCAGCAAACCTGGAATGGATTTCTTAATTAATCATTTGCTATTTGTTAGCAAATGTTTTCAATCCTGGAGCAGATTCATTCCAGATTTTCTGGATCATTTAGGTTTACCGATGAAACTGTATCCGCTCCAGCCTTGGAGAGCTTTCATAAATCAGGCCCTCTGCGCCCACTCACACCTTGAAATTCAACTGCTAATTCACTACAAATATATTGCTGCACATACCAAAGATAGAACTCCTGACAGGTTGGCACAGTTCAGAGTGGGTGTGTGCCATTGGATTGCAATTGGATGGTAAAGTCAGAATTTGGCATCAACTTGAAAGCATAAATCCATCTTGCTTTGTATCATCGGTTTAAGCTGGTGATGGTGGTGTAATGATGTAGGGCAAAGATGCCCATCCTATGGGGCAAAGAGTCTGGTGGGGTGACTGTTACAAATAGCTTGCCACGTACCTTCTGTGAACTCCTTTTTCTCTGGAACAGAGGGATGTTGGCGACTGGAAATGTGGGAGCCAATAGGAAACTCCTTTGGGCCCGCACCCTTCCACATTAAAATGGTATACCCATTATATCATGCTACTCTGTCTCACATAGCTATCCTTTACACTCTATGAATCCCAATTTCTCTGTAAGAAAAGAGAAATGTAACTGCAAGTGCAGGATTCTTATGGCTAACCCCTCCTAAAATTTTATCACTATGGCACCATCACATAATACAAAAAACCATACCTGTTGTACTGTGCTACCGTGTCACACATAGTTGGAAACCTAACTTTATTGAACCCCACTTTCTCCTTAACAGTAGAGGAAGGGAAATGTAGAATAAGTGGGGGACTTTTGTATTTACCCCTTCCCTACTAAAAAGTTATCACTCCTACAATACCATGGTGCCCTGACACATCAATGTCTGCTTACGTTCTTTGAACACCAATTTCTCCTGAAAGGGAAGCTGTAGGTATAATAAAATGTAGAATAAGTAGGGGACTCTTGTGGCTAACTCCCCCTAAAATGTTATTGCTGTGGCGCCAACACAGGATAGGAAAGTCTATACCTAATATGCCATGCTACCCTGTAGATATAGCAGTAGGAACATGTACCCCTTGACTGTCACATAAATTGCATTTCTTTGGAAGTATCCAAAGTATTGATTTTGGAGTACAAAGAAGGTTAGCAGCCCCCTATAACTGACAGGACACATTGTATGGTGTAGTTTCTGCTTTTTGGTACAGAAATGGTGGGTGGGGAGCAATATATGACTGGCCAGCACTGTATGATAGCTTTAGTTTTGCATCTTTTATTAAGAAAATGTTGCATTAAGAAAATGAGCATCAAAAGGTGAGTGCAGAAATTCTTGATTTGTCATTTCTTTTATTTGATGCAAGTATGTTACGGTAACTAGAAACATTTCAATTTAATTTCATTTTGAATTAAAACTATTCTAGTTTTAGCATACATCCTTTATGTTTGTTTCCATTGTGGCCCGCAAGTTTTATGTCAATGTCAACAGCGGCCCCCAGATGAAAACATGTTGGGCACCACTGGTGTAGGGATATTTTTTTGCTCACTTTGGGTCCCTTAGTACCAACTGAGCATCGTTAAAGTGTCACTGCCTACCTTAGGATTGTTTCTGACCATTGACATCTCTTTATGACCGTAGCATACCCATCGTCTTAAGACTACTTTCAAAAGGATAACTCCATGTCAAAAGTTAAAATAATCTCAAACTGTTTTTACGAACATTGGAATGAGTTCACTGGGATTAAATGGCCTCCAAAGTCACCAGATCTTAATCTTAACAGAGCACCTATTGGATGTGTTGGAATGAGAGATTTGCATTCTGGATGGTCAGCTAACAAATCTGCGGCAACTCACTAACTGAAGCTATCTTGTCGTTATGGGCTAAAATCCCTGAGGAATGTTTTTAGCACCTTGCTGATTTTATGCCATGAAGAAGTAGCAGGTGTGTACACATTTTCACTAGATACATATCTTTATGTTGCTGGGTCCTAAAGTCTTTTCAATTTTATGCTTTTACTGTGTAAACATTGTATAAAATTTTAAGGACATCTAACCATAGTAGAAAGGCGAAGTATTCCTAGAGTGTGAAATAGTAGGAAGGAGTTAGCTGAGCAGTGAGATCTCAGGTGCCTACTGGATGAAGAACGTATAGAGACAGAGCTGAATTCTGCTAGGCCAGCAGTTTTCTGCCTACACACAGAGAGCATAAAGCACAAAGCCACTAATTAGCCGAAATAAAGCCTATTATTTTTAAAAGCCTACCATGGCAAGGGCCAAATGTGAAAGCTGAAACGGCCAGCCCTTCTCCTCTGAGTAGGGTGTGCATGGCAGAAAAGGTTTCACCTATTCACCAGAATATTTCATACAAGTTGTAAATTCTATATAGAACGCTTCACCTTTTTACTTTGAGTTTATTTAGTTTCATTAGTAACTAATGAGATTTAAAACATTGCAAAGTACAATACCTAAAAAATAAACTTAGGTAAAATTACAGATGTTAAAAAAAACCTTAAGGCTCTTTTTACTACAAGTACACAAAAAACTACTCAAATATTTAAAAGGAATGTAATTAGTTACATACCCCCTCTGGCATTGGGTTTCCATTTAAAATAAATGCCAATGCACGACCCATTACTGTAACACTACAGGTCTAATCTAAAATACAAAAAGTTTACTTTTGCCACTGGCTACTTGCCAAATAATTTTTTTTTTATCCTAGGCCTGCCATATTGCCACATTTTCTGTGTTGCAATTCCCTTGCGGAGATACAGAAAAACATAATTTATTTAATTTATGTTGGTTTGTACAGGCTATAATGAAAACACTGCCTAATCAGTTACCCAATTTGTCCTTGGTGATTTCTTCCTCTGACTAGGAGTAATTGACACATCCAACAACCTCCAGTTTTATGGGACTGTCCGGGAATATAAACCTATAAACTCACGGTATCCTGCAGATATAGGAAGTGTCCTTTAGTTGAGTAGATGAACACTTGTTTAAGTTTTCAGCTGCTGTTCTGTGTGTCTCAGGACAAGGAGGCAGATGGAGGTAGAGAGCATCTGCATGGGAAAATGTGGGACATAGACTAAAAGTGTCACAGATACCCGTAAGGCTAGGGCATCTGTGCCTCCTTCTGGCTCACACATCTTGCACTCCCCTGCTGCCCTCACCAACTCTGCTTACGGATTCAACTCTCCATCTCTTCCTGGTCAAGGTCATGTGACTCTCGATCAGCTGCTTCCTTGTCTCAGAGGGCTAGAGTGTTCCGCAGACACACTCTGCTGGCAGGCATGTGAGCAACATCTGAGATTGTATCGTCACCAGCACTTCCTCTGCTGGTGGGTTTGGTGTCTGCGGCTCACATGACCTCCACTCATCACATGACATCCCCTTTTTAAGGAAGTGGCTGGCAACAGGAAGTTGCCTGGACAAGGAGTTCCTTGTGGTTCTGTTACCAAGTTTCTACTGCTCTAGTTTGTGCGTTCTGTTCCTAATCTATCCATTTACTGACCCCGGCTTGTTACCTGACAACTCCCGATTGCTGCATGCCCTGACCTTTGGCTTGTTTGACTATTCTTCGGCTCTCCCTCTGGCACTATGTTTCTGTTCCTGCTAGTTAGCAGTCACTCGCCTTGGCGAGCACAGGGGAAGCAACCTGGCAGCAGCACACCGCACAACACCTCTAGAGGCTCTGGAGAAGACCGAGCTACTGCTTAGACCCTGCACCCCGTGTACTTCTCCATCCACTGGGTTGATAACACAAAGGGTCTTGGGCCTACATCAAGCCTCCCTCTAGGTAGGCCAATATGCAGTGAAATTCCGAAACCTGGCGTCATTGGAACAATGACGCCCTGGTGGCAGTCTTCTGTCAGGGGCTCGCAGGCCATATTAAAGACGAGCTTGCTGGCCGTGATCTTCCCTCTACCCTTGATGACCTGGTGTCTCTCTGTGTCCGGATAGACATTCCCTTCGGGGAGTGGGCTCAGGAAACCCAGAAAGTCCGGCGTCCCAATAAATTGGTTCCAACTTTCCAAAACCCCCCTCTTCCTACAGTTGAGCCTTTGCAAGTGGACCATGCATGACTCCTGAAGAGCGGGCCCACCTCAGGCACCAGAATCTCTGTTTGTACTGTGCTGGGGATGGCCATTACAAGCACTGTAATGGTGCTGCTGGGAACTTCATCAACCAACAATTGGTCTCTGAGTATACCATCCCTGTGGTGCCCCCTATCCAAGCCTTTGGTGGTCTTCGTGGTTATTGATACTGCTCTACCGGGGGCTGGATTCTTCTTTGTCCAGAAAAAGAATGGTTCCTTACATCCCTGCATTGATTACAGAGGTCTAAACAAGATCAAAAATAAGTATCCCTTGCCTCTGATCTTCAAATTATTTGACCGTCTCCAAGGAGCATCTGTTTTCACCAAGCGAGATTTGCGGGGAGCCTACAATTTAATTTGCATCTGCGAGGGTGAGGAATGGAAGACAGCTTTCAATACCCGAGACGGCCACTATGAATACCTGGTTATGCCGTTCGAGCTCTGCAATGGCCCTAGAGTATTCCCAGATTTTTTGAATGATGTCTTTCAGGATCTACTTTATGTCTACGTGATGATTTGGATGATTTTGTGGTGTACTCTAGAAATCTACCATCGCATCGAGACCATGTTACAACGGTCCTGCAACAGCTTCGGCAAAACAGACTTTATGCTAAGGCTGAGAAATGCCTCTTTGAGCTCCCTGAAGTCCCGTTCCTGGGGTATATTGTGTCTGCTCTGGGTTTGCGGATAAACCCTGCCAAACTTACGGGGCATCCTAGACTGGCCACAACCCCTTGGGCTGAAACCGATCCAGAGGTTTCTTGGCTTCACCAACTACTACCGGCAGTTCATCCAAGACTACTCCTCGCTCGTTGTCCCCATTACATCTATGACGAAGAAAGGGAGCAATTGTAAAGTCTGGTCACCAGAGGCTCTCCAGGCCTTTCAACTACTGACGAAAGCTTTTGCTGCTGCTCCTGTGTTGGTTCGCCCGAACACTTCCCAGCCTTTTTTCTTGAAAGTGGATGCCTTTTCTGTTGGAGTTGGTGCCGTTCTTTCCCAGAAGAACGCTTCCGGCAAGCTCAAGACCTGCGGGTTCTTTTCCTGCTGAGAGAAATTATGCTATAGGAGACAGGGAGCTTTTTGGTGTCAAGCTTGCCCTTGAAGAATGGCGCCATTTGCTGGCGGGAGCTCACCATCTAGTGAGTATTTACACTGATTACAAAAATTGCAATACTTTCGGACTGCACAGCATTTAAATCCCTGTCAAGCCGCTGGGCACTTTTTTTCCCAAGATTTAACTTTCTGCCCCCCCCCTTTCGACAGGGTTTCAAAAAGGTAAAGCCAGATACCCTTTCTCGTTCATTTGAGAAGGAGAATCCTGAGGTGGAACCAGCCTTCATCATAGACCCAGCTGGAGTTGTGCCCACGGCCCCAGTCTGGCTGGTTCGAGTTCCTCCAGTAAAAACCCTTGTTCAAAATAGCCAGCGCCTGTTGATCCTCCGATGGGGGCATGCCTCTAAGTTTGCTGGGCATCACAGGTAACAGAAGACTTTTGAATTGATTAGCTGTAAGTACTGGTGGTGGGATCTAAAACAAAATGTGATGGACTTTGTGGCCACATGTACCGAATGTGCCCAACACAAGGTGCCAAGGAAGCTTCCCTCAGGTCCATTACTTCCACTTCCCACTCCAGAACAACCCTGGTCACACAACTCTATGGACATTGTTACCGACCTTCCATCCTCCAAAGGCTTCACTACAATTTGGGTTGTGGTTGATCAGTTTTCTAAAATGGCTCTTTTCATTCCTTTACCTGGCCTTCTGTCTGCCTCGACCTTGGCGAAGATCTTCTTCAAGGAAATTGTTCATCTACTTGGCTTGCCTTCCCACATTGTCTCAGATCACGGAGTACAATTTACTTCCTGCTTCTGGAGGGTTCTTTGTCGTCTTCTGGAGATCAAGTTGGACTTCTCTTCAGCTTATCACTAGTGTTGGTCGAATAGCTCACTATTCGACTCGACCACTATTCGGTTGAACAATGCATAATTATTCGGGTGATCAAACGTCGAATTTGAGCTCCATCTCAATAAAGTCAATGGGAGAAAAATTTGGGTTGTTTTTCTGGACTGTGTAGAGCTTCTACAGCCTATAAATACATTTAAAAAGACATATCAAGACTCCCCCAGCTATGCACATCACTATACAAGTAAAAAAAAAAATAGGAAGTCTTTTTTCTGTTGCTGGCAAGCCCATTTTATGGCGCGGTCAAGGGAACATACCGGATTTATTACGGGTCTCCGAGTAGAGGCAGAGAGGGCAACAAGGGGGTTCTTCTGGTCCAAAAATTAGCCACCAGGTTTCACCGCTCTGTTGCAAGCCATACACAGGCTTCAGAGTACAGACAGAGGTCCCTGAGGGGGTCTTTCAGTCAAAAAATTAGCCAGCTACACAGCTCTGTTATAAGGAGGAGGCGGTGGGCCCTGAGAAGGAGCAAGGACGGCATTAGAGGTTGAAACCATCACCTATATGGATAGTGTAGAAGCTGTAGCTATTGGAGACATGAATGGATGAACGAGATTCCAATATGTCCCTACCTACTATGTAGCAAAACCACATGAAACGGAACGGGCTTGGTGGAATCAGCGGGGTAAAGAAAATCCTAGAGCTGGGTACTGGGCAGTTGGCAGGTGGCAGCAGTAACAGCATGAGGAGGAGGCGGCAGGCCCTGAGACAGAGTGTGGATAGCATTGTTAACTGCCATCTACAGCTGGGTACTGGGCAGGCGGCAGCGGTAGCAGCAACAGCAGGAGGAGGAGACAGTGGGCCCTGGGACAGAGCAAGGACGGCAATACAGCTTGAGGCCATCATCCTTTATTGATAGTGTAGAAGGTGTAGCTATTGGGATAAATGAGATTCCCACTGTCCCTACAGTGGCGGTGGGCCCTGAGACGTAGCGTTACGTAGTGTTACTCCTCCTGCTCTTACTGCTGCCGTCTGCCCAATGCCTAGTACCCAGATCAAGTACCTAGTACGCCACCTCCAGACTCTGTCATTGATCCACTATGTGGCCTCCTCTGGATACTCCACTGGATACTCAAATACATCACTAAATGCTTTCAACACATATAACTGCAGAAGTGAACTGAGAATATATTTTTCTTTTTGTACGGCAATTGGCCACTAAATGCTTTCACCACAAATAACTGCAACAGTGAACTGCGTATTTATTTTTCTTTTTGTACTGAAATAGGCCACTAAATGCTTTCACCACAAATAACTGCAACATAAATATTATTATCATACCTGGGAGTTAATCCTAAGAATTACAAGCCCACAATATAAACAAAAATTTCTATGCAAAAAAAATAGGATCACTTTTTGCATCACAAAATTACAGAATTAGAACGCTAGGGGGGTTAACTAAAGAAGACCCTTTGCTACATTGAAATTGCTGTGCTACTGGTAAATAAATACAGATATTTTAGTGTTTGATACCTGCTCCTATTTACTAAAGAAGACTGTTTGCTACAATGAAATTGCTGTGCTACTGGAAAATAATACGGATATTTTAGTGTTTGATACCTGTTCCTATTGACCAAAGAAGACAATTTGGTACAGTGAACTTTCTGTGCTACTCTAAAATAATTGGAGATATTTTAGTGTTTGATACCTGTTCCTTTTTAGCAAAGAAGACTCTTTGGTACAGTAAAATTCCTGGCCTACTGTAAAATAAATACAGATATTTTAGCGTTTGATACCTGTTTCTATTTACCAAAGAAGACTGGTAGAGTGATGTTTCTGTGCTACTGTAAAATAAATACGGATATTTTAGTGTTTGATACCTGCTCCTATTTACCAAAGAAGACTGGTACATTGAAATGTCGGGCCTGCTACTGGAAAATAAATACAGTTATTTTAGTGTTTGATACCTGTTCCTATTTACAAAAGAAGACTGGTACAGTGATGTTTCTGTGCTACTGTAAAATAAATACAGACATTTTAGTGTTTGATACCTGTTAATATTTACCAAGGAAGACTGTTTGGTACATTGAAATTGCTGTGCTACTGGTAAATTAATACGGATATTTTAGTGTTTGATACTTGTTCCTATTTACCAAAGAGGACTGTTTGGTACAGTGAAATTTATGGCCTACTGGAAAAATAAATACAGATATTTTAGTATTTGATTCCTGTTCCTATTAACCAAAGAAGACTGGTACAGTGATATTTCCGGCCTACTCTAAAATATAATACAGATATTTTAGTGTTTGATACCTGTTCCTATTGACCAAAGAAGACTCTTTGGTACAGTAAAATTTCTGGCCTACTGTAAAATAAATACATATATTTTAGCGTTTGATACCTGTTTCTATTTACCAAAGAAGACTGGTACAGTGATGTTTCTGTGCTACTGTAAAATAAATACTCATATTTTAGTGTTTGATACCTGTTCCTATTTACCAAAGAAGACTGGTACATTGAAATTTCTGGCCTGCTACTGGAAAATAAATACAGATATTTTAGTTTGGTACAGTGAAATTTCTGTGCTACTGGAAACCAAATATAGATATTTTAGTGTTTGATACCTGTTACTATTTACCAAAGAAGACTGTTTGGTACATTGAAATTGCTGTGCTACTGGTATATAAATACAGAGATTTTAGTGTTTGATACCTGTTCTTATATACCAAAGAAAACTGTTTGGTACAGTTAAATTTCTGTGCTTCTGTAAAATAAATACAGATGTTTTAGTGTTTGATACCTGTTCCTGTTTACGAAAGAAGACTGGTACAGTGATATTTCTGTGCTACTGTAAAATAAATACAGATGTTTTAGTGTTTGATACCTGTCCCTATTTACCAAAGAAGACTGTTTGGTACAGTGAAATTTCTGGCCTACTGGAAAATAAATACAGATATTTTAGTGTTTGTTATCTTTTCCTATTTACTAAAGAAGACCGTTTGGTACAGTGAAATTTCTGTGCTACTGGAAACCAAATACAGATATTTTAATGTTTGATACCTGTTACTATTTACCAAAGAGGACTGTTTGGTACATTGAAATTGCTGTGCTACTGGTAAATAAATACAGATATTTTAGTGTTTGATACCGGTTCCTATTTACCAAAGGAGACTGTTACAGTGAAATTTCTGTGCTACTGCAAGATAAATACAGATATTTTAGTGTTTGATACCTGTTTCTATTTACCAAAGAAGGCTCTTTGGTATAGTGAAATTTTTGGCCTACTGTAAAATAAATACAGATAATTTAGTGTTTGATACCTGTTCCTATTTATCAAAGAAGACTGTTTGGTACAGTAAAATTTCTGGCATACTGTAAAATAAATACAGATATTTTAGCGTTTGATACCTATTCCTATGTACCAAAGAAGACTGGTACATGATTTTTCTGTGCTACTGTAAAATAAATACAGATATTTTAATGATTGATACCTGTTACTATTTACCAAAGAAGACTGTTTGGTACAGTGAAATTGCTGTGCTACTGTAAAAATAAATACAGATATTTTAATGATTGATACCTGTTACTATTTACCAAAGAAGACTGTTTGGTACAGTGAAATTGCTGTGCTACTGTAAAATAAATACAGATATTAAAGTGTTTGATACCTGTTCCTATTTACGAAGGAAGACCGTTTGGTACAGTGAAAGTTCTGGGTTACTGGAAAATGAAAATACAGATATTTTAGTGTTTGAAACCTGTTCCTATTTATGAAAAAAGACTGTTTGGTACAATGAAATTTCTGTGCTACTGTAAAATAAATACAGATATTTTAGTGATTGATACCTATTACTATTTACCAAGGAAGACTTTTGGTACAGTGAAATTTTTGGCCTACTGGAAAAAAAAACACAAATACATTAGTGTTTGATACCTATTCCTATTTGCCAAAGAAGACTGGAACAGTAATATTTCTTTGCTACTGTAAAATAAATACAGATATTTTAGTGTTTGATACCTTTTCCTTTTTACCAATGAAGACTGGTACAGTGAAATTTCCGACCTGCTGGAAAATAAATTCAGAGATTTTAGTGTTTGTTACCTGTTCCTATTTACCATTCCTAAAGTTGACCATTTGCTACAATGAAATTGCTGTGCTACTGGAAAATTAATACATATACTTCAGTGTTTGATACTTGTTTCTATTTACCAAAGAAGACTGTTTTGTGCAGTGTTATTTCTGGCCTACTAAAAAATTAATACAGATACATTAGTGCTTGATACCTTTTCCTATTTACTAAAGAAGATTGTTTGCTACAGTAAAATTTTTGGCGTACTGGAAAATAAATACAGATAATTTAGTGTTTGATACCTGTTCCTATTTATCAAAGAAGACTGTTTGGTACAGTAAAATTTCTGGCCTATTGTAAAACAAATACAGATATTTTAGTGTTTGATACCTGTTTTTGTTTAACAAAAAAGATTGTTTTGTCCATTGAAATTTCTGACCTACTGAAAAAAAAGATATGTTAGTGTTTGATACCTGTTTCTTTTTACCAAAGTAGACTGTTTGGTACAGTGAAATATCTGGGTTATAGGAAAATAAATTCAGATTTTTCATTATTTGATACCTGTTCCTATTTACCAAAGAAGACTGGTACAGTGAAATTTCTGTGCTACTGTAAAATAAATACTGATATTTTAGTGTTTGATAGCTTTTCCTATTTACCAAAGAAGACTCTTTGGTACAGTGAAATTTTTGGCCTACTGTAAAATAAATACAGATATTTTAGTATTTGATACCTGTTCCTATTTACGAAGGAAGACCGTTTGGTACAGTGAAATTTCTGTGCTACTGTAAAATAAATACAGATAATTTAGTGTTTGATACCTGTTTCTATTTACCAAAGAAGACCATTGGGTACAGTTATATTTCTGTGCTACTGTACAAAAAAAAGATATTTTAGTGTTTGATACCTTTTCTTTAAAATGAAAGCCATAAGGGGCTGAGTCTCAGGCGATAATGGTATAATAAAAAATGCATTGGCCAAATCAATAACACTGTAAAATTGGGTCTCGGGCGGTACTGCTGTAAGAATGGTACCGTGTTTCCCCGATAATAAGGCAGGGCCATCAAATAAGACAGCCCCCCCTTTTTAGAGAAAAAATGAAAAATAAGCCCCCCCCCGCAAATAAGCCACCCACCAATTACTTACCAGAATCGGGTGGTACTGTGGGTGACTCCGTGTGTGGTTCCTCCGTGTGTGCCGCGCCTCTTCATGAAGAGGAAGTGACAGGACTGCAGTGCGCGCACGTGCACATGAACAATAACTGTGTACTGTAGTCTTCTTCATGGGTAAATAAGGCATCCCCCTGAAAATAAGCCCTAGAGCATATTTTGGCCTTCCAAAAAAAATAAGACAGTGTCTTATCATCGGGGAAACAGGGTAGTAAGAATTGACATGACTGGTGTCAGGGGCGTGATCAGCTCATTGATGGCTCTGAGACACTGTATAAAATGGTATGAGCCATCTGGATTTTTTACAGGATTTACTGGAGGACAGAACAAGTCGCTCCTGTGTCTACTAAGAAGTTTGTCAGGAACTGTCCGACTTTTATTGTGATTGTTGAGTTTTCATCAGCCTGGTCAAAGATTTGTAACATATTGGTGGTGGAGTCTTCCTGTGGGCATCCCTATGCTTGATGTGGTTTGCCTCCCCATTGTATGGGGTACATTGGGGCAGGGTGGTTGTAATTGTGAGCTAAATGTGGCTGCATTGGCTTGCCATGTGTTTGCTGTTGTACTGACTGCTGTTGGTGTGTAGGGCAGTCCCTGGCCCAATGACCTTCCTGTCCACAGGCAAAACATGCTTGATTCCTTCTAACATTTCCATATCCTCTGTTGTCATTCCTGTCCTGTCTACCTTCTATGCCTCTACCTTTTCCTCTGTACCCTCCAGGTTTCACCGAATAATGAAGTCCCTGCACATGGGGTTTTGATGGTTTAAGTAGCTCAAAGCAACCTGCCACGTCTTTAGTTAACAATTGTCCCATTATATCCTGCAGGGGTAATATGCTCCAATTATCAATAATCATTTTGGCAGTTTTAGCATGATCAGAGATTAATCTAATAATCAGTGACTGTGTAAAAACAACATTCAAATCTCCTCCTAACCGTAGACCTGCCTCTTCCTTCCACACTTTCCTAAAACCTTTGAGCATAATCACTGTTTCACCTGCTTTCTGTTTGCACGCTAATGCTGTGGCCATTGATTTTCTATCTCATTGTATCCTAACAAATTCATTAGGCACTTGGTCCTACATAAGTTTTTTGGGGTTAAGTACACAACAGCGGAAGATGTGTAGCGCTGCTGCTGGGTGATGTAGGACTAGTGGGTGGTGGTAATAATATCTGTGACTGCTTGGTCTGTGTTTTGGTAAGAAGAGGAGGGGCTGAGGGGGAATCCTGTGTAATGGTTTGTTGCTGCATGGACTGTATTAGACAGATATCGTGCTCCTCCTCCTCATCCTCCTGTGTTCTCCTTTGTGTTTCTGCTATTAGTTGTGGGTATAAGGGTGTATACTGGGGTGGAATAGAGGATGTGATTTGGGCAATAGTTTTCTCTTTACGGGGATTGTAATCTTTCCAATACATTTTCAAAGTATACCAGTGTATTGCTGGTCCCACTCGGGAACTTGTGGATCTAATTTATATCCCCATCCGTCTCGATTACTGAGACACTTTTCTAAGATACAACTAATATGGAATTTAGAGAAAGATCCTTCCAGTGGGAAGGGGTCAGGGCATTTCAAGTTTTCTGTGCCATTTTTCAAATGTAATGTAAAAGGGTCAGTGTAATAGTCTCCTACTCTGCGATTTACAAAATCAACAGGAGTTTCCCCTGGAATATTATAAGGAATATCTGCATCACTGGATGACATGGCTGTGTGTTTTTGTTTCTGTCTAATTTTAATGCGTTTCTTTACATTTTTTTTTATGTGGATCTGGAAGCTGATCCTCCTTTTTGGAATTCCCCTTACCTTGGGAATTCCCCATAGTATAAATGACAGTATACATATCAGACGGTTGTACAAAGTTATTGTTAGTTCAGTTAGTTTAGTTAGTTCAGCAGGTAACAGCAGTGCTCGCTGACGTCCTGTTCCCAGGATCGCTTACCAAAACGCAGCTTAGGTCAAATTACTGCTTGCCCGAGGCAACCACAGCAGTGAGGATTGACCCAACCTCACCTTGGCAACCAGATTAGAACACAAACTTATCTTATATACAATATTTCTTACACTTCTAAATCATGCAACAAAATTCTTATACTCTATAGATTAAACAGAAGTCATCAGTGTGCACATATTCAATAAAAGATTTCCCAAATCTTCCTAAGGACCCAGTCCTTCTATGAGGGAGTCTACACTGCCACAGTGCTTAGGTTCGTAAGCTATCTACAGGGACACAGGGGAGGGCAGAGGTAGAAAAGAAAATTTCTACTTACCCGATCCTGGTCTTTTTAAGGTAAGTAGATATCCCACTTCTGATGCCAAACTGTTAAGGCGATTTCCTATTGATCCCAGATCAATTTTCCCTCTTTCTAATCACTTCTGTTTACAGTGCTGGAAGAATGTAACACACGCAACTTAATGTGTGGTTAGATCATTCTCAAAACTTTATTGTTTGCACACAGTTTATATAACAGTTCAAAGGCATGATCAGTGCATGATCACATGACTACAGACAATTAGCAGACATAACAGATGTCCTTGTGGTTCTCCTAGAACAAGATTATTTTGTCAAAGTAACAGATATTTGGCAGTAGGGAGGAAAGGAAGAGTTTCAAGGCAAAAAGGGGGGAAGTGGACGCTAGTTTACTGATAAGAAGAGTACAACTAGTTTCAACATAATTCAATCATCTACAAAACATAACAAAAGCACAAAAATAATTAACTACAGGAATCAGTAAAATTCCTTATTCCTCCTACTCCATTCCTTCTACCGTCAACCCCTCCCTTCCTGAAAGGCCAGAGGAGGACATTGTGGTTAAGCGGGCACGGCACTACGGCTCCCTCAAGCACACGTGTTGCCAGGCAGTGGTGAAACTGCTGTGCTTAGGGCAGAAAAGTTGCACCGCAAGAGAACTCTTGTCTTGCCTGGCGCAAGAGAAAGAAAAGGTGGCCCGCCTGAGCAGACAGCAATCCGACCGGCTGTGTGAGGAGTTCCACGCACCACATTCCACGCAGGGAGCTCAGGTAGACACTGCCTACACGGTATCCTCCTGTAGCGGCAGCAGTAGTGGCAACAGGCCGCACACATTCAAAAGTCTAGGCCAAGGCGGGGGGGGGGGGGTTCTGGATGCCTGGCAAAACCTGATGCGGCCACCTCAAACAAGTGAAGTGCAGGGGCATAACCATCGAGAACCGATGAAGCGCATGGTGCGCGATTACGTTGGCTCTTTTCTGGCTGATGGTGGTGGTGGTGTTGACGACAGCAGTTATTAGAAGGATGCCTGTGCTGACAGTACTGACGCAATTTTTGAGTTAACAGGCTTGAAATCTGCCTGCAGTTGGCACACTATGCCATTAAGCTTCTTTCGTGCCCGGCATCCAGTTTTTCTATCTGAAAGAATCTTCAGTGCTGCTGGCAGAGTGCTCACGTACAACCGATCATGACTGTCGCCGCAAAATGTCAATCGCCTCACTTTTTTAAAAAAGTGGGTTACTAACAACTATCATACCCCCACTGCAGATGTTGATTGACTGACACAAGGACTCACTGGCCAACCAACCAAGATGTCTCTATGAACCCACACTGCCCCTGTGCTGAGTCTGTGGCTGGCTATCACCAACACCCTGTAAGCTGAGCCTGCTAGTTATCGCAACGTACAGGGGTGGCATTCATCGCCAATGTCATTCTTTCCATTGTGCCAGCTAGCCATATACTGTAAATTTCTGCTGCTTCCAGGAGGCCAACAAACTGCAGATGAAAACCCCCAATACTGCCACACTGATAGGTAACATTGCCTTTGCCTAATTTTTCAGCTAAGTATTGTAAGACTGAAGGGTGGCAATAATGTCATCCACTTCATGATGCAAACTAGCAAAATCGTCTACAATCCAGATGACAGCAACAGTGCTGGCACAGAAAACATTCTGGTCTGGCCCTCCTTCAGTTAATCACAAACTTCAGATATATATATATATATATATATATATATATATATTATATTAAACACTTCTGGGTGGCATTAAGAAAGGACTTCACGCAGCTCTAGATGCCAGTTACCAAAGCGGTCCATGCTCCATCTCAGGGGGGCCCACCGCCTCCTCCTGCTGCTACTGCCTGTCAGTACGCCATTCACAAAAATAGCATTACACTCGTTAGTGTGGGATTGACGATGCACTACACCCAGCTCTAGATGCCACTTACCAATGCTGTCCTCTTTTCTTCTTAGGGCCCATTTTAATATATATATATATATATATATATATTAAACACTTCTGGGTGGCATTGACGATGGACTACACGCAGCTCTAGATGCCAGTTACCAATGCGTTCCATGCTCCGACTCAGGGCCCACCGCCTCCTCCTGCTGCTGCTGCCTGTCAGTACGCCATTCACAAAAATAGCATTACACTCGTTAGTGTGGCATTGACGATGCACTACACCCAGCTCTAGATGCCACTTACCAATGCGGTCCTCTTTTCTTCTTAGGGCCCACCACCTCCTCCTCCTGCTGTTGTAGCCACCTGTCAG
>NC_092862.1:84882294-84888239 GCF_032062135.1 Pyxicephalus adspersus | reverse complement strand
GTACTCCATTTACTAAAATTTTATTACACACTTCTTTGTGGCATTGACGATTTACTACACCCACCTCTAGAGGCCAGTGACCAGTGCGGTCCCCACTCCTTCTATGGGCCCACTGCCTGCTCCTCCTGCTCTTGTCGCCGCCTGTCAGTACTCCATTCACTAAAATAATATTTCACACTTCTTTGTGGCATTGATGATGCACTACACCCAGCTCTAGATGCCAGTTACCAATGTGGTCTATGCTCCTTCTTCAGGCCCATCGCCTCCTTCTGCTGTTGTCGCGCCTGTCAGTACTCCTTTGACTAAAATTGTATTACACACTTCTGTGTGGCATTGACGATGCACTACACCCACCTCTAGATGCCAGTTACTAATGCGGTCCACTCTCCGTCTTAGGGCCCACCACCTCCTCCTGCTGCCGCCTGTCAGTATTCCATTAACTAAAAGTGTATTACACACTTTTTTGTGGCATTGACGATGCACTACACCCACCTATAGATGCCAGTGACCAATGCGGTCCACACTCCTTCTCAGGGCCCACTGCCTCCTCCTGCTCTTGTCGCCGCCTGTCAGTACTCTAAAATTATAATTCACACTTCTGTGTGGCATTGACGATGCACTACACCCAGCTCTAGATGCCAGTTACCAATGAGGTCCCTGCTCCTTCTCGGGGCCCACCACCTCCTCCTCCTGCTGTTGTAGCCACCTGTCAGTACTCCAATTACTAAAATTGTATTACACACTTCTGTGTGGCCTTGACAATGTACTACATCCAGCTCTAGATGCCAGTTACCAATGCGATCTACGCTCCTTCTCAAGGCCCCCCGCCCCTTCTCCTCCTGCTGTTGTTCCTACCTGTCAGTACTCCATTCACTAAAATTGTATTACACACTTCTGTGTGGCATTGACGATGCACTAAACACAGCTCTAGATGCCAGTTACCAATGGGGTCCACTCTCCGTCTCAGGCCCCACCGCCTCCTCCTGCTGTCGCCCGTCAGTACTCCATTTACGAAAATTGTATTACACACTTTTGTGTGGCATTGAGGATGCACTACACCCAGCTCTAGATGCCAGTTACTAATGCGGTCCCCACTCCTTCTCAAGGCCCACTGTCTCCTCCTTTTGCTCTTGTCACCGCCTGTCAGTACTCCATTCACTAAAATTTTTTTACACACTTCTGTGTGGCATTGACAATGCACTACACCCACCTATAGATGCCAGTTATCAATGCGGTCCCCACTCCTTCTCAGGGCTCACTGCCTCCTCATCCTTCTGATGTCGACACCTGTTAGTACTCCATTTACTAATATTTTATTACAATCTTCTCTGTGGCATTGACGATGCACTACACCCACCTCTATATTCCAGTTATCAATGCGGTCCCCACTCCTTCTCAGGGCCCACTGCCTACTCCTCCTGCTCTTGTCGCCCCCTGTCAGTACTCCTTTTACTTAAATTTTTTTACACACTTCTGTGTGGCATTGACGATGCACTAAACCCAGCTCTAGATGCCAGTCATCAATGTGGTCCCCACTCCTTCTCAAGGCCCACTGCCTCCTCCTTTTGCTCTTGTCACCGCCTGTCAGTACTCCATTCACTAAAATTTTATTTCACACTTCTGTGTGACATTGACAATGCACTACATCCAGCTCTAGATGCCAGTTGCCAATGCGGTCTACGCTCCTTCTCAAGGCCCCCTGCCTCCTCCTCCTCCTGCTGTTGTCGCCGCCTGTCAATACTACTTTAACTAAAATGTTATTACTCACTTCTGTATGGCATTGACGATCCAATACACCCACCTCTAGATGCCAGTTACTAATGCGGTCCACTCTCCGTCTCAGGGCCCACCGCCTCCTCCTGCTGTCGCCTGTCAGTACTCCATTTACTCAAATTTTATTACCAACTTCTGTGTGGCATTGACGATGCACTACACCCACCTCTTTATTCAAGTTATCAAAGCGGTCCCCACTCCTTTTCAGGGCCTACTGCCTACTCCCCCTGCTCTTGTCGCTGCCTGTCAGTACTCCATTCACTAAAATTTTATTACACACTTCTGTGTGGCATTGACGATGCACCACACCCAGCTCTAGATGCCAGTTACTAATGCGGTGCACACTCCTTCTCAGGGCCCACTGCCTACTCCTCCTGCTGTTGTCGCCGCCTGTCAGTACTCCATTTACTAAAATTTTATTACACACTTCTGTGTGGCATTGACGATGCACTACACCCAGCTAAAGATGCCAGTTATCAATGCGGTCCCCACTCCTTCTCAGGGCCCACTGCCTCCTCCTGCTCTTGTTGCCGCCTGTCAGTACTCCATTCACTAATATGTTATTGCACACTTCTGTGTGGCATTGACGATGTAATACACCCAGCTCTAGATGCCAGTTACCAATGCAGTCCCCGCTGCTTCCCAGTGTTCACCACCTCCTCCTCATACTGTTGTAGCCGCCTGTCAGTAGTCCATTCACTAAAATTTTATTTCACACTTCTTTGTGGCATTGACGATGCACTACACCCAGCTCTAGTTGCCAGATACCAATGCTATCCACGCTCCATCGCAGGGCCCACCACCTCCTCCTGCTGCTGCTGCCGCCTGTCAGTACTCCATTCACTAAAATTTTATTTCACACTTCTGTGTGACATTGACAATGCACTACATCCAGCTCTAGATGCCAGTTACTAATGTGTTCCCCTCTCTTTCTCAGGGCCCACTGCCTACTCCTCCTGCTGTTTCGCTACCTGTGAGTTTTCGATTTACTAAAATTTTATTACACAATTCTGTGTGGCATTGATGATGCACTACACCCAGCTCTGGGTGCCAGTTGTCAATGCAGTCTACGCTCCTTCTCAAGGCCCCCCGCCTCCTCCTCCTGCTGTTGTCATCGCCTGTCAATACTCCTTTCACTAAAATTTTTTTACACACTTCTCCATCTCAGGGCCCACCACCTCCTCCTGCTGCTGCTGCCACCTGTCAGTACTCCATTCACTAAAATTGTATTGCACACTTTTGTGTGGCATTGACGATGCACTACACCCAGCTCTAGATGCCAGTTACTTCTGTGGTACCCACTCCTTCTCGGGGCCCACTGCCTCCTCCTCCTTCTTTTCTCGCCGCCTGTCAGTACTCCATTTACTAAAATTTTACTACACACTTCTATGTGACATTGACAATGCACAACACCCAGCTCTAGATGCCAGTTACCAATGCAGTCCCCGCTGATTCCCAGGGCTCACCATCTCCTCCTCAAACTGTTGTAGCCACCTGTCAGTACTCCATTTACTAAAATTTTTTTAAACACTTCTGTGTGGCATTGACGATGCACTACACCCAGCTCTAGATGCCAGTTATCAATGCGTTCCCCACTCCTTCTCATGGCCCACTGTCTCCTCCTCCTGCTCTTGTCGCTGCCTGTCAGTACTCCATTCACTAAAAATTTATTTCACACCTCTTTGTGGATTTGACGATGCACTACACCTAGCTCTAGATGCCAGTAAGCAATGCTGTCCCCACTCCTTTTTAAGGCCCACCGCCTCCCTCTCATGATGTTGAAGCTGCCTGTCAGTACTCCAATCACTAAAATTGTATTACACACTTCTTTGTGACATTGACAATGTACTACATCCAGCTCTAGATGCCAGTTGCCAATGCGGTCTACGCTCCTTCTCAAGGCCCTCCTCCTCCTACTCCAGCTGTTGTCACCTCCTGTCAGTACACCTTTCACTAAAATTATATTACACACTTCTGTGTGGCATTGGCGATGCACTACACCCAGCTCTAGATGCCAGTTACCAATGCTATTCATGCTCCATCTCAGGGCCCACTACTTCCTCCTATTGCTGCTGCCACCTAACAGTACTCCATTCACTATAATTGTATTGCACACTTTTTTTGTGGCATTGACGATGCACTACACCCAGCTCTAGATGCCAGTTTCTACTGCGGTCCCCACTCCTTCTCAGGGCCTACTGCCTACTCCTCCTGCTGTTCTCGCCGCCTGTCAGTACTCCATTTACCTAAATTTTATTACACACTTCATTGTGCATTGACGATGCACTACACCCAGCTCTAGATGCCAGTTATCAATGTGGTCCCCACTCCTTCTCAGGGCCCACTGACTACTCCTCCTGCTCTTGTCGCAGACTGTCAGTACTCCATTCGCTAAAATTTTATACCACACTTCGGTGTGGCATTGACGATGCACTACACCCAGCTCTAGATGCCAGTTACCAATGCAAGCCCCGCTGCTTCCTAGGGCTCACCACCTCCTCCTCAAACTGTTGTAGCCGCCTGTCAGTACTCCATTTACTAACATTTTTTACACACCTCTTTGTAGCTTTGACGATGCACTACACCTAGCTCTAGATTCCAGTAAACAATGAGGTCCATACTCCTTTTTAGGGCCCACCACCTCCCTTTCATGATGTTGAAGCCGCCTGTCAGTACTCCAATCACTAAAATTGTATTACACACTTCTTTGTGACATTGACAATGCACTACATTCAGCTTTAGATGCCAGTTGCCAATGCGGTCTAGGCTCCTTCTCAAGGCCCTTAGCCTCCTCCTCCTGCTGTTGTCGCCCCCTGTCAGTACTCCTTTCACTAAAATTATGTTACACACTTCTGTGTGGCATTGACGATGCACTACACCCACCTCTAGATGTTAGTTATCAATGCGGTCTCCACTCCTTCTTAGGGTCCCCTGCCTCCTCCTCCTGCTGTTTTCGCCGACTGTCAGTACTCCATTTGCTAAAATTGTATTTCACACTTTGGTGTGGCATTGACGATTCACTACACCCAGCTCTAGATGCCAGTTACCAATGCAATCCCCGCTTCTTCCCAGGGCTCACCACCTCCTCCTCAAACTGTTGTAGCCGCCTGTCAGTACTCCATTTACTAAAATTTTTTTACACACTTCTATGTGGCATTGACGATGCACTACACCCAGCTCTAGATGCCAGTTATAAAGTGCGTTCCCTACCTCTTCCCAGGGCCCACCGCCTCCTCCTCCTGCTGTTGTCGCGGCCTGTCAACACTCCTTTCACTAAAATTTTATTACACACTTCTGTGTGGCATTGACGATGCTCTACATCCACCTCTAGATGCCAGTTATCAATGCGGTCCACACTCCTTCTCAGGGCCCACTGCCTTTTCCTCCTGCTTTTTTCGCCCCCTGTCAGTACTCTATTCACTGAAATTGTATTACACACTTCTTTGTGACATTGACTATGCACTACATCCAGCTCTAGATGCCAGTTGCCAATGCGGTCTGCGCTTCTTCTCAAGGGCCTCCGCCTCCTCCTCCTGCTGTTGTAGCCGCCTGTCAGTACTCCATTTACTGAAATTTTATTACAAACTTCTGTGTGCCATTGACGATGCACTACACCCACCTCTAGATGCCAGTTATCAATGCGGTCCCCACTCCTTCTCAGGGCCAACTGCCTACTCCTCCTGCTCTTGTCGCTGCCTGTCAGTACTCCATTCACTTAAATTTTATTTCACACTTCTGTGTCGCATTGACGATGCACTACACCAAGCTCTAGATGCCAGTTACCAATGCAGACCCCGCTGCTTCTCAGGGCTCACTGCCTCCTCCTCATGCTTTTGTAGCTGCCTGTCAGTACTCCTTTCACTAAAATTATATTACACACTTCTGTGTGGCATTGACAATGCACTACATCCAGCCAAGGATGCCAGTTACCAATGCAGACCCCGCTGCTTCTCAAGGCCCACCGCCTCCTCCTCCTGCTGTTGTCGCTGCCTGTCAGTACTCCTTTCATTAAAATTGTATTACACATGTAAGCCGTGTACCGGGGGCTTTCTAGGATACAGCGAAGTCACAAACAAGGAAAAGCAGCCCACTGACACCAATTTATATAAAACAGGAAGTACTTTACTGCATACTATCACAATAAACAAAATTCCAAACAATAACCCAAAGAA
>NC_092862.1:84881554-84881726 GCF_032062135.1 Pyxicephalus adspersus | reverse complement strand
ACAGCGGCATCTTGTGGCTAAAATGCAGAACGACAGTAGTTCTATATTTTATTACAAACATTAAACACATGTGCTGTTTTCTCAATCTCACACACACTTTTGTGTGGCATTGACGATGAACTACTCCCAGCTCTAGATGCCAGTTCGCAATGCTGTCCCCACTCCTTTTCAG